>NC_138382.1:7157368-7199990 GCF_054177405.1 Leptonychotes weddellii
AGTCTCCCCAGATCTGCCGCTTGTTGGGTCCCTGCTGGAGGAGCAGTGGCCCGACTGTGCCGCGGATCACGGTTTATGGCAACCCCAAGCTGAGAGCCCGCTCCTCGGCTCCGTCTCTGCAGCTGGCTTCCCCGCTCCGATCCCTGGGAGCTCTGCCACACTCAGACACCCCCGGTCTTTCTGTGACCCCGAGGGTCCTGAGACCACACTGTCCCGCGAGGGTTCCACCCCCCGCTTAGCCACCGGAGTGACGTCCCTCAGCCGAGCCGACTTCTAAAAGTTCCGATTCTGTGCCCCGCGGCTCTATCACTTGCCAGAAGCGGCCTACGAAGGCCCCCTCCCCCGCCGTCTATCCTCCTGGATATCGCCTCGGATTCACTTCTCCGCTCGTCCTACCTTCCAGAAAGTGGTCGCTTTTCTGTTCAGAGAGTTGTTGCTATTCTTTTCTTTGATCTCCTGTTGAGTTTGTAGGTGTTCAGAATGGTTTGATCCCTATCCAGCTGAATTCCTGAGACCAGACGAAATCCAGGTCTCCTACTCCTCCGCCATCTTGCTCCTCTCCCCAAAATCTCTACAGCAATCAATTTTAAAAGGCTGGCATTTTTATAGGAAGAGAGACTTGTTGCTGATTCTTCCATCTCTTCTTTTCATTCTTCCATTCTTTTATTTTTAAAAACTTGGCTTTGATAATTAGTAGCAAAGCCTAACCCCAGTGTCAGAATTCATTCAGGGACAGATCATCAGTAGATACTAAACATCAATAGATGTTAGGGGAATAGGTGATTTTCTTGATGCCAAAAGGATTACATCTCAGATTCCTTACAGGTTTCTAAGGGAAAATGGTAGCTTTGCAGGAGAGATCGTGCAGTTGTCATCTTTTTTTTTTTTATTCTTATGTTAATCCCCATACATTACATCATTAGTTTTAGATGAAGTGTTCCATGATTCATTGTTTGTGCATAACACCCAGTGCTCCATGCAGAAAGTGCCCTCCTCAATACCCACCACCAGGCTAACCCAAGCAGTTGTCATCTTATCCAAGTAGTCAGTTAATATCATTAGTAGCAAGACAACCTGACATGTGCTTCCTGATCTGATGCGTTCTCACTGCATTTAAAATAAACATCACATATGAAGTATTTTTCCCCAAATAGATTAATCTGAATCTGATCTATTTCTAGACTCCATTTCTAACTTACCAGAAATATATAAGGGGGAGGAGCAGGTTAAATGATCTTATAGGAAAGTGATCAAATTCAGAATGTGAGGCTTTTTTTTTTTTTTTGGTAAAAAAAAAAAGGGGGGGGCTGTACCCCACAGAGATACTGAAGAAACAAAACAACCAAATGTAGTTGTTAAACTGGAAAGGTTTCTGGTTTGCAGTTCTTTTTTTTAAATCCATAAAATAGATTATTGGGGTAATTGGAGAAGTTTTAATATAGGCTTGATATTAATGACTTGTTGGAATTAGGAAGTTATGGAATCATTGTCAATTTTCTTATTTGTGATAATGATAGGGTAAGTGTACATGAGAGTACATATGTTGGCATATTTAGACGTGTGTCGTGACCACAAGGGGGACGGTTCTTTGGGTTGCTTGGATTTCTGCACATCTTGTGAGCAAAGACACCAACAGCTTTCCAAACACGCTTTTCGGTGTTTGACTAGCAGACAGCCTTGTTAAATAGTCTCTAAGTCAAAAGGAAACTGTTTTCATAATGTAGCGTAAGAAAAATACCTCCTTTGAGAATAAAGTCAAGCAGGTTTCCTTGCCACCCTGGCTTTCTCAACCTGACCCAAATGCACTGTGTGTGCAGCCCCTGCCCAACCATGCCTCGCTGTTACTCCCATGGGAGTAACTCCATTCTTGTGCACGTAGCTGTCCACTTTTCCCAGCACCATTTATTACAGAGACTCTTACCCCCCACTATATATTCTTGCCTTCTCTGTTGTAGATGAACTGATCATATAGCTTGGGTTTGTTTCTGGGCTCTCTGTTCTGTTCCATTGATCTAGTTTTGTGCCTGTTTGGCTTACTGCTGCTTTATAGTATAACCTGAAATCAGGGAACATGACAGCTCCCGCTTTGTTCTTCTTTTTCAAGGTGGATTTGGCTATTTGGGATCTTTTGTGGTTTCATACATATTTTAGTATTCTAGGTCTGTGAAAAATACTATTGTGGTTTTTTTTTTTACCCTAAGATTTATTTATTTTAGAGCGCACACAGCGGGGTGGGGCAGAGGGAGAGGGAGAGAGAAACTCAAGGAGACTCCATGCTGAGTACGGGGCCCAACGCAGGGCTCAGTCTCACGACCCTGAGATCACAGCTTGAATCGAAACCAAGAGGTGGATGCTAAACTGACTGCACCACCCACGTGCCCCAATTGGTGTTTTAATAGGGATTGCGTTGAATCTATAGATTAGTGTGGACATTTTAACAATATTAATCCTTCTAATCCATGGGCATGGAATATCTTTCAACTTATCTGTGTCATCTTCAAGTATTTTCTTCAGTGTCTTACAGTTTTCAGAATAAAGATCTTTTACCTCCTTGGTTAAATTTATTCATAGTTATTTTATTCTTTTGGATGCAGTTGTAATGGGATTATTTTCTTAATTACGCTTGTTGCTAGTTTGTTATTAGTGTATAGAAAGCAACAGATTTCTGTATATTAATTTTGTATCCTGCAACTTCAATGAATTCATTTATTCTAATAGTTTTTGGTGGAGACTTTACAAATATTTTTACATGGAGAAATGATTTAAAAAAAAAAAAACAATTCAGTTATGGAAACTTTGTTTAAAAATTAGGAGAAGCCTAAAAACATTTTACAAAAGGTAAAAGATCTGGAGTTAAGCAGAGAATTGCTCCTAAAATACAAGACCTCTCTAACTATATCAAAAATCAATTCAAAATTTGAAAAATTCCAAGTACTTCTCTTTAGCTTTATATATGTCATGTGCTATAAAAGATACTGGCCAATTAATACTTTGGGTACACTTTATATCAAAGGACTTCCAAATTTATGGGAAAAATATCAATATAAAGTGACTCTAAATTCATGATATAGGTATTTTTAAATCTTTTGCCTGTCAAAGAAGAACTTCTTCTGATAAAGATCAGTTTGTATTATGATAGTTCTCTAGCTATGTTAGGTCCAAAGTTTGGGTATTTTTGTAATTTTAAAGTAAGAGATAGAGGTTTCCCTTTACTGCTTCATTCTACTGTATAATATTGACAGTGTTGAATTTTTTTTTTTTTTTGACAGTGTTGAATTTTACCTGAGACCTGTGTTCCTGGTAAAGGCTACCTGTAAAGGACCACCCTGTTCTCACCTATTCTGAGATAAGACTCAACTCCACCTTTCCTCTGTGACTCTGATTTCCTTGCTTAGCTGGCAATGTATCTCAAGGCCCCCTTCCCATTCCTTGAAGGAAAATAAATATTTTGCCCTTCAAAGAAAAGGAAGGGGGCTTATTTTTTTTCTTTAGAGAATGAAATGTTACCAAAATATGCTACAAAAAGATACAAGTGTTGAGTATCCATAAGGTAATAATCCATTGTATTTTCATCTCCAAATGTTTGCATTTCTATAAACAAGGATCATTTGCATCCTGTTAGACCTCCAGAAGTTAGCTTCTAGCTCTACAGAATTGCAAAATAGTCAATGAAAGGTACAGACCTCTTCAGAATCAGATAACCCTGGAGAGTTCCTCTAAATACCTAACATTGTTTCGAAAGGACACTTAATCATCTTTTTGCCCTTTAAAAAATTTTTTCACTGTTTTTCCTGACATATTGTATGGATTTAAAATCTGCACGGCAAAATTCTGTACACCAAGAACTTGGCAGAGAATAGAGTCATTATCAACTGCCCACCGTCCAATGATCAAATAAGAGAAAATCTTCCTCTCCCCATATACATATGTGGGTACACTTACACCAAAAAAAAAAAAAAAAAAAAATCCATTCATTTTTCTTGAAGACAGACAGTCTAGACTTGAGCTTTGGAGCTAGACAGGCATATCCAAAGAGAGCTGTGTGTCTGGAACACAGTGTCTTGGCTGGAGAAATGTACCTACTAACTTGTATCCTCCACTCACCCCTAGGGAAACCATAACAAGCAGATACACAAAACTCAAATTCTCTGACTGTAGAGATGTGCTAAAATGCACACTTGGAATCAGCCCAACCATTCCATCCTTGGAAAACTTTAAATGCAAACAGAAGACTGTCCTCTCTCTCTGACAGTCACAGACTCTCGGCGTAAAGACTTCAACACCTTTTGGGAGGACGCAGTTAGTTCAACCTGTAATAGACTTCAACTCCTGTTCTTGCAAGGCAAGCAAGCACACCTGTGTGCAGATGTATATTGCTTTGACCCACTGATCCTGGAGTTGGAAATGGAAATCTGTACCCAGGCCTTAGGCAGAGGGATAAAAGGAAACTTTGCATTTCTTTTCCTACCCATTCTGTCTTCCTGGTCCTTATCACTCCATCCCATGCCTTTAGGCAGTCTGAGCCTCCTCAGATCCTAGGGAGAGAAAGTTGTCAAACCCTCCCTTGCCCTGTGGCTCCCTTCTTTACTGATCCAAATCCTGCCTGTTCTCAGCACAGTGGAGCTGCAGAGAGGCCTCAGCTTTCCACTGGGTGAGTCTTGGGTGGAGGAGGGATGGGACGTGTGGGGATGCTTCAGGGCATGGATGGCTTCCTGGGAGGAAAGGGACAACTGGGCACACACAGTCAGAAAACACCTGCCACCATGATTTTACTTGCTCTTTTTTTCTGGAGGTGAGCCTATAAATAGGAAAACACACTACCATTTGTTACCTCGATACGGTGAGCCAGGCCCTGTTTTGGGGTCTATATATACAAGATCTCACTTTGTTGTCATTATCATATTCACTGTTTTATAGTTTGCAAGGCGTTTTCTTGTCTCACCTTTACTGCATCCTTTTGAGATGGTAGAAAAGATTCCATTCCCATTTTGGGGATGGGCAAGTGACCTAAGTGATGTAGGTAGAACTCAAAACTAGTTCACAGAAGCAGCCAGACTTTTCCATGGGAGCAGCTAAAGGTTCTACTCCACAGAAGCTATTTTATTTCTACCTGTTTGGGAACCTTTTAGAATCTGCCTCCTTCTGGGGCGCCTGGGTGGCTCAGTTGTTAAGTGTCTGACTTCGGCTCAGGTCGTGATCCCAGGGTCCTGGGATCGAGCCCCGCATCGGGCTCCCTGCTCTACAGGAAGCCTGCTTCTCCCTCTTCTACTCCCCCTGCTTGTGTTCCCTCTCTCACTGTGTCCCTCTCTGTCAAATAAATAAATAAAATCTTCAAAAAAAAAAAAATCTGCCTCCTTCTAAGGGCCATGTGGAAGGCAGTCCTGTCTTAGAGCCCTGCCCCATCATGATATTCATGTATCGTTTTCTTTCACATACAGGCACACGTATGAACCTTGTGATCTCACTTAGGGGAAGAAACCATGGCCTTCCTTTGATAAGCTCTCTTGGGAAATCTGCTTTCTTTCCATCAGTGTAGTCCACCTTTTCCCAAGGGACCAATCCAAGGGCAGGCTCAGTGCAATGCTGTCGTAATTCCTAGCTGGACCTTCTGTCTTGAGGTCTTTGATACTTATTGAAGTAGCACTTGGGAGCACTGGGCTGGTACACAGTAGGTACTCTATGGAGAATGATGATGGTCTGTGCTTATGTATTAGCAATCTATTGCTGCATAACAAATTATCCCAAATTTAACAGCTTGAAACAACATGTATGTATGATTTCATAGTTCCTGTGGCACAGGAACCCAGGCAAGATGGGGGTTCTGGCATAGGACCTCTCACGAGGTTGCTGTCAAGCTGTCACCTGGGTGTGCACCGAGGGCTGGTGGATCTGCTCACTGCTAGGGTGGGATTATTAGTAGGACTTAGTTATTCTCTGGCTGTTGACTGGAGACCTCACCCATGTAGGCTTCTCTATCACTATCTGAATGTCCTCATGACATGGCAGTTGGCTTCCTCGAGAGCAAGTGGTTCAGAGAGATCCCAAGATGGAAGCTGCAGCCTTCTGTTACCTAAGTTCTGGTGCAACCTACCATTACTTCTGCTATAGTCTATTGATCACCAAGATGAGCCCTGGTACCATGTGGGATGAGTCTATGCAAGGGTGTGAGTAGCCAGAAGTGGGGTCACTGAGCCATCTTGTAGTTAGACTACCACAATTTGTCTATACAAATACCTTAGATTTTTCAGAGAACTTCTCATATGTTATCTCATTTTTAAACTTTGGTATTGGAGTTTTTTGTATTTTTATTTTTATTTTTGCGTGGGTTTATCTTGTTTTCCCAATAAATCAAAAGCCTCTCAAGGAAAGAGAATGCTGCATTTCCAGATAGCTTGCCTTTTCCCCAACCCCAATCCTCCATACCAGGAAACAAAATCCATACTAGGAAACAAAACAAAGCAAAGATAAACCAAGCTCATGTGGATTTGGAAATAGTGTTCAGTTCATGAATTAGGCAGGCTGCCTTATATTCTTGGCCTCAAATTTTGCCTCTGTAAAATGGGGGTCAGAGGAGAAAAGATGGGACCAGATGTTCTCTAAGAACCCTTAAACCTGCAAGGGCATTTTCTGAAATAGATGGAACTCTCCCCATTTGACAGATAGGAAAACAAAGGCAGAGAGTTGTGGTGTTAACCCAAGGTCACCCAGGGTAGAGTCTCTGGCAAAGCTGGGAGCAGAATACCAAGGACTGTGAGACTGGTTAAATCTGGGCCAGCTGACACTTTACCTGTTGTTGTAGTAGAATTACTATTACTACTAGTTCTACTAGTTCTACTACCCACAGCCACCTCTGCCATTCATTTAGCATCTGCTAATTGCCACATCCATTTCAAGGGTTTGTATTATCCATATGAGTCACAGCAATCCTATGCCATAGGAGTTCTTCCCATTTTACAGGGGGAAAAACTAATCCTCAGTGAGTTTTACCTGGATGATTGATTCTAAGGCACCAAGGAAGGAGTGGAAAGCAAGAGTTTGAAATTTGGAGGCTGGGTTGAGGGCAAACTGAAGTAGGACACCATAGAGGCAGGGTGCCACCCATGACATTTGGCAAGGCAGCTGCCCCACCCCATGCTGAAAGGGTGAAGCAACCTCCAGGGCCACCTGTGTGCAGAACGACCTTGACTCCATAGCTATCTAATGGCATCTGGAGCAGGTGGCCTGCTATACTCTGAGCCAAGAACAAGATGGGAAAAAATAGGCAGCATGCTTGTTCTACACATAACAGGGTGCCCTTGACTTCCAGGCTGCCGAAATGTCCACCAGTGTGGTGGGGCTGGAAGGAGAAGTGAAGACTGAGGGTTCTATCCCAGGAGCAGTCCCATACCTCCCCACATCTGCCTTAGGAGCCATCTGGGCCTCTGTCCTCTCCTTGCAGACCCCAGGCTGCTTCTGTCCCCCATCTCAGGAAATTCACATCTCTTCTCCTGCATTTGGGCTCCTCATAGCTCAAAGTCAACCTCAAACTCCGGTCTCTGTTGCCCTCCAGTTCATTATGATCCCACCTTACCCCTTCGTGTGCTCCAGCCTCCCAAACAAAGGCCTGAGTAGTAGCACTGACAGCAGCTTAAGAAGTTCCTAATTCTCCCTGGGACAGGGGAGCCCAGAATACAGAGGCCTGGTGATTCACTTGAAAAATAGGGGTGAAAAGGAGGAAATTGCTTTCTTATGCTTTGGGGTCTCTTCTGGCAAGGAGAAGGCAAAACTTCACAGCTCTTTACATTATCCTTCCATTTATTCCTTACAGGAGACCAACATACCTGGTATTATTCTCCCAATCTTACATGCAAGAAACTAAGACTCAGGCAGGTTAAATAACTAGCCCCAGGTCATATCCTTAGTGAGAGGCTGAGTCAGGATCTGAAGTTAGATATGTGTAACCTGAGCCACAGGCCATGGTCCTGATAACAATGAGCACCCATCACATGCTGGACTCTATCTTCGAGATGTTTTCTGGACGTTGTCTAATTTTAAGCCTTGCAACAACCCTGTGAGACAGGTATTACTGGGCCACTTTATGGATTATGAAACTCGCTCAGCAAGGTTAAGTAACTTGCCCAAGGACACAGAGCTTAGACTGTGGCAGGAGTCAAGAAGAGTTTGGAATCCTTCCCCTAGTCTCCAAGGCCAAGAGGAAATTCTAACCACTGGGTGTTACAGATTAGATTCTCTCTTACCCCCCCTCCATGCTCCCATCAGTATGAGTGCATGGTGGATCCAGGACTTCATGTCCCTCCCACCTTCTATACCAAAGCTTCACCACCACCACCAGCACCTGCCCTGAGACCAGCAAGACCATCTCACTGCCTCTTCGTCCATGTTTATGAGAGTTACCATATGAAGCCTAGGCCTCCAGGATCAGCACCTGGACTTTTATTCTGACACACCTTATTCCGACCCAACTGCCACCCTTCCCAAGTTCTACAACCCTTCCACTGGGGGTCTTGGAACTAGCATCAGTCGTCAGTAATTCCCCCTATACCTTCATCTCTTCCTTGAATTTTGAATGTACTCACTTCCTAAATGTATTACACGTTTTGTAATGGAGACACCATTGGATGGGCCAATGAGCTATGGGGTATCCCATGCCATGTAGATTGTTTAGTGTCCTTTGTCCACCTGCACGTTAAGTACCCGTTGTATTCCCAGTGACATCATGATGTTCACTGATATCTGGCTCTCCCCTGAGGACCCTGTTCCTTGCAGTCCTCTCAAGCAGTGATGGTAGTGGTGTTTCCATTCCAACAGCCCTTACCTAGGGGCCCTGGAGTAAGATAGGTGTCCTCGTTGCTCCTTTCTGCTGCCTCCAGATCATTCTCCTCCAAACCAGATTTGAATTGCTAATCATCAGACCCCCTTCTTACCACAATCCTCTAGAGATCTCCAGGCCCTCCCTCTAATTCCTTGAAGAGTAGGACCCAGGTCCCCCTTACTCTCTTCAGCACCACTCTCGTCCATTTCTTGGTGACGTTAACACCTACACTTCCAATGCCCTTGTTTCCGGGTTCCTTTAATAGCTTTATCTTCTACTTCAGGTCCCATGCACATGATTTTACTCTAGAACATGTCGCTAAGGGAACTAAAGCTGTACCTTAAAGTCAATTTCAAATTTCCTACTTTTTGTTCATCACTTCCTATTTTTCTAGTTCACTTTTGTGTCTGAGCTACGAGACTTCTACAGCAGCAGGACCTACAATCCATTGAGCCTTATGCCCCCACTAAGTATGCTCTTGACCCAGGGTGTTTGTACTTGGAGTTTGCTCTTCCCCCCAAATACCTGCAGGGTTCACTCCTCTACTCCTTCAGGGCTTTGCCCCAGCATCCTCCTTTGCCAGGATCATTCATTTAAAAGTGCCCCTCCCCTAATATTGTTGTTTTCTATGCATTATTTGTCTCAATGTACTTATCTCTCAAATACTGTCCATTTTCCTTTTTATTTATTTCTCTGGGATGGAAGCTTTATGAGGGCAGAGAATCTAGTTCACTATAGCCCACTGTCTAGAACAGTGCTTGGCACATGCATGGTAATCCAAGTTTGTTGCTGAAAAAGATATGCTAGGGCTGCATTTTGAACCTAGTTCTATTGGACTAGAAAGTTCCTCCTTTCCATTATTCTGTGTTCTTTCAAGATAAACCACAGTTATGAACTAGACTGTGAGAGAGATTGAGCCTTTTCTGAGGGTGTGGGTGGGAGCTCAGGGAAGGGAACCCCATCGAACACCTAGGTATGAGTCATTGGCAGGCAATATAGTATCAATTAAAATTTTGAAAAAAGATGAAAATTTAGATGGGTTGCTGATCTCGTGAAACCATGAAACAGTATTATTGCTACTCTACTCTGTTCTCATTCTTCATTCTCTTCCTTCCCATCTTAATCTCCCTCTCTTCCCGTTTTATATATCTATTTTCCTTCCCACCCTCCCTCCCTCCCTCCATTTCTTCCTGCCTCTCAATTTCTTCTCACTCCTTGACCCCTTTTCTCCTCTCCTTAGCTTATTTGAAGAACAAAGCAAATTATTTTTTGGAAATAATTTTAATTTCCAAGGTGTGGGGAAAATGAAATTGTCCCCTTTCCTGAGGTTCCCTTGAGCATCCTGTGCTTTAATGAAATAAATGGCCTGAAGGAAGATGTAGTGAGTGGAGGTGGGTTGGTAGGTCTGTCCGTGTTTGGGTTCTCTCTCTGCCTCCCTCTTTGGCCTCAGCTGTAGGGGGATGGGCAGGACAGGGCAAACATCTCACTGGTCCCTTGCCCTGTGCTACATCTGAAATAGAAGTAAGTGACAGCCTAAAGATTTCAAAGGAGTTTGAAGGAAGAGGGAGGGAGAAACCCCTCTTGATAGTGAATTCTGAAGCTGGTAGAAAAACAATTCTTTTCTGAACGCCAGGTTTTAATTTCCATGCATGAGTTGACCAAGGGGAGGCCAGTTTCTCTATATCTTCAGTGAATTAACCTACAATAGTTGCAATTGGTAGAACCAAGGGACAGGTCTGATGGTGGAGTACCCACCCCACCGGTGGGAAGCAGGGGTGTCAGGAAAGTGCAGTGCAAACAATTTGGTGGTCTTCAGTGGGCAGTGTATAGAGCAGTGTGGAAATACTTGAATTCAAATCCTTGTTGCATTTATTTTCTACCTTTGAAACCTTGTCAAATATGGCTCAGCTGCTTTGTGCCGTAGTTTCCTTTCTGTCAAGTGGAGATACCAGTCCCTACCTCACTGGGTGGTCATAAGGACTGGAGATGACCATGGTGACACGGTTATTAACGTGAGTTAATAATAACGTGAGTTTGGATATTTATTATGGGACAGACATTGTGCAAAATGTGCACGTTAACTCATATAGCGTACTCAGAACGATGCTCGGCACACTGATACATTTTAAGTGGACTTATTATCCAGCAATTCATAGGAGAGTAAGAAAATGACTTTGGGGGACATGAACATTTAAGAGACATGAATATTTCAAGTCACTTCTCTAGTGTTAGATGAAGTCTCAGCTTCCCTGGAACCTTGATACAAAAGCAAGTATTCACCAAATGGATGAAGTTATGGCTACAGAAAGAAACAAGTCCAAAATCTGTGGCTTTACCCAGTGAAAGTATATTTCTCTTAAACCACATGTCCAATGGGGTCAACTTGGAGTTTTGCTCATTGTTGTCATTCACAGGCCTTGGCAGATGGACGTTTCATCTTGACATCTGTTTTCACAATTACCAACACAGAAGAAAGGAGGATTGGTAACTAAACACTTCTATGCAGAAGTAACACGCATCTCTTTTGCTCACATTGGTTTGGCCAGGGCAAGCCACTTGGCCACATGTAAGTCAAAAATGGTGGAGGAATGCAATCTACCATGCACATATTCAAGGAGAACTAAAGCCTTTGTGGACAGCCCAATGACCGTGGACACTAATAATCACCACAGAAGGGCATGCTCTGGCTGATGAACATCATTGACATTCTGTTTATACAAAATGAATAATAAAACCTACTATACACCGAGCACCTACTGTAGGATAGGTGTTGTGAAGGGTGCTTTTCATTCAAATAGCAGTTAATCCTCCCAAGAAGGTCTTAATAATCTCCATATTATAATGAGGAAACGGGGACTCAGAGTTTCATTTACAAAGGCTTAATAGTATTAAGGACAGCATGAGCATGGTCTGCAGTTTTTCTGGATTTCTAGGGAAATCCTTCAAAAAGAAGAGTGCATTAGGAGGCTATAGAGACGGATTTCTTAATTTTTGAAATCTGAGCACATGCTAGGATGGCAAATAGGTCTTGAGTGTCAGCTCTGACAGATCTGAGTTGGCTGCTAGACAACCGTGATGAGAAAATTCTCTAATGGGATGGAGTAATGTGATTAAGAATGTCTGCTGTGGGCATAGAAAGGGAGTGGCAGCAGGGCAAACAGATGTTTGCCATCTCTGGGCATTTTTCTTAGCTTCTCTGGGTTTCAGTTCTATCACTTACAAAACGAGCTTAATAAAACCTTACTGGAATAAAGATAGGAGCCTGGCCAACATGATTTCTTGATGTCTTCAGAGGGCACCAAAATCCTAGTTTCTAGGTGCATATATTCCCATTTATTTTATGCACAGTGTTTCATCATGTAGTCATGAAAATCCATTAGTATGTATGGGATGGGGCTGGGGCAGGGAGCTCCACAGATTGTCATTGAAAACTCCTAAGGAGAGCAGAGCTGGAGGCCTTTGGCAGGAAGCATGAATCATTTATTGGCACTTAAGGCTGCCAATCATCACTGCCCTACCAAACAACTGTGAGCTAGACATGCTCCTCGTCTATAAAACCAAGGGCTGTGTTTCTCAGTCTGGAGTGATATGCTGGGGAGGCATGAATCCTCCGATTAAAATACCTCATCTTTTCAGTAGTGACTGGAAGAATACAGCAATATATTTTTCGCAAGAGACACTAATCAGGATTCCAATGGGAAATAGCTGGCACACTCGGAAGGTTTTTCAAAGAGAGAATATTCTATTTACAGAGGTGTGTTGAGGATTAAGGGGACCAACAGGGAATGGTGAGACACTCAGTGACAAGCAACAGCAAGAGGCCATTAGCACTTGTAGGCCTGAAGGCACAACTGGAGGGGAAGGTGTTCCTGGAACCCGTGAGTGCTGTGGCCAGACAGAAGAGCTGTTTCACCCGATGGCTGGCTATAGGAACTCCGATGCTGCCCACAATCCTGGCACACACACACACAGCGTGGGGAGTAATGCCCAGAATGTTCTCTCATCTCATCTGCTGATATCCTACGAGAGGGCAAGGGGGCCTGGGGGGTACAGGCACAGGAGACAGACCTCTTGGAGGCAGAGAAGGGCGAATAATGAATCTAGAAGAACAAACGGAGAAGGCCCAGCACACAAGAATAGACACGTAAGGTAGAATACTCATGAGTTGTAAAGTCCCATCAGATTTGAACGGGGCAGGGGGGAAAGTGGGAGGACTGAGACAGGGAACCGCCTTCATGTTGATTTGGTGGGGGGCAGGGCATCGGCCTGAGGGAAGCGAATTTGAGGCTCAGCAAAACTTAAACCTACTTTCCTGGACCTAGACTCTTGGGGAACATGGTTGTTTTTAGGTGATAATTTAATATTTTCCCTTATTCTTAAGGTGTCTTGTGAGCATGTCTGCTCATATCCTTGAAGCTGAGGTAAAATAAGGGAGGTGTTTTTGATCTAGTTTGGGTTAGAAGTTGAAGGAGATGGTCTATGGTCTTGGGCTGGCCCCAGTGAAGGAGCCCAAAAGTCCCTCAGGGTGAAGCTTGGGACCCACTTAAGTGATAGACATGGTCCTTTGAGAGCTCTTTCTGTTGTGCATGCTTTGGTAGATTTCTCTTCTTTGCTCTTCAACAAAGGAGGCCCTTCCAGGCCACTGGTCAGATTGACGGCTTCTACTTCCAATGCTGTCCTTGTTGTCTTGGAAACCCATCCCAACTCTGAGCCAGAATAGGGGACTGTCACATTTTCTTCTTTTCTCAGGCCCACACCCCTCTCAAAAGCCAAACACCCCTTACGACCTCAGAGCGGATCACCCCCTGAGGGCAGAAAAAAGTCTATGACTGCATTGCCCAACACGGCAGACTGTAGCCACGTGTGGCCGTTTACAGTTTAAATGAAATGAGGGGCATCCGGTGGCTCAGTCCATAGAGCATGTGACTCTTGATGCTGGGGGTTGTGAGTGTGAGCACCACGCTGGGTGGAGAGATGACTTAAAAATAAAATCTTTGAAAAAATAAATTTTAAGTGAAATTACATTAAAAAATTTCGTTTCTGAATCACACTAGCCACATTTCAAGTGCTCAACAGTCACACCGGCTGTTTTGTATTAGCACAAAACATTCCCATCATTATAGAAAGTTCTATTGGACAGACTGGTCTAGATCCTTCTCGGGGCCTTGGCTGGGCAAGGGGCTGGCAACAGGATTCAAAAACTGTCTTCACCTGCAGAATCTTCTCCTTGATAACAAGTGACCCTATCTGGGCTTGTACGGTTTTCTTCTGCAGCCAGCAAAATACTGATGATCATTGTAGCCTACGTTTATGTAGTTCTTAACATGTGTGCAAAACAGTGTGCTAAAGGTTGTTAATACATTGTCATGTGATGACCACACAGCCTGACAAATCTCCACTTGAATGACGCAGAAACTAAGGCCCAGAGAAATTCAGTGACCATACAACTATTAGCTTATCCCATATGGAATCCTTGATATTCGAGCCATTTTTGATTCAACCGCCTAGTAAATGACAGAGCCAGGGTTCAAATCCAGATCCAACGACTATGTCAGGTTCAGTGTGGCTGAGCCTCTGTAAGTGATAACTTTGAGACCTACTTCATAGGGCTGTAGAGGATTCATTGAAATAATTTTGGCTCTGTGCCTGGCACACAGTAGGGCTTTTGGAACATTAGTCTTTTTGGTTTTAATTCCTTTCTGTTATTACCGCTGTCTTGGAAGGTAGAATACAGCTGTCTAAGCAGATGTGCCTAGTGAGATGGGGGGGGAGTGCACTGCCATTTACCGGATCCCCTCACAGAGACCTGGAATAGCTCCTCTTCCTCACCAAGCGCTCCCCCAGCTATAATCCCAACCAGTCCCCACCTCTTTCCATCAGGGCACCTCTTCTGCCCCGAGCCCAGGGAGGGGATGTGATGAACATTGGCTCTTCCCATTCCCTGTGCCCTCAAGAGCCCAGCAGATGTACTTCATCAACAAACCCCTCAACTGGAGACCTCAGAAGGAGCTGGAAGGCTGGAGGCGGGACCAAAGGGGCTACTGCCGCCCTGAGCGTGTCAGGGGGTTATATAAGGTCTGCTCCAAACCTCCTGCATGCGGTGACTCTGTTTTCATGATTGTTTCTGGCAAGGAGTAAAATTTGAAACCCCTCCCTCTTTTATTTAGCAAGAGGGGAGAGAAGTGTCCCCTGGCTGAGTGTCTTGCTGTTTGGGTGGGGTTTTAGAATTTGGGGGTAATTTCCATCCATATGAGGAAATTTTGTATCTCAAAAACAGTAATGTTGGCTAGATAATAAAAATATGAGATGCCTGGTTAAATTTGAATTGCAGATAAGCAATAGATAATTTTTTAGTAGAAGTATATATGATACAATATTTGGGACATATTTCTACTAAAAAATATTTATTTATCTGAAATGCAATTTTACCTGGACGTCCTTTATGTTATCTAGCGACCTTACAATAATTGGGCTTCTGTCTACCCTTCAGATGCTAGGTCATTTATGATGATGTTAAGGACACTTGGGGATGAGGGGGAGACTTACATCTAGTTTTGCCAACTGCATCCTAGTTTCATATTCATAGCTCTTTGTGAAGTGATTTAGACTCATGGTTCTCAAAACATGGTCCCTGGACCAGAAATGTCAGCATCACCTGGTATTTGGTAGAAATGCAAATAAATTGCCGTGTCCCGCCCCAGACCTATGAATCAGACACTCTGGGGGGTGGGACTCAGCATTCTGTCTAACAAACCCTCCAGGTGATGCTGATATAGGTTGAGAACCACAAGTTTAGACTGAGCAATCAGACGGTCCTGGGCTTGAAACCCAGGCCCACCATTTACTGACTGTGTCAACTTGGCAGAATTACTTACCTTCTCTGAGCCTCTGTGTCTTCCTAAACAAAAGTGAAATATAATACCTTATTTAGGGATGTATTAAGGATTAAGTGAAGTTACATATTATGAAATAAAACCCACAGTGCCTGTTACTATAATAAAGCACAAAACAATTACTCTTTTATTGTACAAATAGAGGTCCATTGGTGCCCTGAGACAAATCTGATGGTCAGCATGGCAAAAACCCTAGTTACAGGAGTGATCTCTGCTCAGTTCAAACAAGGCTTTAATTTCCAGAAATGCAATTTCCAGCAGTCCTATGGAGGGACGAAGGAATTAGGAGGAGAGGGGGCAGGGCGAGAAAGGACCAGGACCCAGTGGGGATTGGTTTTCTGACCCACAGACAAGCCCAGGGCAGAGAGCCACGTTGATTGAATTCCCTTCCTTCAGTGCTCCGCCCAGAACAGCTGTCCAAAAGGCAGGGTTTTAAAACAATTTTTTTGTTGTTTTTTCATGGAAAGGTGAGGGAGAGGAGGCCTGAGAGGGGAGGACGTGTCAGGGTGCCTATCAAGGGAGAGTGATTGGCACACTTGGGCATGTTTCACAGGGAGGGCCTGGGGCCTCCTGTGATCAGCTTTGGCTCTATTGACTTTCTGGGTCAGATAATTCTTTATAATGTGGCTGGCTGGTGCATGTGGAGCAGCATCCCAAGCCTCTACCTACGAAATGCCCATAGCCACTCTCATCCTCCCTCACAGTTGTGACAGTCAAAAACGTGTCTAGTCATGGCAAATGTCCCAGGATCAAGGGGGCCTAGGGGTACCAAATACCCCTGGGCTGAGAACCACCTGTCTGGAGTGTGTATCAGACAACAGCCACTCACACAATTTTAATAGCTACCATTTACTGAACATATATTATCTCCAGTCCCCATGCTGATCTTACAAGGTAGGTCTTATTACCTACTTTTTACAATTGAAGAAACTGAGGCTCAGACAGTTAAAGCAACTTCCCTAAACCCTACATCCAGTAGGTCTGGGCTTCTGACTGAGGTTGGTCTAACTCTAAAGCTCATGCTACAACATTCTCTCTTTCTCTCTGGAAAATGAAGGATTTTTTTTTTTTTCTTCAAGAAACTCTTCTCATGTCAACTCAAGTTCAAAAATACTTATTGAGAAGCCGTAATAGAAGTCTAAGATGTTGCTCCTCTCAAGGAGTTTTTAGTACCAGTGTCACTGGGGAGGTCAGACTCCTACAACACTGTTAAAGAACAAATGAGGCAGTTCCAGTTGGGGCCAAAATGGACATTTCCAGAAGTAGCACTCCGAACTGGATGTCCTTTGTGTATGACTGTCTCCTATGTCCTTGTACTGTCAATTCTGATAACACAAAGGAGGACTGAAACCTTGAGGTTCACGGCGTCTACCACCCATGTGTCCTTCGAAACATCAACTCTCTTGCCTTTGTGGGGGCTGTAGGTGGCTTCTAGCCAAACACTCCGCCATCTTCTTTCTGGCTCTTTGCAGGAACTCTACCTTTCCCCTTTCCCTTCTCATGGCAGTATACTCATAAGCTTTGAGCTTGCTGTAGTAATCAGAAAATTTGTTGTAGAGGATGGAAATTGGCATTCCGTTGAGGATAATTCCAAAAGCAATGCAGAGGAAGGCAAAAAGCCTGCCCAGGATGGTCTCTGGGTACATGTCTCCATATCCCACAGTGGAGATGCTCACCTGTAGTGGAAAGAAAGTGAGATGGAATGGTTAGCAATGTGATGGAGGAGAAGAGAAGGAGAGAACCAGGTAGGAAAGTGTCCTCTGACTCCCTGAAGGTACACGTGGGTCAGGTAACAGCTCCCACAGAGGCAGCTTTAGGAGGTACGAAGGTTTGCCTGCAGGATCTGCATCATGGAAAGAACACAAGCTGTGGAGCTGGAAGTCTTGGGCTTAAACCCTGACTATTATAAGTTTTCTTATACACAATACAGGGGATATCATAGCTACTTTAAGGGGTTGCGAAGAGCATATAAGTTGCCGTGTGTAAAGTTCCTGGGGTAGCATGGCTTCAATAAATGTTTGTCTCGGGCGCCTGGGTGGCTCAGTTGGTTAAGCGACTGCCTTCAGCTCAGGTCATGATCCTGGAGTCCCCGGATCGAGTCCCGCATCGGGCTCCCTGCTCAGCAGGGAGTCTGCTTCTCCTTCTGACCCTCCCCCTTCTCATGCTCTCTCTCTATCTCATTCTCTCTCTCAAATAAATAAATAAAATCTTTAAAAAAAAAATGTTTGTCTCTGCCTCCCCTAAGAGGGGTCAGCTTTAGGACCAGGGATCCTGGGTTTGCCCACATGATAGGCGTACCAGGAAGAGCTCGGGCTTAGAACCAGTCATATGTGGGTCCAAGTCCTAACTCTGACCCTTCCCCACTAAATACCCATGAGCAAAACGTTCAGTCTCTGAGCCTTATTTCCTTCGTCTAAAATAGGAGGATAATACCCAACTCTTCATCTTCTCCTGAAGACTAAATAAGAAAATGAATATAAAGCACTTAACCCAGTATCAGGCCCACAAAAGGCATTAAACAACCTCCTTGGTTGTGCTTCTCTCATCTTTAAAATGGAGACATAATTATAATTAATACTTCTCAGAGTTATTATGTCATTCAAATGAGATATTGTATATGAAGGTGCTCTAATTACAAATGTCTAGAGAAACACACTCATTATTTTGCAAAGGGACTTTTCTGTAAGACATCACAGACCAAAAATATGTTCATCCTGTATGAAATTTCTCCCATCACTCTTGCATACCGCTTTAAATTCCACTAATTAGAGATTTATTTAGGTTAACAAGCTTCTGTTTTAAAATGCAGATACCCATGGGACTAGTTATCAGTCAGCAGAGCCAGAGAAAACCTGGGAAAATCTCTTGGGGCCTATTTTTTAAGCCTCATGTACTAAGCCTCCCGTCAATCCCCAGACTATTGGCAAATTACTAAAAGGCTTGTAGGCAGGGTTGTTGCTTAGTTGGAAAAAAACCCCTGTGCATTGCACAACTCCAGGGGGCACTGTTTGCTTCATCAATCTGTGGTGTTGCCATGATTCTCTGGCAGATGGTATTAAAATGGACAGCCTGTTGACCTGTACTAAGATGATGTTTAGCTTAGAAATATAAACATTTTTGTTTTGATGTAAGGGTTAGTTTGAACTTAGGGGAAGTGTGATTGATTAGTTAGGATGGAATAGAGAAGCAGGCCGCCTGGGCTAATCTGGTGTTGCTGATAAGAACCACAGCTCCATCCAGACCATAAAAAAGTGAAAGCTTGACCTCCTTTTTTTACCACCTCTCACTGCTTCATCTACAGTGAGGGACCTGCTGAGGGTGCGCTGCCCCTTCCCATGTGTGGAAGAATACAAACAAGCACCTAAGAGAGGCAGGATGGTGTAGACTAGTTTAAAGAAACAGAGATGGCATTAGGCTACATGGCTCTGAATCCACCTCCCAGCTGTGTGACTTGGGCAAGTCCCTTACATTCTCTCTGGCTCTGCTTCTACTTGTGAAATACGGGGAGAATAGTAGTACCTATCCCATAAGGGTGTTAAGGGAATGGAGGAGTGCCTGGTGCAGTGTATGAGTATTAATGTTAGTTCTCATGCTTATTAGACCAATGGGCTGGGGCGCCTGGGTAGCTCAGTTGGTTAAGCGACTGCCTTCGGCTCAGGTCATGATCCTGGAGTCCCGGGATAGAGTCCCACATAGGGCTCCCTGCTCAGCAGGGAGTCTGATTCTCCCTCTGATCCTCCCCCCCCCATGCTCTCTCTCTCTCAAATAAATAAATAAAATCTTTAAAAAAATTAAAAAAAAAGACCAGTGGGCTGCGGAAATGGGCTCCTGCTTGGATCCTGCTGAACAGGAGGGAAACGGGGTGGGGAGCACTGTAGCTCCAGATTTTTGCACCAAAGGATGATGAGAGGCAATGCTACCGTGAGATCGTGGGTTAATCTCAAAGTGTGCTCGTGTGTGTGTCTTGTCACTGGCCGTACCCGAAGTAAAAGAACTTGAGTCCGGTCTCTGTCTGGGTACATGAACTGAAACATGGTTTTCATAGGTCACGAAGCACAGCACTCATACCTCTGTAGGAATGTTGAGTCACTCAGTCTACTTGGCGTAGAGGAAGCCTACAGGGAGTCTGGTAACAGGGGTGAGTGACAGGAAGGAGTAGTTCAGGACAGGAAGCATCCATGAAAGGCCAAAGCAGAGGCTTTGAGGTAAACCAGCCTGCAAGATGGGAGGCAGGGGGCTAGGAGGATGCAGAGGAAGATAATTGAGACAAAGTGCCTATTTTAAACTTCTGATCAATCCCCACACTGGCTTTACTTTACTCCCAACCTCGGCTTCATTTTTTTTGGCTGAACTTCGAGTGAAGGGTCAAAAATGAAGAGAGTTGTTAGCTTAAGGCAGATTAAATATTTGATGCTCATAATATGGTCTAAATATTTTTGTATATCTTGGATCTTTATTTTTAGAGAAAAGATCTCTTCTGCTAGGAGACTCTGTGTGACTGGTCCTGAAGAATTTGTTCAAAACGCACAGCTAATCTTTACATTGTCTGTTCTCTGGACAGTTTGACTCAACCAGTGACTTGGTTCTTGCTCCTTGGCTCCAAGAGGAATGCAGAATTCCTTGGCTTTGGAGGTCTTTTCTCCATGTTCCACAGACCAAACCCATTTCTCCCTTCATGAACATTAAAAATGGAAAGCCCTAAACTGACACATGTGACCTCAAAGAGTGAGTTCTCACATTAGGAGGGGTTGGGTCAGAAATGTGACTAGAATTCCTGCAATCCATCTTAATATCCTGAAAACACTGGCTGGCTCAGCCACTCCATAAACTGGAAGCATACCATTCCGTGGAAGGCTTACATATTTTCCCTAGCCTTTGAGTCCCAAACGCCAGAATGTGACCTTCCCTCAGAAGCTCACCCATTAATCAGCAAATCTTGGCCTCTCAAACATTACAAGGAGGACAAGCATCCAGTTTTTCTCTGAAACTTCAGAATGACTATACTGGAATTTCTCTTTCAACAAGGAATGTTTGTTTCCTTCGTAATGAACGAGGCACAGATTAAATCTTGGCACCCAGTAATCCATGTATGTAGGAAATATCCCAGGGAACACAACAGATTTTTCAAAATAATGAACCCCCGCCCTTCTAGTGTTCCCAAAAAATTTGAGGTGGTGAAGACTAGTGGTTTCTGGCTAAAATTATTACACACCTCAATGCATCTTGTCCTTTAAAGGATTTAGCTTCAAAGGCTATATGTAGCCTATCCATGCTGCTGTTGCTACAAATATTTGAGGAATTCCTCTTTGGATTATAATCTGCACAGAGGATTCAGTGGTATGACTTTGAAACAAGTAGTCTTAGCCACCTCAAGGGTTAACTCTAGATGTCAATCTTAAACTCAAGGGTCTTGACTGTATTTTAAAATATCAAATCCACCCTCCAGAAGATGAAGATTTGGCACCATTACAAAGAAGTAAATGGACATATCACAGTCTCCAAAGATAATTCCTCAGTGGAATTCAAAGCATGTTCTGAGGGGTGGAAGCACTGTTAGAATGAGGTCATGGGTGAAGACAGGACCTTAAAGAGATCAACCAGCCTCATCCCTATGTTAAAGTTGTGACATGTATGTAAATTGTGCAATAAGGAGGAGGTGTGCAAAAGCTAAGGCATATGTGGGATCTGTTCATCCAGCCATAGAAAGGTAGATGAGGTAATGATGATGTCCTCTGTATCCACTGTTTCCTTGGTACTTTTCCCTGTCCTCTACGACTCCATGTCCCACAAGTCCTACTGACCCACAGGAGGATCATAGTTTAAAGACCTAAAAGGGGACTACTCCAGAGTTGGGAGTCCACAGGAGCAAAATTCATAGTAGTGCCTAAGATCCTTTGCCCCATTTATGGCTCCTTTGCTATTTCTGAAGGATCTAAGAGGATGCTGCCTCTTTTTACTGCTGTCTAATGCAGACACTGACCCATTGTCTCTCAGTCCCAAGCGAGACACTCTGTACTTTATTCCTACGGTCCTGCAGCGGGGAGTCTGCAACTACATTTCCCAGACCACCTTGCTCACTGGCTTCTGGCTGTGTTCTGCAAAGGAGAGAGTGTTGGGACACTGAAGGTGGCTGAGGAACTAAGGGTCTCTATTCCTGTTTCTGGTGTCTGTCACCGTCCTCTAATAAGCGGATAGCCGTGGGTCAGGCATCTTTTGGCGCATAGGACGCTAACCTCATGGTATCATCCTAAGAGGCCCTGCGACAGCCCCTCAGTGGCTCCTTCTCTGTTCTTGTGGGTTCCAGTAATTTGACATTCTATTTGTTCCCCCAGTTTTAGGGTTGATAGCTATTGCATGCAGTAACCAATCTCTGGGGTCTCTTCGTTTCCCCTTGCTGCTCTTCCAACCTTCTAACATTCCTGTATCTATAACCCTGCATCAAATTCCATCTGTTTAAAATATCCACTCTTTTTTTTTTTTCCTGTTTTCCTGACTAACTTGGCTGATGCACGTTCCAAATGGGTCTTCTTAAAGCAAGCAATCAATCCATAAAAATAAAATAAAATAAAAATCTCAGTGATCTTGTAAGTGCCACCTATCTGCAAGGACATGATAACATGCTTTGGGAAAACAAAGATAGGACAAGGCCTCTGTGGCACAATTATCTGTTCCCTCAGCTAGAGATAAATTTTCTTTTTGAAGAGTTTTTGTTAGTTTTTGAAGGAATGAGTTCATGACATAGTTTCCTGTTTGGTTTCTATAGTTTGAACTCACTCTTGAAGCTCAGAAGGAAATGGGCCGTTGAACAGTTCAGTTGCCCTTTTCTGCTTTAAAACTGAGCCACGCCGGAGGTCAATAATGACGGTGTCGTCACAGAGCTGACTCTTCTTGCCGGGCCGGGCCATGCATTTCCCACACCCAGGCAGCCTGGAGAGGCCCAGCATGGCTGGAGCTGTTCCGGGTGGATGCCTACTTATCTGGACACGCAGAGGCTCTCCCAGGAGAAAACAGCTGACCCCTTCATATGTCTTACAGTCTCTCTCTTTCCAGTAGAGAAGGAATCACTTCTGTTTTACTTTCCCTCAAATGAATCTGGAAGCAAAGGTTATGGCTTCCACGTGATAAAGACTATCAACTAGACAGCTCTGGTAGCTTCTATTTACGGTGGATGTACCACAGGCTAGCACTTTACATGTGTTTCCTATTACATTAGTGCTTACAAGTAATCTCCATTTGACAGATGAGTAGGACGGGGCTATCTTACATCCTAACGCATGAGCATTTGCAGACGTGAATGTCCACGAGGGATTTGTCTGCAACTGCAGAAGTATTCACAGCAATGAAGATTACTGTATTCCTCTTAAAACCTTGAGTTGAATTACAAGAGGAAGGTTGTAGGATCCTTGGCATAGAGAGAGGGAAGATGATGAAAAGCAAGTCAGATTTTGGGGTTTTCGAAAAAGTACTAGCAGCACATGAAGAATGGCTTAGAGAATCTGTCTCTAGTGAGGTTGAATATACAAGGCGTAGAGCACTGGAGTCTGGAAGACACTATTAGTCAGTGTGTGAGTGTTTTCTGCTGTGTACATATATATTTGAGCAGTGATAGCTTCCTACAGTAGAATGATTGTATTACCTAATTTTTTTAATGGAAATACAGCTGACACACAATGTTAATTTCAGGTGAACAACAGAGTGACTCAGCAAGTCTGTATGTTATGCTACCGTCTGTCACCATACAACCCGATTACAATACCACTGACTATATTTCCTTTGCTGTACCTTTCATCCTTGTCATTTAAAATTCTATGACTGGAAGACTGTACCTCGCACTCCCTTTCACCCCTAGGCCCCACCTACATACATGCTGGTCTACATACTTGGAAAAATGGAAAGTTGACTCTCAAACTTGGTAGTATAGCATCAGCATGTAGATTTGCTCTTCTCCTCTCCTGCTTTACTCACCTCCATAGAATTCATATTCTAATTTATAATGATGTATTGCTTTACCCATCCCCCACCACCACCTTGCCCTCTGGCAACCTCTAGTTTGTCACATATAAGTGAAATCATGTGGCATTTGTCTTTCTCTAATTTATTTCACTTAGCATGATGCCTTCTAGGTCCATCCATGTTGCTGCAAGTGGCAAGATCCCCTTCTTTTATTATGGCTGAGTAATATCATATGTATGTGTGTGTGTGCACGCGCACGCATCTAGCTATTCATCTATCGATGGACACTTGGGCTGCTTCCATAATTTGGCTATTGCAAATAATGCTGCAGTGAACACAGAGGTGCATATATCTTTTCAAATTACTGTTTTCATGTTCTTTGGGTAAATACCCAGAAGTGGATTTCGAGATTGTACAGTATTTCTATTTTTTAATTCTTTTTTAGGAAGCTCCATACTGTTTTCCACAGTGGCTGCACCAATATACATTCCAGCCAACAGTGCATGAGTGTTCCTTTTTCTCCACATCCTTGCCAACTCCTGTTATTTCTTGTCGTTTTCTAGGAATTCTGACAGGTGTGAGGTGATATCTCATTGCAGCTTTGATTTGCATTTTCCTGATGAGTAATGTTGAGCACTTTTTCATGTGTATGTTGGCCATATGTACGTCTCCTTTCAAAAAATATCAATTCAATGGACCTAATTCTTTATATCCTCCTGCATCCAAGCTCTTTGCCATAAAACTTTTCAGTGCTTTCCTACACTGGGTGGGCTAATCTGGTCTGCTCTTGGACTCTGAATTTGGCCTTGTGACTTGCTTTGGCCAATGGGTTGAGCAAATGACATGAACAGAACCTTATACAGTGCTCACATGATTGAAATTGCATTCCATCTCTTGCCCATTGCCATGGCCATGGGTACATGCCTGCTGGAGGATGAAGGAGATGTGGTCTAGTCCTCTCGTTCATCCCAGCTGTCAGCCAGCTGATCATCAGACCTATGAGTGACTGGCACCAGCCCAAATGAGAAGAACCTTCTGCTTGAAGCCAGCCTAAACTGCTGACTTGCAAACTCATAAGCTAAATCAATGCTTGACATTTTAAGCGATTAAGTTTTGGGGTAGTAGTTTGTGGTGCATCATTATTATAGCAATAAATAACAATTTATGAATAGTTGAACATGCATTTATCATGGGTGTGTGCTCAGAAAATTTTAAATTACAAAATGTGTAATCAATAAAAGGCTTGGAGACAACTGCATCAGAGTTAGTTTTGGGATTCTACTTCTTATTCTCATTTCTGTTCAGTCATGTCTATATACATGGGTTTCTTCTCACCCTTCAAATTTCAGCTCAATGTCATTTTCTCCAGGAGGGCTTCTCTGGCCATCCTATCAAAGGTAGATTCCACACCCAGCCATCTCTGTCTCTCTATCCTATTATCTCTATCTCTCTATCCTGTTATCTCATACAAGACACCCCAGTATCCAAAATTATATATTCTTTTTCTCCATTAGAATGTAAACTGCATGAGGGAAAGAAATTCATCACTTTGGGGTTTTTGTTCTATCACCCAGTATCCCTAGTGTTTAGATTACCCACTTGGCACCCTGGAAGTGATAAAAAAAATTCTACCTCAGTGAAATGAGTAAGATGGATTTTGAGATTCTCATGAAGAATTCATCTTCATGTTTTGCATCTTTTATTTGGCATCTACATAAGGAAACAAGACATTCTGTCTGCATCATTTTGACAGCGTTCTTTTCTCTTTGCTCTACTGAGAATATGGACCCTTGGTACACAATGTGGAATGCCATCAGAAGTGTGGAGGAGAATCTGCTAATCTATATTGTCCTGGGGCCTAGAGCAGTGTTTAAATGTTCAAAGGGGGAACTGCTCCTATTGTTTTCATAGATTAGTTTAGAAATATCTAATTCATAATGATTTTTACTAGTCTATAAAATGCTCAGAGAATAAGGTGGACAAAAGCCATTGGTCAAGGTTAAGGTTAGTCAACAGTAAGGCTGAAATGTGCAAATTTTGGCCTGTGAAAA
This sequence comes from Leptonychotes weddellii, assembly GCF_054177405.1. Classification (NCBI taxonomy): domain Eukaryota; kingdom Metazoa; phylum Chordata; class Mammalia; order Carnivora; family Phocidae; genus Leptonychotes; species Leptonychotes weddellii. The sequence continues at coordinate 7,183,078 of NC_138382.1, forward strand.
GAGTGCCTGATAGAGAGAATGGTCACAAAAGAAAACTCGCATTGGCAAAAGCAATAATCGTTAAACTTTATTATCAATAAAAATTGAATGGTGATTCAATTTTTATTGTAAAACTTATGGAAAAAACTGATTTTGACTAAAACAATTTTAGTTAACATAAAAAGGGGGTAATTTGAAAGTTTTGAGTGTCATTGTACATTAAACAGATCAAGTAATTAAATGGAATTAATAGGCATTCCCTTCAGGAAATTTTTAAAAAAGAAACCTCATTAGCAACAGAATTCTTATCAATTTTTGTATTAATATACAAAATTTTAAAAAGTTTTGTGGGTTGAAAATATAGTATCAAAATGTCCCCTAGGCCCCACCTACCTACATACATGCTGGTCTTCTAAGATACTTGGATAAATGGAAACTTGACTCTCAAACTTGGTAGTATATCATCAGCGTGTAGATTTGCTCTTCTCCCTTCCTGCTTTACTCACCTCCAAAGTAAATGTCATTTGCTGGGGACAAAGCATCCTCTTTCAGCTCCATCTGTACACATGGTTTATCTACTATGGGGATGACCTTTTGTCACCTGGAATATGATCAGAGGTGTGGCACTGGGCTAGCTCATTGGGAAGAGCCTAATGTCCTCCCATCACTGAAGAAAGCTCACAAATCCTGTTTGATATGAGTGCTCTGCTTTTCAGTGACAGAAGACTAACTGAATTATAGAGCTCTGTAGCCACCCTTTTTTAGAGACAAGCAAACTGAGGACAGGGAGTAAGGGAGCGAGGTTTTACAATTATTTAGGGTCACAGTTAATTATTAGCAGAGCTGGGACTAGAATCTAAATGTAAATCTTCCATCTCGCTGAACTACATTGTTAGTAACCCTGGGTTGGTTCATCTCAGAAATCTAGACCAGATTCTAGGTTCTAACACACCCAGGGTTAATGTTGAAAATAACTCATTCCTTACATGGGAAAAACTGGTTATATTTGCTTAATGTTTTTAATGGCATTGCAAACCATCTAGTTTTAAAAATAGAGAAATCACACACCCACTTCTTCCCTCTATGTATAAATGTTCACTTATCCATCAGCATGTCTGGTGATTCCGAGATTTCCCAGAGATTTTGCGTAGCATGCCAGAAATACGGGTATTTGAGTAAATGGCATAAATTACTACAAGGAGGCAAATGACAAAGAAAACAACAAAAATGACCCAAAGCCTGCAAATTAGGCAAGGCACGCCCCAGAAGTGAAGCCTGAAAGAGGCAGTGCTGGGTGTAGGAAGGGCATGGATTTTTGCCTTGGATGGTCTTAGGTTTGGGTCGTCACTCCACTACCTTTAGCTGGGTGTCTACACTCAAATCCTCTGCACCTCAATTCCTCCAGGCAAGAATACCAGGTCCCAAAGGAACTTCAGTGACACTGGGGCAACTTTCAGTTGTAGATGCTTCTTTCCACAGTCAGGATTGGCTAGGAGCAGTGGGATTTCAGTTAGGGTGGACACTGGTCAGCCGAGTCTCACCTATTCCCTGCATAAACTTATAGTTTCCTTCAAATCTGAAGCCACTTCCAATTTGTCCTCTTAAAAAAAAAAAAGTGATCCTAACCGTTTCACGATCCTAACCGTGATACCGAAATAAGAGAACATCTACAAACCATTTAGGACAACAGGTGTTGGGTAAGTGGCGACTAAGAATGAGGATGATGGATTTCCCCACATACACAAACACGGAATCCTTCTTAAAATCAGCCTGCCCAGGGATTTAAGACTAAATCTAGATCTGGAAATTCCTAGGACCAAGTCGAATTCAGTTACTTATGGCAACTTGTTTTTGTTCGCTGCGGGCAGCAAAGGCCTGGAGAGAAGCAGTGGGCCCCTAAGCGAGGCGGGGAAAAGGTCGGGGAACAAAGCAAGGCAGAGGTGGCCGATGACCCCGGGAAGGGAGGCCTGGCTTCTTCCAGGCTGGGGAAAGGGCCGGGAAGCCAGAGCCTTGGTACTCACCGCGGCCCACCACCAGGCGTGGGGGATGCTGGTGAAGTTGGTGTTGGGCATGTCGTGCTCCACGGAGTAGACAGCGGCCGAGAAGGTGAGGATGCCCATGGTGATGAAGAGCATCAGGCAGCCCACCTGCTGGTAGCACTGGCGCAGCGTGAAGCCGAAGGCGCGCAGGCCGGTGGAGTGGCGCGCCAGCTTGAGGATGCGCAGGACGCGCATGAGGCGCATGACGCGCAGCACCTGGCCCACCTTGCCCACGCGGCCCACAGTCTCTATGTCGTGCTCCCGCTGCGAGCCCTTGCCGGGCCGCGGGTCCTCGCCCGTGAAGCACTCGAGCAGCAGTTGCAGGTAAAGCGGCAGGATGGCCACCAGGTCGACCATGTTGAGGGCGCTGCGCGCGAAGCGCCGCAGGTCGGGCGTGGAGGCGAGGCGCAGCAGGAACTCGAGCGTGAAGAAGGCGATGCACAGCATCTCCACGTGCTCCAGGATGGGCGGCGGGTCGCCCCTGCTCGCGCCCTGCCCCGCCTGCTGCTGCATCTCCTCCACCGTGTTGAGCGCCAGCGCCACGACGGAGACGAGCACGAAGAGGCTGGAGGCCACCCCGATGGCCTTGGCGGCCGCGGACGAGAAGGGCTTCTCCATGAGGTTCCAGAGGCGGCGGCGCTGCGGCGCGTAGAAGCGCATGTCGCGGAAGAGCTCCTCGGCCTCCTCGGCCTGCGCCTGCGCGCGCAGCTCGCGCTGGATCTTGAGCTGGTCGCGGAGCTCGTCGCGCCGCTCCTCGAAGCAGATGCGGCAGCAGCGCGGCGTGTACTGGAGCCGCACGCCCCAGTAGCCCAGCTCCTCCAGGAAGCGGCGCGGGCACAGCTCGTCCAGCACCAGCAGCACCCCGGACGCGTAGAAGTTGGAGACCAGCTGGAAGACGGCCGGGTCGCGGTCGAAGAAGTACTCGTCCGTCTGCTCCTCATAGTCGTCACACAGGCTCAGCTGGCGGCTGCGGCTGGCGGACGTGGCCAGGCGGCCCAGGCGCGTCTTGGGGTAACAGGCCAGCTGACAGCAGGCCAGGCGGTAGCTTTGGCCGCCCACGTTCACGTTCAGCGTGGACGACACGACCGGAAGGTCGGACTTGGCCTCTGGCTGCCCGTCCTCCTCGCCTGGGTCGTCCTTCAGATCGTCCTCCTCCTCCCTGTCCTCGTCCTCCTCGATGTAGTAGCTATAGTTGCCCTCGGGCCACAGCGGGATGCTGGCCTGGGAGCTGGAGCGGGCCCCCACCGAGCAGACGCTCCGGCGGTGCTGGCCGCCCCCCGCCTGGGCCGCGTCCTCGCTCTCTGTACCGTTCCAGGGCCTGCAGCCCCAGGACCGCCTCCTCTCGCTCTGCTTGAGCATGGCTGCGCGAGGCGAGCCCCTTGTTTGGCCTTCCTGGCTGTCGTCGGGTCTCGGGGCTGGTCCCTGCCACCGGGAGGACGGAGCCTGCACCCTGCGCTGCCTTGGAGCAGCCTGCCCGGGACGACGGACGGACGGTCGGAGTCTGAACCTAGCAGATGGCTGTCGACGGCTCTAATCTTGCTGATAGGGAAGCCTCAAGTGTTAGGAGGGATTTAGAGCCTCTTAGCTAGTTTCCTCCCCCTCGCCCTGCACTCTCAGACGGCGGGGTTGATTACGTGATCTTAAATCTGTAGATAATCAGAAGGTGGCAGGGATTGTTGCTAATAAAAATGTCGCCAACCCTTAGGCCTGCCCTTAGGAAGTGCTCAGTGTGCTTGTGCTCGGGTGACACCCACCGAAGTAGCTCTAGAAATCCGGATGCCTGTGTCCTGGCCTCACTATTGAAGTTGCAGCCTCTGCAAGAACAAGGACAGGAAGGGCACCAGAATGCTTGAAGCGGACGTCATCACAAGCCTGTTTTCCTTTTAGCGTAGCCCTTGTTTAGATCACCTAAGACTTCAAATGATCCCCTTCCCATTCTTTCACGTGATCATTTCTTTCCTCAAATGGATTCTACTTAGCAGCTCTGCCTTAGAGTCCAGTCTGATCTTCTCAGTCCCAGCCTCGATCCCCCTTTGTCTCTGTTTCTCTGCCTCTCTTTTCCTTCCCTCTTTGGCATGATGAGAGCGGATTTCCAGATAGAATCCCAGAACTAGTGGGTACATGTTCTTACAGCCCTGCTTAGCTGCTCTATTAGGGCCATAGGTAAAGGTGGCCAGACTTTATTCCAAGGAAAAAGTCCTCATCATTCTTCAAGACATCACTTTAATTTTTTTTTTTTTTAAGTCTCTCCATGTGGAAAGCAACATGCTAGATGCTGGGGATGGGAACTCTATGGGGACAGAGTTGCTAGTGGTTTTGTGGGTGATGGAGTTAGGTAAACATAGCAAAAGAGTGAGTAAAGAATACAAGGTAGCAGAGAAGAGGAAGGGATTTGTACTGAGCAGAGAATAGGTTTTTATTTTATTTTTTTTATTTTTTTTTAAAGATTTTATTTATTTATTTGAGAGAGAGAATGAGAGAGCACATGAGAGGGGGGAGGGTCAGAGGGAGAAACAGACCCCCTGCTGAGCAAGGAGCCAGATATGGGACTCGATCCCGGGACTCCAGGATCATGACCTGAGCCGAAGGCAGTCGCTTAACCAACTGAGCCACCCAGGCGCCCGAGAGAATAGGTTTTTAAAATCAATTTATTTCGAATAGCTAATAAGTGTTGATGGTAAAAATTCAAAAGGTGCAAAGATGCATTACAGAAGATAGTTTCTTTTTCTTTTTTTAAAAAGATTTTATTTATTTATTTATTTATTTATTTGAGAGCGTGAGAGCAAGAGCATGAGCAGGGAGAGGGGCAGAGGGAGAAACAGACTCTCCGCTGAGCAGGGAGCCCAATGCGGGGCTCGATCCCAGGACCCTGAGATCATGACCTGAGCTGAAGGCAGACACTTAACTGACTGAGCCACCAGGAGTCCCAAAGACAGTTTCTCTCTCTCTCCCAAATCTAACTTGCAGTTATCAGGTGTGCCTTTGAGGAGGCAACCACTGTTGTTGTTCCAGAATACTTTTTGGTTATTCTTCCAGAAATATCCTAAACACATACAAGCAAAAACCTGTCTCCACCTGTCATCTGAATAGTTCTCTATTATTAACACAAATCATAGTGCACTCTCCACATTGCTTTTTCCAATTAACCATGTGTCTTAGAGGTGTTTTCGCATCTGAACATGAACGTCCACCTAATTTTGAAAGTAGCCCCATAGTAGTCTGACAGGGATAAACATTCAGGTTGTTTTATACCTTGGCTCTTGTAAACAATGGTGCAACAAATAACCTGTGCATACATTACTTTACACATGTTCAAGATGGAGGAAGGACCGCCAAGAAACCTGACCAGAGAGGACAGAACAAACTGGACAGATACCTTGGGAAGAGAATGAAAATGATACCATCTTACGCATGCATGAATGATTGCTGTAACTTAAAATAATGTTCTGTCTGATAGGAATGTGTGGGCCTCATTTGGAATCCTGATTCAAACAAAAAGCCTAAAACTTTTTTGAGAGTTGGAAATTCAATGGTATTTAGGAACTCTTATGAATACTTTTAGTTGTGATAATGGTCTTGTAATGTTAAAGGCTGTGTATCTTTTAGAGACACATACTGAAGTATTTATGGATGGAATGATACGATAGCTGAGCTTTGCTTCAAGAAAATACGGGGGAGAGAGAAAGGCGGTGGCCATAGCATGGGAATAAGACTGGTCATGAGTCAGTAACTGTTGACACTGAGTGATGGGGGCATAGAGGTTCATTATGCTATTCTGCTTTCATAGGTGTTTGAATTTCTTCATAAGAAGTTTTTGGGGGGTGCCTGGTGGCTCAGCTGGTTAAGCAGCTGCCTTCAGCTCAGGTCATGATCCCAGGGTCCTGGGATCGAGCCCCACATCAGGCTCCTTGCTCAGCGGAGAGTCTGTTTCTGAAAAACAGGAGAGTTAGTAATGTTTGAGAGGCCCCTCAAAGCTAAGCACAAACACCACATCCATGGAGTTGATTGGGGAGCCTGGATGGACCACGCTTAATTGTCTCTTACACCCAAATGAATATGTCGGTGTGGGCATATTGCTTGGATTTTGCTCTTGGATTTTTTTTCTTTTGCGAGGGCAATGGTAGGTGAGTATCCATACGTGGAAACTCCTTCGAGCAAAGAGAACTGTCCAAAAGTCGAATGGGAACATGTTTAAGAATTTGTAGGGCAGAGGGAAACCTGCATGATCTTCAAGTCGGCTTCTGCCTTGAAATTACTAAGATTCCAAGTCTTTCCTTGATGATTCATTTGTCTTGAATTCCCTCCTGCCTGCCTTCTGCGATCCTTATCCTTCAAAAGTCAGCTCAGACATCCTCCTCCTCTTTGAGCGATCCTTCTCCGACATTTCTCTGTGTTTTGTCAAGATGGGTTAGCTGCTCCTTGTCAGTGTTTTCATTTAAGGTGACACATATCACTAACTTAGGACATGACGCATTTCTTTTAATGAAGAAAGGCTTAAAAAGTTTCCCATAATGGAAGTTCTATAAGTGCATTATAGAAGAATTTAAAAAACAGAGAATACTAATAACCAATACCACAATAATAGCATGCCAAGATACTGTACTCTGTTAATACTTAACCTATCATGTAGGTGGTATTCCTCTTTTACAGATGAAGAGACTGGGACACAGAGAAGCTAAATGACTTGCCCATGATTGCACACAAAGTAAATGGTGAAGCTGGGTTTTGGTCCAGACTAACCAGCAGGTTATGAAAGAGCATATACATAAAAACCACCTATAATCTGACCATCCAAAGACCCTCACTGTTAATATTTTAACCTGTGTCTTTCCATTTAGTTACACACACAGACACACACACATATTTATCATGGTTGTGCTCATATTGGACATAAATTATATATCCTGCTTTTTTCATTTAACATTTTCACATATGCATTTTTGATTAAAAAATCCCACTTTGTAATCATTATGTTAAATTTTACTTCTCACATTTAAGGATTTGATCCAACAAGAATTCATTTGGAGGTAAAGAGTGACGTGTAGGGACCCAACTCCATTTTCTAGGGTTTTAGCCACATGTCCCAACACATTAACTGAATAATCTGTCTTTTCCCCACTGGTGTGTAGTGCTGTCTTTATCATGTAGTTCAGTTTTAACTGTGCTTCCGGGTCACTGGGACAGGTCACAGTTGCTAGAGGGTCTGCACCTGCTGACCTTGTTTGGCTTTCAAGAGACCTCAAACCTCCAAGCTTAAGATAATGCCCAATCAGGCCTAGCCTTTAAGTTCCTAAATGCATTTCTCACGTTCTCCTGTTGCCATACAAAATATTCTGTGTTGTGAATGTACCATCTATAACAGAACCAAATCTCTTTTATGGAAATAACTATTTTTCAGTATTCACTCTTATAAGTAATAATGTGATAAAAACATGTTTGAGAGGTTTTTTTTTCATTCTTTGGGGGTTTGTTTTTGTTTTTTGTATTCTGAGTTACTCTTTCAGACAGTTTGGCTAGATTTTTTTTAGGCCATTCTCTTTTAATATTGAGCCTCCCTACATGCTGTTCCTGCTGTTTGTTCAGTTTAGGACAGTCTTTCTCCACACCAGCCTGTCTCCTCTTCCTCTGGCCAACTCATGTTCACATTTTGTAGGTAGAGAGCTAACTCCTCTTAGCCTCTCCTCCAGGATAGCCTCCCTGCATCCTCAAAAGCTGAATTTAGCCCCCTCCCCCAACAGGTGCTTCCCTAAAAGCTTGACTTCACCTAGCAGAGCCCTTTGCACAAATGCTATCTGCCTATAAATAAGACTGAGTTCCACAAGGGCTGGACAGTGTCTGGTTTGTTCTCATCCACAGGTTCTAGTCCACTGCCTGGAATATAGAAAGCACTCAGAACTACTAGCTGGAAGATTGAAATATTTGCTGCCTCTTGCCAGCTTGCTTTGCAATTTGCCTCACTGTTCGCTCTTAGCCCTGAAATATGGAAGTGTCTTCCCAGTAGCTTTGCCAGAACAGCATTACTGGTTGCTGTTTCCTTATTGAGAAGTGAAAATGGCATTACAGTTTTGTTTTAATCAACTCTGTATTAATTATTCACTTGTGTGTTCCCCACTAGCCTCTAAAGTCTTCAAGGGCAAAAACAATCTTGTCTCTGTGGCCCCAGCACCAAGTAGAGTGTCTAATATGTAGCAGATTAGAAAAATATGTTCAAGATCTCTCTGTATCCTTAAAACTGCATGTAAATCTAGAATTATCTCAAAAATGTTAACAAAGATTGCTTACTTTGGGGGTGCCTGGGTGGCTCAGTCAGTTAAGCATCTGCCTTCAGTTCAGGTCATGATCCTAGGGTCCTGGGATCAAGTCCTGCATCAGGCTCCTTACTCAGCAGGGAGCCTGCTTTTCCTTCTTCCTCTGCCCCTCCCCACCGCTCCTGTTCTCTCTCGCTTTCTATCTCTCTGAAATAAAAAAAAAGTAAAATCTTAAAAGATTTATTACTTTGCACTGACATACCCCAAGCTCCCCTTTGAAGGGAAAGAAAACTGGTGGGCTTTGAGGAACAGTGGCTGGAGTCCTGCCTGGTTTTCCTTGGTGACAGAGATTGATGGGCAGCATGGTACAGTACAAAGAACATTAAAACTAAGATCAGATTTTGCATTCTGGCTCAAAGCTTTGGGAAAATTACTTCAACCTTTTTCATCTCAATTTCCTCATCTGTAAAATGGGTTGTGGAGGATTTCCTGTTAATTTAAAAAGAGAACACCTCTCCACTTTATTTTTTTTTAAAGATTTTATTTATTTATTTGAGAGAGACAATGAGATAGAGAGAGCATGAGAGGGGGGAGGGTCAGAGGGAGAAGCAGACTCCCCGCCGAGCAGGGAGCCCGATGCGGGACTCGATCCCGGGACTCCAGGATCATGACCTGAGCCGAAGGCAGTCGCTTAACCAACTGAGCCACCCAGGCGCCCTCCACTTTATTTTTAATTGGCCTGCTTTTGCCAAATGCTGTTCATCAAAAGATAGCACATACTGTTCATCAGAAGATAGCCATCCCTCCTTCATCCAGCTACCTCTTACTCCAATTCCTGATTATATACCTACAACACAAAAATATATTCATTTTTAGCCCATGGAGAGTTTCTCAGCAGAGAAATAGGTCATATTCACAGTCCACTGTGAAAATTAATTTATGTTAAGAGAGTGCTGACTGGGGCGCCTGGGTGGCTCAGTCGGTTAAGCGTCTGCCTTCAGCTCAGGTCATGATCCCAGGGTCCTGGGATCGAGCCCCGCATCGGGCTCCCTGCTCAGCAGGGAGCCTGCTTCTTCCTCTCCCACTCCCTCTGCTTGTGTTCCCTCTCACTGTGTCTCTCTCTGTCAAATAAATAAATAAAATCTTTAAAAAAAAAAGAGTGCTGACTAATAGAACTTCACACATTGATAGAAATATTTGTATGGCTCAAAACATGACTAGTGCCACTGAGGAACAGAATAAATAGATTTAAAACAATTTTTTAAAAAAAATTCAAAATAAAATTTTATTTAATCTTAATTTATATTTAAGTGTTATGTATGACTAGTGGCTACCATGTTGAACAGGACAGTATTAAGATACCTGTGTCTGGATTGTCCCTTTTAAATATGCACTGCCCCCGGGAGCAATGAACTTTTAAGACATTAACCCCTTAATCAAATGAGTTTGCCAGCATGAACTGGCCTACTAATTTTAAGACTAAAAGGGAGTGAGACAGGGAGAGTTTGGGTAGGACAGGGAATGGAGCAATGGGACTGAGAAGTCTGAATAGGTGCAGGGTAGGCTTTGGGGTGGGGCATTTCAGAACAGATTGATTCAGGATGGCTCAGGAAGAGCCTAGAATTAAAAGGGGAAAACTAAGGTGAGTGGTAAGAAGAGCAAGGTTGCTGAATACAGACACTTTTGCAAATTTACCTAGACCTAGTCCTGAGAAAGGCACAGAGAGAGAAGTTTAGTACTCACTGGGGAAGCTGCATTTCCTATAAAGTCTTTGAAGTCCTTTTTGGTAATTGTAAAGTGGGAAGTTGAGATGAGGATCTGGGTGATGAATACCTCAGCCAAAACCAAAGAAATTAAAAGAAAACCCCAACAGTCTCCCCAGCTCCCAATAAAGGAAAAAGAGGAGCTTTTTGAGGAGGAAAGCTTTTGTTAAGCCTGGTGAATTCCTTCTGATAATTGAATTATTGAAGTATTTGTTCACCTCCTTCTCTTTGAATTTGCCTGTCTCATCCCAGGTAAAATGTGCAATGGATGGAAACAGCGATTGATTGCAAAGTGTCTCAGTCGATTGAAATCCTCTTTGACCCAATGAAGGTTTTCTGTGGGTTTGGAAAAAGAAAGGGTGAGGGGTGGGGAGAGGGGAAGGCTGTCCGGAAACATTCTCGTGGTCAGTGTCCTGTAATCAGGCTTAATCTGGGGGCAGGTGCACCCCCTTTTGCAAGCCCATCCATCTTCTTTAATTCCCTCTTTTAAAGATGAAGAATCTAGGACTCATCTGCTGGCCACCTGGGCACCTTTCTCCCATCTGTGCTGCCGTGGCAGAATGTGCAGCCCCTGATGGAGTGTCCCTTACTTACAAAAACTCCACTTGGATTTCTAATCTTCACTTATGATTTCCCCTAAACATTCATTGAAAGTTTTCCAACATAGTTCTTTTTTGTTCTTTTTGCTCCCACTGATGCAAAAGATCTTGCCACCACTTCCTCCGTTTCGGAAGTGGATGCCAGCCAGCTGGGCATAAAGTGTAAACATACTGTGTATAAGACCCTCTGCGACTTCCAAGCTGGGAGGGACCCAGTGGTTGTCTGTTCCCACTGTCCACTTTAGAGATAAGGAAACTGAGGTGTCCGATCAATCAGTGCCTGACTCTGGAACCCTGTTATAACTCCCCCTAACTTGACATTGTTTCAGCATCATTGCATCTAGTTTTTCACCTTGAAGTTGTGTCCATGTGGAACAAGCAAGTTGTACACCTAGAAGGTATGCTTTTGAGTAATTTAAATCTCAGATCTTACATTTAATGAAGAGCTAAGATCAGTTACACAAACTAATGGCCTTCACTGGTCTAATTCCACAGCAAATGTCTCAGTCCTCCATTTTGTGTTGAGTAGATAGGCACAGCTGTATTTCACATCACTTCCAGAAACCTAATCATTTCTTCTGCCCAAACCAGAACCTTCACTATTTTCTGTGGTAGAGTAGACTCCAGGTGATTTTTATAAAAAGTTGAGCCTTGTATAATTTGACACCACTTTGCATCTCACTTCTATTGGTTTCCAGGGTTCTCTCCTGGCCTCTGCCTCTGGGTGTCTATTTCTGCTCTGTGTACTCTGAGAAAAGAGATTCTCTCTGACCAAGTCTCCCAAAGAGCAGAAATGAGGCTGGTGAGCACTGCATCTGATGCAGAGAGAAAGCATTTGCAGAAAATGCTTATACCCCTAATTTTTTATTTTTACCTTAAAATTTGCACTCAAGAACTCTGCCAAGGGAGGGAAGTATACCAGAATATATGGCACATCTGCTCTGATGCTGATATTACTGTGATGACTGGGGGCTCCCTGGAGTAGGGGGTGATGAGAGCCAGGTGATGCTCCTGAGGAGATTTGCCAATTTGAAAAGTGGCATCTGTGAAAACCTAGTAAGAACACAGAGAATGTGCTTGAACAGATGGTATGTGAAGAATGCTAGAATAGAACAATTCTCTGAAAACCATTAAGGATTAATAAATGTGGCAAGGGGAAGGGATTATAAATGATTAATAATGACTCAGTGATATTATTAAAATTGCCTATGTAGTTTAACTCCAAAAACTGTTTTTATTTTTTTGTTTCTGGTGTTTTGGTACAGGTCAGTAGTTACCAGTCAGAGCAGAATTACATAGTGCAGATAAGTATTTTCCATGCAGCTTTCTAAAATAGCATGTCTCTGCATTGCAAAGGTTATTCATAAGATCAGAACAGAAGATTTAGACCTTAGGTGATAGATGTGTGTTATGGGAGTTACACTCACTGAAAAGCATAAATAATAGATTTAAATAAATATATTTGTGGCTATATTCTTATGTTGATGTAGGTTAAACTCTAAAGCAGTGCAACTGATTTTAGAGAACTCCATTAGAAAAATCAGTGTTCTGGACTAAAGATCAATTTGGAACTTGATGAGCAAGGCATTGCCACAAAGAGTTACAGAATAGATAAAAATTATTTTAATTGACATAGCAACGATTTGTTTGTAACCTTGTGCGTGGTGCTGCTAAAAGACCTGTGACGAATAAATAGCTTATTCTTTCAAGAAAGATAATGATTTTTCCTTGCCCCCATAATTTCACTCTTGATTTGTTCTAAAATTAATTTGGCAAAAGTCAATTTTAGCTTCTGTTATGTAAGAACATCACAAACTATGACTAAGTGAAATATTTTAAAGGGGCTATATTGCTCTCATTTTTAACAATTATGTTCAGCTGCCTGTAACTAAAAGAATGCTAACTAAGGATTTTCTATGTGTAGGGATTACTTTCCTCCTGTGAAAAGATGCCCAAAGATTGGCAGTCCAGGGCTGGGGATGCTAAGGGTGTCACCAAGGATTAAGGTTCCTCTTGGTGATTTATAAACTTTAGAAAGGTGCATCATTTGGTCCTAAATACAGATTTGTTTCCTCATTCCTTTTTCTGCATGAGTAAGTTCTGCTGTGATCTCTATATCCAATGTCCGTGTTCCAACATGAACATTTGTTCCAAACCATTGGTCATGATCCTGACACCTGGAGTTATTCAGAACAATCTATCTTTTGAATTTTATTGCTTTAAAAAAGATAACAGATCATAGAAAAAATCAACAGAGAAATGTACAAAGAAGAAAATAAAACCCATGTCATACTTTATAACCCCAACCAACTCCTATCAACATCATGATGAACATTCATCCAGAAATTGTTACATTTCTGTATATCTATATATCTGTACACACACACCGTATGTGTACACATACATATATAAATTCATACATACATAATTATACATATTATATAATTTCACACTCCTATTTTTATATATAATTTTACATATATGGGATGGTGATAAACATAACATTCTATAACCTTTATTCACTTAATGATATATAATAGTAATTTCTCCATATGTAAATCTTTTTCTATATTTACATCATCATTTTAATGGCTGCTGGGATTCTCTTGTTCATTTGTGCCCTGCTTGTTGTGTAAACAAAATATTAATAGAGTTTGAGCACCATCACAATGTCTAGTTTTTCCTCAAGTCTGATGCTTCTAGTCATGTGTAATGGTGTACTATAAAATCTAAGTACTGAATTAGACTACATTAAGGAGTCTAAGTCTCCAGACCGCAATCTGAGAGGCAGAGTGATATATTGAGGAGGTCAAGAGAACTGAGTTCTTTTTTTTTTTTTTTTAAAGATTATATTTATTTTTTTTTTTAGAGAGCGAGCGAGAGAGAAACAGCATGAGAGGGGAGAGGGTCAGAGGGAGAAGCGGGCTCCCCGCCGAGCGGGGAGCCCGATGTGGGACTTGATCCCAGGACCCTGGGATCATGACCTGAGCCGAAAGCAGACGCTTAACCGTCTGAGCCACCCAGGCGCCCAAGAGAACTGAGTTCTAATACCAGCTTGAGAACTTACTAGCTGTGTAAACTTCAATCACATCTCCTGTCTGGACCTCAGTGTCTACATTTGTCAACCAATGGTATGAGTGTAGTGACATTAAAGTTGTCTCTTCTACCGGCCCTCATGTTTTATTATTTTATAGTGATATGTCTTTCATTACTGCTAAATCACTATCAGCTCCATGAGAACAGGGACCAGATCTGGATTATTACTCATGTATAGCCAAGTATGGCACTGAGTAAGCAGTAAGCAATAAAAATTTGCTGAGTGACTAAGTGCCAGCTTACCTGCATTCTCAGTTACTCTTCAAAAATACCAGGCCATTCCCTTCCCCATCTTGCTTGAAGCCAAATATAAATGTAGAGGAATAGTCTAGAATAGCTACTCTTTCCATTTGGAGATACCTTGTTTTATGACTCTTGGTTAAGACTTTATAGATTTATTTACAAAAACTCCAAGCCTGCCTTGTTTATTTTCTCCTGAAATGCTTTATTCACTTTATTGGTCATTATCAATGAAATAGCTCCTATATTTCCATTTCTAGGTGCTCATTGCTAGTACAGAAAAAGGTTACTGATCTTTGTGTATTTATCTTGTATTGAGCCATCTTGCCAAATTATCTTATTAATTCTAGCTATTTTTTTTTAAACTAGAGTTTCTAGGGTTTCTGGAAACAAAAACATATCAATAAACCAAGAGAGTTATCCCAGCTTTTCAACATGTATGCAGATTATATTCTTTGAATTTGCTCAGAGCTCGAAGACAATATTGAATAGCTAGGGACAAAAGAATAGGAATAGAAACTATATAAAGTAGCCTACAAAATACCCAATGAATATACGCTACAGTTACTTCAGTGAACCAGGCACATGAAAAGGATGGCAACTTCCACTCTTGTATGAGAAAACATACTATAATAAAAAAAAAGGAAAATACTCAGTTTTACTGTTATTCATATATCAAAATGACAAAAAATAAAAATAAATACAGCATTTATTGCTGGTGAGATGCGCCCTTGAATTTCTAACTTGCTAATAGTAGAAATAGTCTCTATCAATACATACTAAAATGAAATGTTCATATATATATTGATATAGCAGTCCTACTTTTGAGAATTGAGAAATACTTTATATTCAGGATGCTAATATTTTGTTACCTTAAAAATATTTTTCCTGTGTCTTGTCTTTTTCATTTTCTTTGATTGTTTTTTGGTGCTCAATTTTATTCATTTTAATGTAGTTAAATATATCAATTTTTTTTTAGCTATCATTGTTATGTCTGCTTCAGTAGTCCTTTTATACCATAAGGTCACAAAGACATACCTTTAAGTTTTCTTCTGTTACTTTCAGAGATTTGCCTTTTACATTAAGTTTGAAATTTACCTGGAATCCATTTATTTGGAGATAGGTCCTGAAATAGGGTTACAAGGTCACTTTCCCTCCATGGATGACCAGTTGTTGTAATATTCTTTATTAAATAATATACTCTTCCCCAAGTGATTTGCAAAGTTTTTTCTGGCATGTATCAAGTTTCTGTAGTTGTATCAATCTTGGGGCTCTCTTTTCTGTCTGTTGCTCAGTTTGTCTATTTCTGAGACAATCCCATAATGTTTTTAACCGCTATTGATATCAAGCTTTATAAAACGTTTTATATATGTGGGGAATGTTCCTCAATCTGTACTTGTTCTTTTTCAAGAGTGTGTTTGCTATTCTTGGGCCTTTGAATTTCCATATGAGTTTCAGAATCCACTTTTCAAGTTCAAAAAACTTGTTTTTAAAACTGGGGCTTGGATTAGACATGAATTCACTTAATATGTCCATGTGAGAAAATTGCTCTTGAGACTACCTAATATATGTCTCTGCATTAATTTAGGTTTTTAAAAATGTCTTTCTCCTCAACATCACTTGTCATAGAGAAATACAACTCAAAACTACAGTGACCTATCACCTCACACTCATCAGAATGGCTAAAATCAACAACACAAGAAGCAACAGGTGTTGTGAGGATGTAGACAAAGGGGAACCCTCTTACACTGGTGGTGGGAATGCAGGCTGGTGCAGCCACTCTGGAAAACAGTATGGAGGTTCCTCAAAAAGTTAAATAGAGAACTACCCTACAATCTAGCAATTGCACTACTAGGTATTTACCCAAAGACGACAAAAATAGTAACTCAAAGAGATACATGCACCCGGATGTTTATAACAGCGTTATCTACAATAGCCAAGTTTCAGAAGCAGCCCAAGTGTCCATTGACTGGGGAATGGATAAAGAAGATGTGATACACACACACACACAGACATACACACATATATATATACATTCACACACACACACACACACGACTATTACTCAGCCATAGAAAAGAATGAAACCTTGCCATTTGCAACAACATGGATGGAACTAGAGAGTATTATGCTAAGTGAAATAAGTCAGTCAGAGAAAGGCAAATACCATATGATTTCACTCATATGTGGAATTTAAGAAACAAAACAAAGGAGCAAAGGGGAAAAAAAAGAGAGGCAAACCAAGAAACACTCTTAACTATAGAGAACAAATGCAAGGTTACCAGAAGGGAGGTGGGTGGGGATGGGTTTAACTAGGTGATGGGGATTAAAGAGTACACTCGTGATGAACACTGGGTTTTGTATGGAAGTATTGAATCATTATATTATATACCTGAAACTGATATTACACAGTATGTTAACTAACTGGAATTTATTTTTATTTTTTTAAGATTTAATTTTTTAATTTTTTATTGTTATGTTAATCACCATACATTAGATCATTAGTTTTTGACGTAGAGTTCCATGATTCATTGTTTGTGCATACACCCAGTGCTCCATGCAGAACGTGCCCTCTTTAATACCCATCACCAGGTTAACATATCCACTCACCCCCCTCCCCTCTAGAACCCTCAGTTTGTTTTTCAGAGTCTCTCATGGTTCATATCCCCTCCAATTTCCCCCCCTTCATTCTTCCCCTCCTGCTATCTTCTTCTTTTTTTTTTTTCTTAACATACATTGCATTATTTGTTTCAGAGGTACAGATCTGTGATTCAACAGTCTTGCACAATTCACAGCACTCACCATAGCACATACCCTCCCCAGTGTCTATCACCCAGTCACCCCATCCCTCCCCCCCACCCCCACTCCAGCAACCCTCAGTTTGTTTCCTGAGATTAAGAATTCCTCATATCAGTGAGGTCATATGATACATGTCTTTCTCTGATTGAC
>NC_138382.1:7200490-7234647 GCF_054177405.1 Leptonychotes weddellii
TTTGTTGATTTGGGTCATTTTTCTTTTTGCTAAGTCTGGCCAGGGGTTTATCAATCTTGTTAATTCTTTCAAAGAACCAGCTCCTAGTTTCGTTGATCTGTTCTACTGTTCTTTTGGTTTCTATTTCATTGGTTTCTGCTCTGATCTTTATTATTTCTCTTCTCCTGCTGGGTTTAGACTGTATTTGCTGTTTTTTTCTCTAGCTCCTTTAGGTGTAGGGTTAGGTTGTGTACTTGAGACCTCTTGTTTCTTGAGAAAGGCTTGTATTGCTATATACTTTCCTCTTAGGACTGCCTTTGCTGCATCCCAGAGATTTTGAACAGTTGTGTTTTCATTTTCATTGGCTTCCATGAATTTTTTAAATTCTTCTTTAATTTCCTGGTTGACCCATTCATTCTTTAGTAGGATGCTCTTTAGCCTCCATGTATTTGAGTTCTTTCCGACTTTCCTCTTGTGATTGAGTTCTAGTTTCAAAGCATTGTGGTCTGAAAATAGGCAGGGAATGATCCCAATCTTTTGGTACTGGTTGAGACCTGATTTATGACCGAGGATGGGATCTATTCTGGAGAATCATCCATGGGCACTAGAGAAGAATATATATTCTGTTGCTTTGGGATGGAATGTTCTGAATATGTCTATGAAGTCCATCTGGTCCAGTGTGTCATTTAAAGTCTTTATTTCCTTGTTGATCTTTGCTTAGACGATCTGTCCGTTTCAGTGAGGGGGGTGTTAAAGTCCCCCACTATTATTGTATTGTTGTCGATGTGTTTCTTTGCTTTTGTTATTAATTGCCTTATATAATTGGCTGCTCCCATGTTAGGGGCATAGATATTTACAAATGTTAGATCTTCTTGTTGGATAGACCCTTTAAATAGGATATAGTGTCCTTCCTCATCTCTTATTACAGTCTTTGGTTTAAAATCTAATTTGTCTGATATAAGGATTGCCACCCCAGCTTTCTTTTGGTGTCCATTAGCGTGGTAAATGGGTTTCCACCCCCTCACTTTCAATCTGGGAGTGTCTTTGGGTCTAAAATGAGTCTCTTGCAGCATATCGATGGATCTTGTTTTTTAATCCAATCTGATAGCCTATGTCTTTTGATTTGGGCATTTAGCCCATTTACATTCAGGATAACTATTGAAAGATAGGAATTTAGTGCCATTGTATTGCCTGTAAGGTGACTGTTACTGTATATTGTCTGTGTTCCTTTCCGGTCTATGTTGCTTTTAGGCTCTCTCTTTGATTAGAGGACCCCTTTCAATATTTCTTGTAGGGCTGGTTTCATGTTTGCAAATTCCTTTAGTTTTTGTTTGTCCTGGAAGCTTTTTATCTCTCCTTCTATTTTCAATGACAGCCTAGCTGGATATAGTATTCTTGGCTGCATATTTTTCTCATTTAGTGCTCTGAATGTATCCTGCCAGTCCTTTCTGGCCTGCCAGGTCTCTGTGGATAGGTCTGTTGCCAATCTAATGTTTCTGCCATTGTAGGTTACAGATCTCTTGTCCTGAGCTGCTTTCAGGATTTTCTCTTTGTCTCTGAGACTCGTAAGTTTTACTATTAGATGTTCGGGTCTTGACCTATTTTTATTGATTTTGAGAGGGGCTCTCTGTGCCTCCTGGATTTTGATGCGTGTTTCCTTCCCCAAATTAGGGAACTTCTCTGCTATGATTTGCTCCAATATACCTTCTGCCCCCCTCTCTCTTTCTTCTTCTTCTGGGATCCCAATTATTCTAATGTTGTTTTGTCTTATGGTATCGCTTATCTCTTGAATTCTGCCCTCGTGATCCAGTAGTTGTTTATCTCTTTTTCCCAGCTTCTTTATTTTCCATCATTTGGTCTTCTATATCACTGATTCTCTCTTCTGCCTCATTTATCCTAGCAGTTAGTGCCCCCATTTTTTATTGCACCTCATTAATAGCCTTTTTGATTTCAACTTGGTTAGATTTTAGTTCTTTTATTTCTCCAGAAAGGGTTTCTCTAATAACTTTCATGCTTTTTCAAGCCCAGCTAGTATCTTTAAAATCCTGATTCTGAACTCTAGGTCCAACATCTTACTAATGTCCGTATTGATTAGGTCCCTGACAGTCAGTACTACCTCTTGTTCTTTTTGTTGAGGTGATTTTTTCTGTCTTGTCATTTTGTCCAGAGGAGAATAGATGAATGAGAGAACAAAATGCTAACAGGGTAACAATGTCCCCAGAAAATATACTCTAAACAAATCAGAAAAGACCTGAAACCAGGGGAAAATAAAGGGAAAGAAAGAAAAAAGAAAAAGTTAAAAACAAACAAAAACAGAACAAAACAACAAAAAACCAGAATATGATCAAATATGCTCAGGCTGGTGCATAGGTCAGTGCCACACACTAGATTCGGGGTGTATTTTGGTCTGTTAGAAGAAAGTGCCTCCCAAAATTTTAAAGAAAAACTTATATATGTACAAAAATAAGGGTTGATACGTTGAAGGGATGGAATATGACTGCAAAGATGAAAATTATAAAAATTTTATAAAAGGAATTGATAAGAAGTTGTTTGAAATAAGAAAGAAGAGGTTTAAAAAAAAAAAGGAGAGAATGTGATCGGGCAGGAGACTAGAACAAAGCCATACACTAGAGATTTAGGGTATATTTTGATCTGTTAGAAGAAACTGTATCTCAAAATTTTAAAGAGAGAACAACTTAAATATATATATGCCAAAAATAAGGGTGACTACTATGAAGGGATAGAATATGACTCTAAAAATGAAAAATAAAAATGTTTTCTTAAAAAGGGATTGATAAGAGGTTGGTTGAAAAAGGGAAAAAAAAAATTCAAAAAAAAAATACAGTTAAAAAAAATTAACTTTGAAAGACTAAAGAATCATGGTAAAAAAGCCGTGAATTCCATGTGCAGTATTTCCCTAGCGCTGGAGTTCTGCCGTTCTCATTGATCGGTAAACTTGGTCTTGGCCGGCTGTTCTCGCTGATCTTCTGGGGAGGGGCCTGTTGCCGTGGTTTCCAAATGTCTCTGCCGGAGGCGGAATTGCCCCGCCCTTGCCCCCTCCCGGCTAAGTAATCTGCTGGGGTTTGCTCTCCGGGGCTTTTGTTCCCTGCGAGCTTTCCGTACAGCTTTGGAGGCGGAGAGTGAAAATGGCGGCCTCCCAATCTCCGCCCCGGAGGAGCCGAGAACTCGGGGCCCCGCTCCTCAGTGAGCCCCCAGAGAAAAGCCGTCAGTCACTCCCGTCTCCCCGGTCTCTGGCCGCACTCCGTGCTCACCCGGCCTGTGACTGCGCATTTCTATCTCTGGCACCCGACCCCAGGTGGAGTCTCCAAACCCAGCAGATCCTTAGGGTTCGCTTCCGCGCCGCTCCTCCCGGGGGAGGAAGGGGAGTCTCCCCGGATCTGCCGCTTGTTAGGTACCTGCTTCCAGAAAGTTGTCGCTTTTCTGTTCAGAGAGTTGTTGCTATTCTTTTCTTCGATCCCCTGTTGAGTTTGTAGGTGTTCAGAATGGTTTGATCCCTATCCAGCTGAATTCCTGAGACCAGACGAAATCCAGGTCTCCTACTCCTCCGCCATCTTGCTCCGCCCCCCCAACTGGAATCTAAATAAAAACTTAAAAGGGTCTTTCACTAAAGTTTTAATTTTTTCTCTTTAAGGTTTTGAACATCTGTCACTAGGTTTACTCCTAAGTAACTTAGATTTTTCTGCTATTATGTATGATGTCTCTGGTGGCTTTAAAGTATGTTCACACATTCTTTGAAATGCCTCCCTTTAAAAGGTGGAGTTTAACTCACTCTTACTAGGTGTGAGATGGACTTAGAGACTTAGTACTGTGGAAAAAATAAAGCAGGAGAAATTCAGAGACTAGATCATAAAGGCTTCTTCCTTGCTCTTTTTCAGATCATTCTCTGTGCAGGAAGGCAGTTATCATGTCATGAGAATATTCCTGCAGTCTTAGAGAGAGGTCCAAATGAAGGGAACTGAAACCTGGTTGAGGCCTGCAGCCTCCATCCCTATGAGCAGGCCATCTTGGAAGGAGATCCTCCAGCTCCAGTCAAGGATTCAGATGACTCCAGCCCCCAGCCTCCACCATGAACCTGCAACCTCATTAGAGATCCTGAGCCAGAATCATCCAGCTGAGCCACTCCCACATTCCTAATCCTCAATACCGTAAGAGGTAAGAGATGATAAAGGTTTATTGTTTTAAGACACTAAGTTTTGGAATAATTCATTGTGGAATAATACATAACGAGTACACCTTCTTAAAAACTATATTTTTGGTTTGCAGAATGCAAATGACTTTTTACATTGCCAGCTACCTTGTTAAGCTCTCTTACTAATTGCATTAATAGTAAGGTTTCTGTAGATTTTAATGAGTTTTATGTAGACCATCATTTTTCATGCACTTAAAGCAGCTTGTTGGCTTTCTTTCCATTCTTTATTTATTTTTCCCCTTAGTGCAGATGGCTTGGTCTTCGGTATGACAATGACTAGAAATAATGATAGTGGGTATCCTTGTCCTGTTCTGATTTTAAGGGGATTTTCTGATACTTTTCCCCTGAAGGATGGTGTGGTGTTCTGGAGGACTGATCCTAGGTTTCTGATAGAATATCCTTATAGGGTCAGAGAGTTCTCGCTACTCTTAGTTGATTCCCTCAACACACGGATACACTCGTATCTGTGCTAGTATGTCTGTAGTTACAGATACAGTTTACATTCTCTGCACGGAAATGATAAATCAGAAGACACGAAGACACAAACATTTAAAATGCTGTTGGGTATTGCCCAATCACCTCCAAAAAATGTTGCATCGGTATAAAACCCCATGAGTGGTTTATGTAAATGGTTCTCCTTGTGTCACCAACCCTTTTCCTCTCCAATGACAACCCCGGATTCTCTTAATAGTAACAATAAAAGCAGCCAGTTATATACCAGTTACTGGGTTCCAGGCACTGTTCTAAGGCTTCATTTATATCAGCTCTTCTAATCCCCCAACCACCCTTGGAAGTATGCACTTTTTTTTTTTTTAAAGATTTTATTTATTTATTTGAGAGAGAGAATGAGAGAGGGAGAGAGCATGAGAGGGGGGAGGGTCAGAGGGAGAAGCAGACTCCCCGCTGAGCAGGGAGCCCGATGCGGGACTCGATCCTGGGACTCCAGGATCATGACCCGAGCCGAAGGCAGTCGCCCAACCAACTGAGCCACCCAGGCGCCCGGAAGTATGCACTTTTGTTAATACCAGTTCACAGGAGAGCATCTGTGGTACAGAGAGGTTCAATAACTTGCCCAAAGTCACACCACTAGTAAGTGACATAGTCTGGATTTGAACACAATCATCCCCAAAGTCCATGCTCTTAAATCTTATGCTCCACTGCCTTTTATTGCTGGCAGCTGAGTGTTTGCCCTGTGGCAAGAGCTGCTAGAACCCAATCATCACAGTCCCCTTCTAAGTGAGAATTGTTGTCGGCCTCAGTGTTCTGCATACTGTAACACATGACACACCTTTGTTGTTGAGTGAAAGTGTTGGTTTGATGGTGGCTTGACGGGGTGGTTGATCTTCCTATGCTCTTTGGTTTTGTTTCTTTCTTTCCTTGTTAAAATGTGAATTTCAGTTGTAAAAATTGTATTCCGTAAATATAGTCCTATTAACCTCTCTGCACACAACTTGGTTCAGATATATACAGATATGATATTCACAGACGTTATTTGTAGCACAGAACAAAATCAGTTAAACATTTACTCCTAGCTTCGGGATTAACCTCAGCTTGCTTTAGGCCATTGAAATTATTACCATTCAAAACAGAACAACATACCTATATGCACTAGTATTTAGGGTAAAATTTATCAACTGTCTTACTGATTTCATACTATGAGGGATGAGGTGGTTGATCTTCCTATGCTGTTTGATGTTGCCGAGTGGTGGTCCCTCCAGGCCGTGGGGAGCTGTCCTGGGACTGGAGTTAAATTGAGACATTTTGCATGATTTGGGAGAAGGCATGGGGTTGTGGTTTGAGTTGAGTAAGGACAGCATTCATATCTGTATTGAACAAGAGATAGTCTGAAAAAACGAGGGCTTGGGAACGAGGAGGACTTGGGTCTCATCTTCTGTTCTACTTACCAGGTAGGGTTTATGCAAATCTTGGAACCCTGGATTTTCTCATCTATGAAACAGGGGCCACGGTAGCTGCTTTGTGGGGTGGTGCAAGAATCAAGTGGGATGGTGCGTGTAAATGGTCTCACTGGTACCTGGCACACACAACTCCCTCTGCAAGTGTGAATTCCCTTCTTCCTCCCCTAGGGCAGCTGCATGTCAGGGTTGCAGATCTCCACGTGCGAGAGTACAAAACCAGCCCTGAACTAAAACCTAAAATCTAGTGAGTAATCCACAACATTACAGGTGAGACATAATAATTTATGAGCAGATATTTCTACTAGTATGAAAGAGGCACCTGAAAACTTACAGTGAGCCAGGGACGACTCAATGTACAACTATGTACATTACATAGATCTAATTTCTAAATTCCTCAGCAAACTCCATAGGTTATGTATGACTATTATTCCCATTTGGTGGACAAAGAAACTGAGGTACAAAGAAATCAAGTAACATGTCCTTGGTTGCACAGCTAGTAAACAGCAGAGCTGGGATTCACACTCGGGCTACCTGGTTGCAGAGCCTCGGCCATGTTGTTCTACCTATGTGACAGCTCAGAAGAGAAATTCCTGACAAATGTTCTATTGAGAGAAGATCAACTAGCAAATTCACACCGCAGGTTTCTGCTTGGCTACCCATTTCCAATGCTGAGTTTTTGTTTAGGTGCTGACGCCTGTGTGGGTTATATCTTAAACTAAAGTTAGTTTGAATCTCTACTATTCTGTTTGTTTCATAGAGGATCACCCATCCATCTGTCCATCCCCATTTCATTTACTCATTCAACAGTACTTGTTAGGCCTAGAAAGTGGGACTGATGCCCGACAAGACTTGAAATCAAAAGACCTAGTTCCGAATCCTGTTTTTCCATTTCCTAGCTGTGTGACCTTGAGTAGGCTCATCTGAGCCTCAGCCTTTGTGGGTTAAATGGAAGAAGTAACACCTACTTCTCTGGGTTATTCTGATCATTAGGCAAGATCGTATTGAAAGGGAGAGTGATTTGGAACCTGTAAAGTGCTATGCAAATATTATTTGATGTAACTATCCCACAAAGAAGAGCCAGCCAGAAGCCTTTGCTTACTTAAGCAAAAACCTAGCTTTGGGAATAGGAAGTGTATTAAATGGCTCACGGTCCTTCTTTTATTGCTGATCTCAGCCAGGGTTTGAGCTTTAGCTGTGACACCTGCTTGTGAATAGAGAGAAGCTTTTTGGAAAGCTGGTGTGGGGATCCCACTTTCCCTTCATATAAGTGTCTCCATGGGAATGTGATAGGTCTGTCAGCAGAGTGTTGCCTCCTTTGTGGTCCAGAATACAAATTGAAATACTATGCTACAAAATTATTGGCATTTCCTTACATGGAGAAGATGTTTAAAAATAAACAAGTGGTGGGGCACCTGAGTGGCTCAGTCGTTAAGCGTCTGCCTTCGGCTCAGGTCAGGATCCCAGGGTCCTGAGATCGAGCCCCGCGTCGGGCTCCCTGCTCAGCGGGAAGCCTGCTTCTCCCTCTCCCACTCCCCCTGCTTGTGTTCCCTCTCTCACTGTCAAATAAATAAAATCTTTTAAAAAAAAAACAACAAAAAAACAAGTGGCTCATGGGACTTGGTAGCAGAAGTGGGTTGTACTAAGGAGCTCATGCTTTCACGCCACGGAAGACGTCTTCAGACCTCCCAGAAGCATTTCAAACAGCAAGGAAGTCTGATGTAAATTGCAGAGGACTTTTTTTTTTTCATCCAGAAAGTTGCCTTGTGGGCCAGTGTCCATTAAAACAGCTGGTTCCTGGAATGACTAGCTTCATTAGAAACAACTAATAATACATAATTAAAAGTCAACTAAATACCAATTCCTAGGTATTGAATCCTGCAAGGATTCTTATTCTTTAGATCTGACACAAGATCTGAGAATCTGCATTTTTATTTATTTATTTATTTATTTATTTATTTATTTATTTATTTTTAAAGATTTTATTTATTTAACAGAGAGACACAGTGAGAGCAGGATCACAAGTAGGGGGAGAGGGAGAGGGAGAAACAGGCTTCCCGTCGAGCAGGGAGCCCGATGCGGGGCTCGATCCCAGGACCCTGGGATCAGGACCCGAGCAGAAGGCAGACGCTTAACGACTGAGCCACCCAGGCGCCCCGAGAATCTGCATTTTTAAAAGCTCTGGGGAAGATGCTCATTCACAGCTAGATATGGGAACCGTGGCTTGGAGATGAGGATGCCATGGCAGATGGCAGTGGGATTGATGAGTTTCGGGGACTAAGCTGGGTTTTTGGAATGCCTCTGTCCCAGATTCTGTTCAGTCCCATTATCTATGACCTCTTTTTTCATGAAAACCTGTTTTTGGAATAGTTTGCTGGACAATTGCAGCATGTCAGTTTAAATCACTTGAGTCTCTGCTTTGTCAACTATTTCATAAGAATATGGGTGAATGATTTTAGGAATTTATTTGCATTATCCTTTCAACTCATACCCCCCAGCCACAGTCCTGTGATCAGCGTTCATTAACACTGTTTCGTGATAGAATTTCAATGCTCAGTTCTCCACTCCTCTGCTTTTTTAATGCTATGGATGGCAGGTACTGCTGGGTCAGTGTGCCGGAGGAAGAGTCCCTGCCCAGTTCCAAGACAGAAAGAGAGTAGACAACAACATGTTCAAAGTGTAGGACCTTGGAGGTGGTGGACATAAGGAATGTTGTTGTTGTGAAGGTTTGGAAGTCACGGTTTCTGAAGAAGCTGATGAGAGACAGATGGGACAAACAGGCATACCTGTGACTTAGGGATGCAAGGTTTGTTGGTTGTTTTGCTGTTGTGCTTAAACATACAACAAAGGATGCCTCTGTACTCCTATCTTGACAAATGACCCTGCGATCGATCATACCTGTCAATTTGAATTCCGGTTTCTGACACCGTGTGACCAACTAAGTCAAGGTTGCTTAACCTCTCCCTTTTTTGTTTCCTTATCTGATAAAAAGGGCTAACATTGCCCAAATTGCATGGTGGTTTTGAAGTTGAGATAAGACGAAGGCTGTGAGTGTCCAGTATATTATAAAAGCTAGTTTCTGTCCAATCTGGGGCCCACTCCCGCCTTTTCAGTTTGCACTGGATCGTGAAGTGGAGGCTGCTACAAGGTGAGCCCACCCTGATGGGAAACTGTTAACACTGAGCCGGCGTGTATCAACCTTTCTTTGTAGAAAGGCTTGTGGGGTATGTATCGGGGCTCGTAGCCTCATGAAGTACCATGTGACCACACAGGAAGTAGCAACGTGGGGACTGGCAGACAAGAAGAGGCAACAAAGGAGGTTGTTGAAATGTGCTTGTTGAGACAGCTGTGAATCCAAGAGGATGTTTGGATGGTATCCCTACTGCTCCACCCCAGAATAGATTTAAAGCTGACTAGTCAGCTGTAAGAAGGTCTCATTATATAGTCGGTAACATATCGTCATCGGCGAATTCCTACTTGCCACGTGTCCAGAAGGCAGGGATCCTTGGTTCACACATTTTGGACTAAGCAGACAGAGACCAGTCCTGTTTTAGGTTAGGGGTTGAAGATAAATGGCTAACGTTTTGCCATACTGAGGAAAACAATATGAACAGAGGATGAAAATCACTGGGCTCCGGATTTGACTTTCTTGCCTTGGAAGAAGGTCATGAGGATAAGAATAGGTACTTGACCAAGAAGGAGCAACCAGACTGTGAGTTTTGTGCTAAGCACTTAGACTCAGGCTCAGTGCTCCTTGAAAAGGATGAGACCATAGCAGAGATGGCTGAGGTCTCATACTTGTCAAAATACTTAAAAAGTTTTGGGGTGCCTGGGTGGCTCAGTCGTTAAGCGTCTGCCTTCGGCTCAGGTCATGATCCCAGCCAGGGTCCTGGGATCGAGCCCCGCATCGGGCTCCCTGCTCTGCGGGAGGCCTGCTTCTCCCTCTCCCACTCCCCCTGCTTGTATTCCCTCTCTTGCTGTGTCTCTCTCTGTCAAATAAATAAATAAAATCTTTAAAAAAAAAATACTTGAAAAGTTTTTCTCACACCTCCCAACAACCCTTTGAGGGGGAGTTGAAATCCCCATTGGACCCTGGAAGAAAGAAGGCACAGGAACTGTTAGGGGGGAGGGCTCGGAATAGACACATGACTACCAATAGCCTGGGCCCAGGCTTTTCCACCAGGCTATGAGATGGGCCCTGTAAGGAATAGGGGTGCGGTTTTGTTAATACTGTGATGGCATAGAGGCCAGGGGATCCAGGAACACTGAATTCTATCCTCCTGATGAGGTAGATGCATGGCCCTTGCAATAAAGAACAATGACTCTGGAAAATTAGCATTTTAATTATTGATTGTTGGTTGGGTTTTTCCTCCAAATTCCAATACTGGAAACTTGGTAAGATGGATGGGAGCACGTGTCCTAGCTCAAAGCCTGAGAATCCTCTATCTTGCTTTTTTGTGCAAATCTGAATGTTGTGGATCATACTAGACCGGCTGGTAGTGTGAAATGCAGGAGAGAGAGAGGGAGAGAAACATGGAGAGTTGCAGAGATACTGAAAACAAAGGAGTCAGGCCTGTCCTTCCTAAAGGCCCACCTACCACTTCTGATGCCTAAGTGGAAGGGAGGGAGAATGAGACTGAGCAGTCTGACCAGACCTCTCCCCATGATGAGGTGGGTCTTGACCCTTCAACATGGAATAGACAGAAGAGAGAGACACACACCGGCTAGCAAATATGGCCTGATAAATATTCTGGAGTCAGTCCAGCTCAAAGCAACTCTTCCTCCTTTGGGAGAAATTGAGGGGGGGTTGGAAGAAGAGCAGACAGAGCCTTGGAACCAAATTCTTCTAGTGCTTTCCCAACACCAAGGCTACATGCGCTGGGTGCCAGACCATGAAGTGAATGATGGGGTGGTGACAGCCAATACTAAAGAGGGTGTCAGAACCAGGTGTGGAGACCTATTTGATCATGTTCCAAACCTTGGACTATATCCTACAGATGAGCACTACCAAGTGTTGTGGTCCATGGAAATGCAAATTCTCTGGTCTTAGCCACACTATCAGATCGGAATCTCAGGAGTGGGGCCCAGGAATCTGTGTTTTAATACTCTGCAGGTGACTCTTTGGGTGGCTACAGTATGAGAACTATTGGTGTAGCTCATGGGATGGGGATTGGAAGGTTTCAGGGAGAGATGGATGTGGTTGTTATTCTGGATGTTGTCATAGACTGCATCCCCTTCATCTGATGACCTCCACCCTTCTACTCACCAGCAGCTGCGCTGTAACTACCTCATGGCATCTTCCTGACTGTAGCTGACTGGGCCATGCCAACACTTGACACAAGCAATCAAACAGTCTCACCCACATTCCCTAAATTGCAGGAAGTCCACTCTCTGTCTCTCTAGTAGTTCTGCCACCTTCTTCCCCTTAGATGTCCAGACATTTCTAGATGTTTACCAGTGTCCAGAAAGGCAGCTTCCTTGCTCTTGTCTTGCAGCATGGGGGCTCGCTGTTTCCCCTCTTGTCTGGCAGACTCTCCCTCTCATGGCCAGTCTTATCCTCAGTGATGTGGCTGGGTGGGGCCCCTGGTGCAGATGCTCTATCCAGACATCGTGGCTCTTCATCATGGGAGGGATTGCAGTTTGTACCCTGCTCAGCTAAGAGGCCATTCCCCCATGGCCAACCTGGACTGTGGCTATTTCAGCCTTGGAGGTTTGCCAGAACCCCAGCTGTCTCCAAGTGTCCTGCTCAGGATCAGATGTTCACTGCTTGGGGTCACGTTGCCTTTTTGATTTCTGCTTCCCTTTACCAGTCCTAGAAGTTGCTCCCCCTCTTCTCCCCCAGACAATACCACTGAACTTTGCAAAATAGGAGACAGGTCTTGAAGGAGAAGAAAACTCTACCATATTGTATGTGTTATACAATTCCCTACTTAGAGCTTAAGCCTGTTTGTGTGAGTTTCTGTTCCTGGACACTAAAGACTCTCAGCCAGGACAACTAGGTTTGCCATTGAGAATTCACTCCCAGGAGCATAGATTATGGTATAGGGTTCAAAGAGCTGATGTGCAACACTTTTCCCATCCAGGTGAGAGAGAGTAGCCTGCACGTGAGTAGTGCCCGTAGAGAGACAGGTGGGCAGTTCGGTCTGTAACATGTGCAGGTATGAGAAGCAGTGAAACACAGCAGTTGTGGAGGGGATCGGGGTCTCTGGGATGCAAGAGGTTCCCCCTTGAGTGTCCAGGTGAATGGTGAAGCCTTTCTCAGGGACAGAGAACAGGTGGACATCAAGTGACAGTGACAGAGGGCAATGGTAACAGAAGGCTGTGACAAAAGTAGTTTCCTCTTGAATTTCCCTCAGAACCAACAGAGAAGTTTTAATCACGCTAGGTTTTCTCTGCCCTTCTTCCTCTCTGCGTGCATATGTCTCTTCCCTCTATGATTTCTCATTGCCCTTGTCTCTTGTTCTGTCACCGAACATAACCAAATGTGAAATGAAATGACTGTGTACTTTAAGAAGTTGTAGATTGGTGGCATAAAGTTTTATGCTCCTTGTTCTGAATTTAAAAGCAGTATAATGGAAATCACCTAATTATAATGCTCATGCCTATATAGACTCTGTGTAAACTTAAAAATGAAAGGTGGATCCAATTAATGCCTATTTCCATTTTTCAGATTTCAGTGTACATCCCCAACTGGGGATTAAGTAGCTTTACCCTGTGAATTTGCTTCTTGTACCTATTACTGTCATTTCCTTTATTATAGATGGTTCCCCAAATGCCCATTTCCTTTGGTTCCAGTTGTTCAAGATAGTAAAACTGCACATAAAAAGGCAGCTTTTAAAAAATAGTCTAAGTCTGGAGTGAAATCAAGTGAACCACAGAGTTGCCTCATCAACAACAAATATTGTTTATATCCCCTGTGAATTAAGAGATCCTGATACATGGAACCGCCTCAGAATAGGGCATTGGCTGCCTTTTATCATTCCTTGCGGTTTAGCTATTCAATCTAATTTAGTTGTACAAACATTCATTAGGCACCTATTAAGTGCTGGCAATGTGCAACCTGCTACCACTTTTAAATAGCAGACAAGCATCTCATTTCGGGCACACATTCCCCGACCCCTCGAGCTGTGCCTGAGGAGTAAATGAGTGAAGGTGTCAGTGGTGGGCAAAGCAAAGGGAAGGACACTAGGCTGAACTTGAGTGGGCCACGCATGGGGCTGTGTGCATTCCACATGGTAGGGCTTCATGCCACAGCAATTGTTCTGAGGAAGGGCTTACTGCTCCCACCACTGCGGAAACCAAGGCTTGGCAGAGTTAAATGGGAGTTGCAATACAACTAGTCACCACTATTTGTTTCTCTTCTTCTTTTTTAATTATGGAAAAATATGCATAACATAAAACTGTTTTAAACACTTTTTTAAAAAAAAGTGTTTTTAAAAAAAGATTTTATTGGGGCGCCTGGGTGGCTCAGTCGCTGAGCCTTCGGCTCAGGTCATGATCCCAGGGTCCGGGGATTGAGCTCCGCATCGGGCTCCCTGCTCGGCAAAAAGCCTGCTTCTGCCTCTCCCACTCCCCCTGCGTGTGTTCCTGTTCTCGCTAACTCACTCTCTCTGTCAAATAAATAAATAAAAATCTTTAAAAAAAAAAAAGATTTTATTTGAGAGAGAGAGAGAAAGAGAGCAGGAGTAGGGGGGGATGGGCAGAGGGAGAAGCAGACTCCCCACTGAGTAGGGAGCCCAATGTGAGGCTGGATCTCAGGACCCTGGGATCATGACCTGAGTCAAAGGCAGATGCTATACTGGTTGAGCCACCCAAGTGCCCCAGATTTTTTTTTTTTTTTAAGTAAGCTCTATAACTAACATGCGGCTTGAACTTATGACCTTGAGATCGAGCATCACATGTTCCACTGACTGAGCCAGTCAGGCGCCCCTATTTTAACCACTTTTAAATGCACAATTCAGTGGCATGTAGCACATTCGTGATGTTGGGCAAACTATCCCCATTATCCATTTCCAGAACTTTGTTGTCTTCCCAAACTAAAACCCTGGACCCATCAAGCATTAACTCCCAATCTCCCTTCCCCAGCCCTGGTAACTGCTAGTCTACTTTCTAATCATTACTGTTTCAAATGGTACTTAGCTGGCATGGGTGGGTGTGAGCAGGGCTCTAACATCAGGGGCCTGGGTTCAAAATCGGACTTCTCTGGGGTTATGATTTATTTTTGTAAATTTAGTACCTTAATTGCAAAAAACAAAATTTTTTTTTGCCATTTTAAGCAAAGGAGGCAAGCTTTCAGTGGATTTTGAAAGAACAACTGGGTAACTTCACAGGTAGGAAATGAACAGTTGTCTGCTACTGAAGAACAGGAGGATGGTTCTGATAAGGTTACAAAGACATACGTTAGTTATGCAAAGAAATCATGAAGGGTGAGGGGGCCTCCTCACCCTGGGAAGGATTCCAAATGTAGGTCATGAATTTGGTGTTGAAAGGGAACAAGTTAAGCTGCAGACATTCACACACACATAGAAACAAATACACCCAGGACCCCATTTGCTCTTTCCGTGTGTGTGTATGTGTGTGTGTGTCTGTCTGTGCAGGAGGGCAGATGTGTGGCTTAAGAAACTGGTACTGATTGTTCATGAATCCAAGGGGAAGGAACTCTGAGTTGTCAGTGGAACAACTTAAAAGCAGTATTTAGTAAGGAGAGCAGAACCTGATGCATCCAAGCTCCTGAGAGGTGCCGCTGAAATCGTGTGGTGACCTAGACCATCTCCAGAGCAACACCTCCAGGACCAGCTCAGTAACAGGGAGGCTGTATGTAAGAGTCTAGGGAAATGCTACTGGGTGTTTACCCCAAAGATACAAATGTAGGGATCCGAAGGGGTACGTGCACCCCAATGTTTATAGCAGCAATGTCCACAATAGCCAAACTATGGAAAGAGCCAAGATACCCATCAACAGATGAATGGATAAAGAAGATGTGGTATGTTTATACAATGGAATATTATGCAGCCATCAAAAAACCGAAATCTTGCCATTTGCAATGACGTGGGTGGAACTAGAGGGTGTTATGCTGAGCGAAATAAGTCAATCAGAGAAAGACATGTATCATATGAACTCACTGATATGAGGAATTCTTAATCTCAGGAAACAAACTGAGGGTTGCTGGAGTGGTGGGGGGTGGGAGGGATGGGGTGGCTGGGTGATGGACATTGGGGAGGGGATGTGCTATGGTGAGGGCTGTGAATTGTGTAAGACTGTTGAATCACAGACCGGTACCTCTGAAACAAATAATACATTATATGTTGAAAAAAAAGAAAGCGAGAAGATAGTAGGAAGGGAAAAATGATGGCGGGGGGAAGTCAGAGGAGGAGATGAACCATGAGAGATGATGGACTCTGAGAAACAAACTGAGAGTTCTAGAGGGGAGAGGGTGGGGGGATGGGTTAGCCTGGTGATGGGTATTAAGGAGGGCACGTTCTGCATGGAGCACTGGGTGTTATATGCAAACAATGAATCATGAAACACTACACCAAAAACTAATGATGTAATGTATGGTGATTAACATAACGTAGTAAAATAAAATTTAAAAAAAAGAGTCTAGGGAAATGACAGTGTTCCTGCCAAATGACCTGGCCCAGGCCATTGAAACCTGGCCAAACCTGTCGTCCACTAGAAGCAGCCTCGGAGAGGAGCCGATCTGGGGGTGACAGCTGGGGCCACTGCGTACCAGCCAGGTGACCTTGAGCTAATAACTGTACCTCTTGGAACCAGGATAACAATGCCCCCCGCATCATGCCAATACGGGGCTTAAATGAGGTAATTTATGCCAACAGGTACGCTGCTACCTGGTGCAAAGAATATGGTCAGGAAATATCACTTCTCTTAATGACAGCAATAGCTGCCCTTTGTCTTTTTAAAGCATTCCCCATGTTGTGAGAAGTTTTGTGCATTTTCTTCTCTACAACCTGCAGAGGAAGCATTAGTATCCTGATTTATCACAGATGAGGAAACGATCTCAGAATCTGGGTGGCGGCCACAGTCGCGGTGGGCACGTGATGCCTAGAAGCACACCCACCTCCTTTTCTCTTTCCTCCCTCCCTCCCGATGCCAACCCTGGGCCCTAAAAAACATAGTCTTCCCACAGGCAAGGTACTGATTTCTTAGTAAGCGGCGGAGGGAGAATGTAGGTCCTGACTTCACCCGTTCTTCTCTGGACAGGCAA
Organism: Leptonychotes weddellii; assembly: GCF_054177405.1. Classification (NCBI taxonomy): domain Eukaryota; kingdom Metazoa; phylum Chordata; class Mammalia; order Carnivora; family Phocidae; genus Leptonychotes; species Leptonychotes weddellii. Next base: position 7,216,818 of record NC_138382.1, read on the forward strand.
GGTTATTGACTTTTATGTCTTCAGACTTTGGCAGTTTGTTCCCACCAACATGGACCGTATCATCAAGTCAGCGCCGCCCCACTGGGAGAGGGAGCCCGGTGGTGGTGCTGAGCAGTTTCAGTGAGGGCATCCATCACGGTGGTTCCCCTGATCAGTATCAAAACAAGGACAGGCTGGAAAGCTGGTCGGGGCAGAGAGTAGATCACAGAGGGGCTGGGAGGCAAACAGCTTCTCTTGAGAGCATCTTCTCCTCTGGGAGCTTGCTCAGTGTGCTTCCCTGTTGTGTGTCCCTGGCATTCCTCCTAGCAGGGGGTGTGGAGAGGGTCTGCCATGATTTTCTGACACAGAGTCCACCTTCAGAGCCCTGGTCCTCGTCTCTAATATCTTTCCCAACATCCCTGTCATACCCTCCTTGGCTGGCTTTTTTTTTTTTTTTTCCTCCCTTAACCGGCTATGTCTGGAAGATTCCTCCCTTGTTCCCGTGGTCCTTCATTTTCACACAGCTTTGGGGAGTTCACCACCTTCAGCTGTCACCTCGGGTTTGGGGTACTGTAACTTGTAACTCAGGCTCCTCCTCTTTGGCCCTTCCCTGAGCTTAGCGGCCTTGAATGCTACAACCAGAATGTTCTGACTCTCCACCTCTTATTCAGTAACTTTGAATTCTCTATTTTTCAAGCTTAAGTCTTTCCAAGTTGGATCTGAAGCCCATCTTTATCCATTTTATGTTTTATCTCAAGAAAAAAATTTCCATTTAGAATAAAATTGAGCGCAACCTTAATCAACCGAGTGGCTAATGGGTATGACCTTCAGGGATGGCAGCCTACGTGTGCAGCGTTGTGTGGATGGGGGGTAGCATGGGAGGTAAAAAGTCACCCCAAAGAGATTCCAGGAGAGGCAGGAAGAGGATTTACTTGCTCATCTAACAAACCCAATACTGAAGTGATTAAATTATAATGTCAGGAGTTATTATTGGAAAGAGGGTATTTAGTAGGTAGCCGAGAAAATGTCAGGGGCTCTGTGTTTTTCCCTAATGAAGGATTCCGTTTTGCAACAGGACCACACTGGAAGTAATTCAACCTTTCTAAATGGATGTGACATTTCCTTCCCATTCGCATTAGCAGGCGGGGGCTTGGTGATTTTGCCAGAGATGTTGTTTCCACAGCAAGAATGCTGTTTCTACGAAGGGCCCGCAGCGTCTAGACACAACCTCCAGCTCAGACCAGAGAAGCCGAGAGAGCCCCGCCTCACACAGGCAAGCCCAGGGTTACTGGGATCAAGTGGGAAGCAGCCGCACGCTGTTTTTTGCAGGGAATGTTGAGAAGAATGAAAGCCTTACTCTCGCAGAACTCAGTCGATGCATTCTCCGTTGCAGACATCTATCTGCAAACTCCCTCTGCTCAGGGTTGAGAACAGAGAATTGGCGCTCTCCGCCAGACAGCATGGTGTCTATGGGAGAGAGTGTCCGCAGGACCGGAAAGTGGTCAGGCTAAGTCACACTGGTTGTGTCCCCCCACACCCCCCAAGGGGTGACAGACCCAGCATGCCACTCATCTGAGCCACTGTGTGCCTCTTTATCACTCATTTTGTTTAGGGACTGAATTGTGACAGCCCTCCCGCTCCCCCAAATTCATACATTCAAGTCCTAACCTTCGTTACTTCAGAATGTGACTGCATTGGGAAATTGGCTCTGTAAAGAGGTAATTAGGATAAAATGGGGATGTATGGGTGGGTCCTCTTCCAGTATGACTGGTATCCTTAGAAGAAGAAGAGAATAGGACAGACACGCAGGTGCACTGAGGAAAGCCCATGTGGGAACGCCTCCAGAGGGCCACCTGCAAGCAAACAGGAGAGGCCTCGGAAGAAACCGACACCATAGTCTTGGACTTTAGCCTCCAGAACTGTGAGAAAGTGAGTTTCGATGTCCCTCGGCCTGTGGTACGCTGCTAGGGCAGCCCTAGGAAACGAATACAGTCCCCTTTCTGCCACCTTCATCCCTGACTCCGGAGCATGGGGATCAAGACACTCGTGTTTGTCACACAAAAAGGAAAGTCGGGGGTGACCTACATCGCTCCTCGACATCTGCCGTGTTTCAAGCCCACGCCAGTCTTCCCGTCCTGTTCTGTGTCCCAAGGCTTATCCCCCACAGGGACTTTGGAGGACGGGGTGACAAGGCTCCTCCCCATCTAGCTGACTCCATCTGATGCATGTGCCCTGTGGGGTGCCCTGATAGGGGGCACACTTCTCTTCCAGCCTCCCCGGTTGCTGCCAGTCCCTCCTGGGGGCTCACCTTCCTCTAAATGCCGGCTCTGCTCTTGAATTTGTGCCACACCATTTCAGACTTGATGTGTCTCTCTCTGTTACCCAATTTATTATTTTTTTTTAAAAGTACGTCTGTCTGCTTACATGGGTGCCTCAGATGCAGCAAGATAACATCAATTTGGCAGAGGGGAGAAAGGAAAACCGTGGCTGAGGTGATTTAAAAAAAGGGGGGTGGGGAGGAGCCAGAAATGAGACCCCTCCCCCATCAGAAAGCGGGCTAGTTTGGCTGCAGACGTGGCTCACTTTTCAAGAAACCGACCTGCAAATGGCAACTCTACAGTTCTACCATTCACACTGTGTAAGATGGAAACAAATGGATCACTCAGGACCAGTCTAACTGTCCCTGCTCTTACCAAAAACAATACATTTCTCCTGCGAGGTCCTGAACTGCTTTATGTGGTGTGGTTGTCTTCCCCACCCTGACAGTGGCCGAGAGAGGAGGCTTCATGAACGACGGATGGTGTTGCACTGAAGCTGAATGGAGTAAAGGGTCTACGGATGCTGAGCGCTGGATGCAGGTACAGAGCTTGGCCAGATTCCTGGAATTCAGGGATAGGCCTCAGAGGCCTTCCAGAAAGAGAGGGGTCCTTCGTGTTGCTTCTCTCAGCGGAGCTTTGCCAAACCCTGGGTAACCATGAGCAATGAATTCCCTTTTCGTGCCATATCGAGAACCTATTCTGGCTTGCCGCCTAAATTTTCATTGCTTGCCCTAAGGTTGACCAAAACCTGCAAAAAAAAAAAAAAAAAAAAAAAAAGATGCCATTGTATTTGTCAATGCCCTAAAGCCAAACCCCACCAGGGACATACCTAGAGTTGAACTGAGTTGGGTTTTTGGCTTGTTTCATCGAGGGAGACCACACACCAGGGAGACTGTGCTGAGTCTCATTAAGAAGATACTAGAAGGTTTACATTATAGGATTTGAGCTTCTGTGAGGTGATTTCGGGGGAGAGTTCAAGGAAGCAGGAGTTTGCTCTGTATTGGGTGCTATCAGGAGTTTGGGGCAGTTCTGTGATTGGGTGTCTGAATTTTTATCTGGAATGTAGGGGAACTGAAGCAGAGCTGAAGCTGGGACTGGTGAGAAGAGCCAGTCCCCCGTACAAGCTGAGAGGGAGAGATAATTGGTGATTGTGGTGGTGTTCACACCTTGTTTTTGCCGGTGCCCGGACCTGCTTATGGACTGGGTTTATTTTTGTCTCCCTTTATCACAGTAATAGAATGACTTTGTCTGACATTGCCTCCTGGCACCAATCAACTCTGCCACTTCCCAGCCAGCTCCCGGCTGTGGGACTGCTTTTTCCTTTCTCACACTGGATAGACTGAGGAGCCTGATCAGGATGGGTGCCTGCTGGAAGAGGGGGAGGAGGGAATGCCTTCAAAGACGGATAGGAATTTTCCCTAAAACTTAGGTCTGAATCTGCTCAAATCTTAGGCAAATAAAGGAACCAAGGCCTCTTTTATTCCGTATACCAATAAATAATAATAATTCATAATATTTAATAATAAATAATTGTAATACCCCCAAAGTTTTAGGGCCAACCCCTACCCCAGGCCAGTATCAATCTTAAAGATTAATATTGGCATATTGATCCTGGAATCCTGAATCATCTGGTCCGGCTGCAAGGCATGTGCTGTTTGTGAAATTTGCTTCAGCATCTATAGACTACAAGCAGGATTTTTTTTCATGTTATTTATTAAAAATATAACTCCTTTTAAAAAATGAACTTCACATAACTGTTACTTAAGAAACTATTGATACATGATAAAAAGCTTATAAAACAGAGAAAGTAAAGATCCCATAATCCTATTAATTATTCAGACCCATCTACCATTCTTTTATTCCTTCTATCTTGTCCTGTGCATTTAAAAACAGCTTTTAAAAAAATTATTTAAATTCAATTTAACTTGTACTGTATTATTAGTTTCAGAGGTAGAATTCAGTGATTCATCAGTTCTATATAACACCCAGCGCTCATTGTATCATGTGCCCTCCTTAATGCCCCTCACCCAGTTACCCCATCCTCCACCCACCTCCCCTCCAGCAACCCTCAGTTTGTTTTCTAGAGTTAAGAGTCTTTTACAGTTTGCCTCCCCCTCTGTTTTCGTCTTATTTTTCCTTCCCTTCCCCTATGTTCATTTGTTTTGTTTCTTAAATTTCACATACGAGTGAGATCATATGGTACTTATCTTTCTCTGACTTATTTCACTTAGCGTAATACCCTCCAGTCCCATCCATGTTGATGCAAAAGTTGGAAATACATCCTTTCTGATGGCTGAGTAATATTCCATTGTATATATGGACCACATCTTCTTTATCCATTTGTCTGTTGTTGGACATCTGGGCTCTTTCCGTAGTTTGCCTCTTGTGGACATTGCTGCTATAAACATTGGGATGCATGTGCCCCTTTGAATCACTATGTTTGTATCCTTTGGATAAATACCCAGTAGTGTACTTGCTGGGCTGTAGGGTAGCTCTATTTTTAACTTTTTGAGGAAACTCTATACTGTTTTCCAGAGTGGATGCACCAGTTTTCATTCCCACCAATAGTTAAAAACAGATTTTAATCATACTACCCACAGAATTTCATAATCCTCTGGTTTATAACGTGCAGATTTACCTTTTATTTGTGCTTTTCCATGTAACTATAGAATTCTTCTTAGCTTTTTCATTTTTTTAAATTCAGGGATAATTAACATAATATTGTTAGTTTCAGGTGTACAACGTAATGATTTATCTTTGTATAGATTGTGAAATGACCCTAGTAAGTCTAGCTATGACCCGTCACCACACGTAGTTAACAAATTTTTTCTTCTGATGAAAACTTTTAAGATCTCTTAGCAACTTTCAAATATAATAGAGTATTATTCACTATTATCACCATGCTGTACATTACATCCCCAAGACTTAGTTTATAAAAAGACTTGTGACCCCCTTCACCCACTTTAATGATTGTTGTTAATGGCTGTTTAAAATTTCACATAAAATTATCACTTTCTTAGTTCTTCCTCTTTTTCTTTGCTTTTTCTGTTTTAAGTAGTACTAGGATGATGATTTTTCAAGCATATAGATTTTCTTTTAGGGGAACCTGGGTGGCTCAGTCGGTTAAACTTTTGCCTTCCGCTCAGGTCATGATCCCCAGGTCCTGGGATCAAGTCCCACATCCGCTCCCTGCTCAGCGGGGAGCCTGCTTCTCCTTTTCCCTCTGCTCCTCCCCCCTGCTCATGTGCTCTCTTGTTCTGCTCTCTCTTTCCCTCTCTCTTAAATAAATAAATAAATAAATAAATAAATAAATAAATAAATAAATAAAATCTTTCTTAAAAAAAGCAGATAGATTTTCTTTTAAGAGAACTGTTTTTTCTAAGCAGACTCTTTTAAGATTTTCTCTTTACCCTTGGAGTTTGGGAATTTTGCCAGAATATGGATAAATGCCTCTCTTCCTCCAATAATTTTGTCTAAAATTCATTAGACCCTCTTGATCTGAAACTTAATTTTTTTTTTCAGGAAAGTTTTTACTTTTGTTTCTTGTTCATCTCTTCCCTTTTTCCTTCTTTTTCTTCTTGAACTCTACTATCCCCATGGGAGTTTCCTGGGTCTGTTGCCCAAGAGTTTTATCTTCTTCCTCATGATTACTAGATCTTTCTGTTTTTGCCTCTGGTTCTACTTACTTCATCCTTTTGATGTGCCTGGCCTCTGAATGTGAGTATCCACAGTGATGCTCTCCTTAAATTCATCTACTGATACTGTAAAAAAATGAAAGCATGTGTTCTAGGAAGTCTTTCATTACGTGCTGAACATGAATCTCTTTAAGTGCTCTTGTTAACATTATCATTACTATTTGAAGTTTTTTAAAAGGTTGCCCTCTGTCTCCTCCTATCAGCTTTATTCCATCAGGGCCTTTTTTATTCTTTGTCTCTCTGGCTGCTGCACCCAGCGAAAAAGATCGCTGGGTGTTTTGTCTTTGTGGCTTATTGGGGTTCAGCTGTTGGGATGGGGAGGTGGGAGCCAAGGGAGGTGTGGTGGTTTCACCCTGAAAGCTGGCAAAGCTGCAACAAGAAGCCATCAACCCCCTATCAAGGCATGTGGGGGAGGAGAGGCTCTCCACTGGCTGTCCCAGTGTCAGGGAATAGGAAACCCTTGTTCCACCCATTCAGCACCTTCTCAGGTCCTTGTAGCCTTCAGAGACCACCAGTGTCTGGAACTCTCAGGTTGGCCAATGTCAACTGTCCCCACGAGGGTCCAGGGATCCCTGTGGGTCAAGCTCTTCCCAAACGCTGACTGTTTCAGATCCTTGCCCTAGGATTACCTTCTGCTGCCCCCTGCCCCCCCTCTGATCCCCCCTGGCCCAGAGGTTCAAAGCTAGTGTCAGTTTACTTATCCGTTGCCTGAACAGATGCAAAGCTCCAGAGATGGGAGGTAAAGCCAGGTGTGCAGTTGTCTATGTAGGAAAGGCAGTATGCATTAATGCACTGTCTTTCCAAAAATCTTCTGATGCTATGTCTTCCACAATTATTTTTGATATTTCAGCTCAGTTATTCTTTCCTATAATATGGAATCACTTAGTCAAGTTTAAAAAAATTCTGTGAGTCTTTGTTTGCAGGGAATGAATCAGCATCTTTTAGATACGGAGTCATGGAGGCTAGGGTTCTATATTCATTCAAGGGTTTTTTAAGTTTGCTTATTTTCTGTGTATAAAGTCACATACTTTTCTCATTAAGGTTGTTTTCAGATACTTCATTATGATCATGAATTGTATTAATTTATTTTCTTATTATATTTTCTTTTGAATTATGCTAACATTAACTTTCAAGATGCTCTTTCAGAATAATGGCTCCTAACACTGGATGTCATCTAAAATCATTTGAGGAGCCCCATCCCCAGCAATTCATAGTCAAGTTCAAGCCATTCTTCTGGAATATTCCTTAAAAAAATAAAATCTCATCTGAAAAACAATATAGGACATGTAACAATTATCACCATCTCTTCTATCAACACTCTGCTCTTGGGGACCTCCCTGGGGTTTCTTCTGAATCTCCAGGCCCACTTATGGTTCAGAGCTGCCCAGATTGTTCATTTCTGAGTTCTCAAAAGCCTTCCTTTCCTCCATCAGAGGAGATGGAGTTACCTCTGTGTCTGCGTAGCCTGGTCCAGCCAATCACTGGGAAAATATTAATTTACTTTTTCAATGTAGCTACAGAGAAGGTGATCATGAAGTACTGTGATATTGCATGAAAAAATAGAACAGCTTTCTATATTCTCCATGAGAAAAAATAAGGAAGCATATTTCCTCCTTTTTTCCCCTCATAGCAAAGTTGATTATTTTAAACATAATGATAAAATAGTACAAGACCCATCCAGCACTTGTCCAGTAATAAAACTATACATATCCAGTTCCCTGGTCTCCCTGACACTTGCAAGGACCATCTTGGGGAGTCATCATGCCAGTGACAGAATGCCTCATCAAAGACATGTTTACTGAGAGCAAACAATTTCAAAAACTTATTTAATTATTAAATAACTTAGGAAAATTATTAATAAAAAGATCATGTATTTACCTGAAGTAGGTAATGCTTGCTCATTATATAAAATTTAAAAATGTACAAGATTGTGGAAAGTAAAACCATTTCTTCCTGCCCTTGCTTTATATTCCAATACTTTTCCCAAGAGGAAACTACAGTTATTCTTCCAAGCCAAATAGTGAATATTGTACTCTTTGTGGGCAATGATTTTCTACTACTACTATTCAGCCCTATTGCTGTAGTCCAAAAACAGCCATAGACCATACAGAGGGTATGTCTGTGTTCCAAAAAAACCTATTTATGAACACTGAAATTTGAATTTCATGTTATTTTCATGAAATTATATTCTCATTTTTTTTTTTTTTACCACTAAAAAGTATAAAAACCATTCATAGCATACCAAACCAGATGGTTGGCTGGATTTGGCCTTTGGGCCATAGTTCAATCACCCCTGTTCTAGAGACATTCCATGCATATTCAATTACATATTCCTTCTGTTTCTTTGAATATTTATTTACAAACAGGCTCCATGCTGTATGTAATTTCCCGCACTGAGCTTTTTCTGTTAGTTTCCTGGTGGCCATTCCACATCAGTTCATGGAGTTACTTCCATTTTATCAGTCACATGATGCTCAGGCCCATGCTGTGATGTATTGAGGAGCATTAAGATTCTTTCTGATCGGGGCGCCTGGGTGGCTCAGTTGGTTTAGCAACTGCCTTCGGCTCAGGTCATGATCCTGGAGTCCTGGGATCGGGTCCCACATTGGGCTCCCTGCTCAGCGGGGAGTCTGCTTCTCCCTCTGATCCTTCCCCTCTCATGCTCTCTGTCTCCCATGCTCTCTCTCAGATAAATAAATAAAATCTTTAAAAAAAAAAAAGATTCTTTCTGATCTTTGCCTTCTACAAGTAAAGCTGCAGTGAATATCCTTGCACATTTGCGCACCAGTGGGATTCTATCTGAATACATACACAAAGGAGGAATCAGAACGAACAATTCACCATAAATTTCTGAGTACAATTTCCAGGCAGAGATTTGGTGACTTTTGTTACAGTTCATTACAGGTCATGTCCGGGCCACACCAAAGCCCTGGGTGGTTCTGAATCTTTCAGGAGATACTTTTTAATATGGGTCCCAGAAAATGTGGCCTAAATTTGTAGGTACAAGTATGTCTTCACTACCACTGTGCAGAGTAGAGGAGGAAGTACTATATAGCGGACCCATCCCTCAGAGCACTTGGAAGACCCCAAATAACCCCTTAGGGGTGCAGATTAGAGGCTCCCTTACCACCCATAGGGGTTGACTAGTACTGCACAGAGCTGAGAAGGATAGAATGATGGGGTTTGGGGTAGGTATGAGAGGAAGAAATTTGAATTTTGAAGATGTACAGAGAGATTACCTCCAGAAAAGATGATGAACTAATTTTATAAATTTTATTTTAATGGCAGATATCATCTAAATGAATCTTGTAGGAATCATTTCATAGAGTAAATTGTTTCCCCTAAAGTGATTTGTTTTATGATAAATCATATTTTGGATTAGCATATGGCAAGTTATATTTACACATATAAAATGCTTTTGCACCCAAGATAATTGGTACCTTAAAAAAAAACAAGTAGCATATAATACAAAATCAGGTGCATCCTTGGTCCGGCAAATGACTTAGTCACTCTGAGCTTCTGTTTCTTCACCTCTAAAATAAGAGGGTTGGGATATTTGCTCTCTGTGGTTCCTTCCAGCTTCATGATTATGCAAAACGTGGACATCCAAGAAATTCCCAGTAGACCAACTGGTCCAGGAAGGCAGGGACTATGTGTATTTTTTTTCTTGCTATGCTGTCCTCCTACTACATAGAATAACATATGGCATATAGTGGGCACCCAGAAACGTTTGTTAAATGAATGCAAAATGAATATATATCAAATGCCCATATTGCAGAAACTTGCGTTTTTGCATTTGTTGGTGATTCTTGTTGTCTTCCTCACCTGCCATTCCTCTTTCCTCCTCTGTGATAGAAATCTGATGTTGTTCAAACGCCTACCCTCCTCCACATGGCCAGGTTTCAGGGGGCTGGTTTCAGACCCGGTGCTGTAAGGTGGCACTGACCAATCAATGATTTCATTGATTTTGCCTGCGATTGGTTTAAGCTTTGTCCTGTGATGTAATTCCAGCCAATGGTAAGTCAGAAGAAAATTACTGCCGGGCTCTAAGAAAGTTTCCTCGTCGATAAGAAGAGACTCCTTGAATAAGATGTTCTCTCTGTTGTTGCCATGTCTATTGACTCCTGGAACTATAGTGGCCACCTTACAACCAGGGGAGAGCCAAGACCTTCAGTAGATTCCTGAAATCATGATAGTACTGAACCCTATGTATACTCTGTTTTTTTCTATACATATGCTTTTATGATAAAATTTAATTTATAAATCAGGCACAGTAAGAAATTAATAATTAATAACAAAATAGAACATATGCTGTAATAAAAGTTATCTGAATGTGGTCAAAACAAACAAACAAAAATAACAACAACAACAACAAAACAACCAGGCGGAGAGCTAGTTGTTCACAAGCTGAGAAGTCCAGAGTGATAGAGTGGAAATAGGTGAAGAATTTGAGTCCATGATGACAGTGTTAAATCCTTGAGGAAATCAACTGTGGAGCATCCCTCCACAATTTTTTACTAAGTGAAGTGATAGAGTCTTTGTAATTTAGACAGTCAAGTTTTATTTTTTTCTTACTTGAAGCCAAAATCATCCAAATAATGTCACTTTTAGAGTTATTATGCAGATGACTTTGGTACAAATTAGTCTTCATTGCTTGTAACTTAGAGCTTAATAGGTAGAAAATAAAGATGCATTTTTCTTGTCGTTTCGTATGCTATGGAAAATTGTAGGAAGCAAAAACTGTTAAAAGAGAGAAAAGTCTAGTACTGATAAAATATATGCCCATTGCAAATTTTGTAAACCTTGTAGATATATTACAGAATTGAGCAGTTTTAAAAATTGTCAGTATAGATGTAGTAGAATATTTCCAATTTAAAATGGTTTAACATTTGCAATTGGTTACACAGATTTTTTTTGGCTTTGATTTTTTTTAAGGCCGTAGGCAAAAGCAATCTGTTCCATATTTTATGTGAAATTCATGGCAAGAACAAGATGCTAGCATTAATAACCAAATTGATGAAACACAGGCAAAGCTCCCACAGCTGTGTCAGTACCTTTAAAATAGAGAAATGTCAATTCAGTGTCTACTTGGGGTCCCACCCCAGCAGGAAATTGGGTGCTGAGGCAAGCTTGCTAGAAGTTCAAGCCTCTACATGATTAGCTATGGTATTATGGGAGCAAATCATAGGATTAGCTGAGGATAAACTATTATTAGACCTGTCAATATTCGTTAATTGCTGGATAATACATACATCTCCTCTCTCCCTCCACACCATGTCTCTGTCTTGTGAGCACTCCCCCCTCCCACACACATCTACTTTGAACCCCAGCAATGGCAGTCGATTGTGCACTCCTCTTAAAGACCTTGCCAATTTAACTTTTGGTTAAAATGCATTTTTCTAGGATTCTGGTGATAGGTGTCCAAAACCCTGCTTTTATGGTCTTATTCCAGAGATCTCTTTGCTTATAAAAGGCATCATACAGCTCTAAGCATAGAATTTCAAAGCCACACAAACGACATCGTTCCAGGAAAATAGCAACTGGATGATTGTGCTAGAAGAAAAGGCCCCCGAAACCTTGATTGACAGGTTCTACCAGTTGCCGCAAAGGAGCCTTTCCATTAAGTTACATGATCATGAGATTCTTAGTCATGGGCTGTTACAACTTTCATGACCTTATAACCACTATTATTTCCTTTATAACCACTATTACTTTCTTTATTTTGCTTTCTGCACCCCCACCATGTCTCCTGCACCCATTCATTAGCCCTCTCTCTTTCTTGTAGGTTTGATGGGGTGGAAATTTTACTTTCCAAGAGCACAAAAGTCATCTTACAGCTTTCCATAGATTAAAGGTGTGAGGAGTTACCTGTGGGGCTGGGTGGAAGAGAGTGATGGAGGTAGTGATAGGAGAGGAAACTAGAGAATTTGTCAAGAACCCCACAGTGAAGGGCCTTGTGTGCTAACATGTAAAGTTTGGACTTACCCAGGTCACTTGGTCACATACCCTATGACTGGTAAGTAGGTCTGGGGGGAGCTCAAATTACCTAAATCTAGGGCTAGGATGTTCTCCATTGTAGCTCACTATCTCCTTCACTTCAGTATGGGACCTTAACATGGTGACCTTAACCTCAGTGCCTGCAGAGGTCACCCATAATGCAGTAGTCTGGATTCAAGAATGTGAAGGTATAGCTTAAGTCCCTCCTTGGGGTGGGGAGGCACAGGCAGGTCTCCTGAAGATGTTGGCTGAAAGGTCAGTGGCAGGTATGGGCAGAGTTAGTTAGCCTACAGCTTCTAAAGCAGAGGGATTCTGAGATCAGTTGCTAGAAAAGACCAATAGAAAGTGTGAAGCCCATCCAAAAGTGAGGGCTTGGAATGGAGGATGATGTCCATGGGTCAAGCAATAGGTAAATACAGGTTACAGAGTAGGAAAACAGGAGTTAAGATGGCAAAGAGAGAGATGAGGGTTCAGATCCTCTTCATAACCAGGGCTGGGAGGCTCAAAGCCCTTTGTTACTTATTAGGGTTTTAATAACTTCTGGCTGCAGAGAGGGTGCATGAGCTAGTCACCCTTGTTAAATGCACAGAGGTGGCACAAAGAGCAAGTTGTAAATGAGCCCATCCTTGGTAACTGAGATCACCTTTGCAGTATACCATTTTCATACCCCATGGAGGGTGCTTTCTGCTTCCTTCCCTTGCTATTTTAGCATGTGTTGTTTTTTTTTTTTTTAGTATGTCCTAAGGCCCTCTAAAGAAAGGGTGCCATTGAACATTTACCTTCTAAACATTCACTGGAGGATAACCCAGGCTTTAAAATTAATTTAAATATTCATTTGTTGAAACTCCCCTGCCTGAGAACGTTTTACCACTGTGGTATTCTAAAGAATGTCATTGTTCCAGAAGAATCAGGCTAGAGAGAATTCACATTTAGGGACAAGATAGATGGCAGAAGGAAGAAGGTAAAAGGACCTGAGAAAACCCCACTCCAACTGCTTCCTGGACTTGAAGGCAAATCCAATGCATGCTTTCAAGCAGGTTTTACAGGTAAACCTGTTTCTGTTTGCTTTACTGGGGTTAATTTCCAGTCAAGTTGTTTGGGTAGTAGAACATAATGCTCCAATTTTGGCAATCTTGGCTTGCTTTTGGCAGAGGGATTAATGTTAGTATGTGTCACCGAAAGTAACCTGTTCTTTATTCCTCTGGCTCCTCTTGCCCAAACTAGAGAAGCTCTTCAAGGTCATTTCTCAGTACATCATCTTCATTTCAACTTGGAAATGTTAATATACACTGAATTCTAGCTGGTTCTCTGAAATGATCAAGGAACCCCTGCACTGCATTGCCCACAGACCAAATAGGGCTGCACTCATCCAAGACTTGCTTTTGGCTTGATGCCAGTTCCTGAACCCTAAACCCATGTCCTTTGGGGAAAACCTAATGCTCCAGTTGGCAATGGCACTGATTCTTTTCAAGTTAGTTGAGAGCCAAGAAAAGACACAGTTCTTTATAAAATAGTTTGTAGATTCAGCAGCATACTACATATGGGGGCACCAGAATTTTTTTAAAAATCTAAAATAAATGTACAAGGCTATGCCTTTATATGGAGCAGAGTTGTGAAAGTCATCTTTTCAAATTTGTTGGAGACTGGAAACTTCTTTTAGAATCTTGAGGGACTTTGAGTCCTGCATTAAATAGTGCCTGTCATCTACTAAGTGATCCAGTAAAACCACAGGGGAGCTATAAACTTTCGAATGCAGGCATGCTTGGCTGGCTCAGTTTGAAGGGCATGTGACTCTTGACCTCGGGGTTGTGAGTTCAAGCCCCACTTTGGGTGTAGAGATTACATACATACATACATACATAAACTTTAAACTTTCAAATGTCATGATGATTAGATATAGATACCCTCACAGCTTGCTCTTGGAAATGGGACTTAACAGAACAAAATCTAGAATGAAGACTCTTGTTTCATCCTCTTTTCTTTCCTTCTCCTGCTTTTCTGTTTTTGTCAGTTCCTTAGGATGGAGAAAGGGGGGCAGTGTTAGTCAAATAATCATTTTCCTCCTTCTGAAAAGGTCTGAAACTTTTCAGAAGGGCCATGTCTTCTGTCAGTTCACTCATAGTTGAGAATTGCATTCTTGAATGACTAACACTCCCTATTTTCTCCTGTTCCTATAAAATCCATTCCTGTGATTTGGAAATGTTCTGATAAACTTGGGTCAGAAAACCAACAGGTAGAACGGAAGCTTCATGATGGCAGAGATCTTTGTTTTGTTAATTGAAGTATCCCAAGCCCTTAGAACAGTGTCAAGCACAGAATAAGTGTTCAAAATATTTGTTGAATAGTAAAAGAATGAAAAAGGATGCAAGTATGTTGGTCATTAATTCAGCAGGTCCAGAGCGTACAAGGAGCTATCAGAAAAGTAGATGTTCCTCTATCCTTTCCTCATGGACTAAAGAGGTTTGAAGCATGGAGTGGGAGTGGAGAATGGGTTGAGAAAAGGTTCAAGAAAACTTGGAACTTTTAGAGAACAAGGTCGGTTAAAGTTTTAAAAAATGGACAGTGTAAACCCTAAGGAATTGAAAGCATAGACTTGAGCAGAAACTTGTATATCAGTGTTCATAGTAGCATTTTTACAATAGCCAAAAGATGGAAGCAACTCCAGTGTCTATCAACAGGCGATGGTTAAACAAAACATGTCCTAGGCATACAGTGAAACATTATTCAGCCTTTAAAAAGAATGTATTTCTCCCGGTGATGGGTATTAAGGAGGGCACGTACTGCATGGAGCACTGGGTGTTATACGCAAACAATGAATCATGGAACACTACATCAAAAACTAATGATGTAATGTATGGTGACTAACATAACATAATAAAATTAAATTAAAAATAAATAAAACAGGAAAAAAATTTAAAAAAATAAAAAGAATGTAGTTCTGATATATTCCAAAACATGTATGAATTTTGAAAGCATTATGCTAAGTGAAATAAGTTGTAAAGTTATAAACAAAGGAACATACTGTATGATTTCATTTACATGAGGTAGTGACAAATTCATAGAGACAGAGGTAGTGACAAATTCATAGAGACAGAGAGCAAAACTAGAGGTTACCAGGGGCTGGGGAAGGGGAAATGGGGTGTTGTTGGTTAATGAGTACAGAGTTTCTATTTGGCATGATGAAAAAGTTCTGGAAATTGGTAATGGTGATGGTTGTATAACAGTGTGAATGTGCTTAATGCCGCTAAATTGTATAGTTAAAGATAGTTAACATAGCAAACTTTATGTTGTGTATATTTTGCTTTGAATCAAAAAATAATTCACAAAAACTGATATTTTGATATGCCCACAAAGCAAAGGCGACTTCATCTTTTTTTCTCTTTGTTTCTCTCTCTGCTAGAGAGGACTGTGACATCAGACAGATCAATTCAGATCCGGACCCCACAACTTACTGAAGGGGGGCTTTGGTCAAACTAGGTGACCTCTCAGGGTTCTAGCTTTCTCATTGATAAAATGGAGATGATAGAAATACTGAATTATTGTGATGTGAGAATAAACATCATGTATGTAAAATGCTTTCACACAGTACCTGACCACAAAGGAGACCGACAACAAATGGTCAGTTCATTTCTTTCCGACTGTCTTCCCTGTTTCCATATCCTCACCAGCCTGCCCAGCATCCTTCTCCATCTCTTGGATTTTCTTCTTCCGTTTTGCAAAATTAGGTTCCCTGAGCTGGATCTCGATCTCTACCAGGTGGTGTTCTCCCTGGCTAGGCTTAGGGAAGTGTTCCCAGAGAGAAAGTAGTGCCGAATCCGGGTGTGTGTTTTGAGAAGTTTGTGCAGCCATGTCAGCTAGAGCTTATGTTCTTCTCGTTGCGCTTCTGGTGTTGCCAGCTCAGCCTACACAGTTCACAGTACATCGTGGAATCCACAGTCCAACCTGTTCCTCGCAATAGCATCTTACTTTCCTTACACCAAAGCATGAAGGACCTTTCTCGACCCTATGGGTGGACGCCAGTGAAGTACTTGCTTTCACACTTTTATCGTTATTTTTATTAAAAAATTTGAAAAGTCATAGAGCTCTACAATGATTATAATGAAAAACTTGAGTGTCCCAGCTCATCCCTGATCCTGGCCACCCGAAGACAGGTGCTATTAATTGCTACTGCCCTCACTACTCCTCTTTCACTCCACTTTCTACATGGGAAGATTTGATTGCTATACCTTGTTTTTTCTTGAGTCAGATATTACCAACTGCCCTCTTAGAATAAAAGATGAGATGAACCATGAGAGACTGTGGACTCTGAGAAACAAACTGAGGGTTCTAGAGGGGAGGGGGTAGGGGGATGTGTTAGCCCGGTGATGGGTATTAAAGAGGGCACGTACTGCATGGCGCTCTGGGTGTTATACGCAAACAATGAATCATGGAACACTACATCGAAAACTAATGATGGAATGTAGGGTGATTAACATAACATAATAAAATAAAAATAAATAAATAATAAATAAATAAAAAAAGAATAAAAGATAAAAGTTTTCCTCACTTAACAATCCTGTACTACTAGTTTGCTCCACATTCTCCCTCCCTACATGCTTCCATTCCGCACTTTGGGATTATATTAATAGTTGGTGTTTATATTTTTAGAGTGATGTAAATCTTATTCCCAACTGCAGTATTTTTGTTTTCTTGTAAAATGTGTAGTATTTGTATTATTTTTCTTGTACAAGTACTTTTTATTTCCTTGGAAATAATAATCACTGAAGATTTTTTGTTTTGTTTCAGTTTTGGTTTTTGGTAAATCTTTTTAAGTTCTCGCATGTCTGAAAATGGGTTTCCTCCACCTGCACATTTGATTAGTAATTTGAGTATAGAATTCTAGGTTACACTAATCTTTCTCAAGGAATATTGAAGCCATTACTACAAGAAGTCTGATGATATCTGATGTCTGATATTTCATTTATGATATTTTTTTTCCTGAAAGTATTGATGATCTTCACTTTGTCAACTTTCTGAAGTGTGGTTGTGGTGGTGTGTGCGTGTTTACTATGTTGGAACTTCACTGGGCCCTTTCAAGTCTGGGAACATGTCTTTCTCTTTGCGTAAATACTCCTATTTATTTGATAATATTCTTTACTTCATTTTCTCTGAACTCTCTTTCTGGAACTCTTTTTGAATGCTGGTTCTGCTAGGCTGATCTCCTAGTTGCATGTATTTTGTCTTCTATTTTGTCCTTTGTTTTTTTGTTCCATATTTTGGAAATTTTTTTTCAACTTTGTTTTTGAGGCCTTCTGTGGACCTATGTCTTTCCACTTATTTGTATCATCTTCAATTTCTTTCATTCACGTATTGTAGTTATCAATATATATGTCTTTTACCTCCTTTGTTAAATTTATTCCTAGGTATTTTATTCTTTTTGGTGTAATTGTAAATGAGATTGCTTTCTTAATTTGTCTTTCTGATAGCTCTTTATTAGTGTGGTGAAATGTAAGAGATTTTTCTGTATTGATTTTTCATCCTGCAACTTTTATATCCTGAATTTGTATCCTAACTTTGTATCCTGAATCTGTTTATTACTTCTAACAGTTTTTTGATGGGGTCTTTAGGGTTTTCTATATATGATATAATCATGTCATCTGCAAATAGTGACCATTTTACATTTTATTTCTTTTTTCTATTTGGATGTCTTATATTTCTTTTCTTTTTTTATTGTGTTAATCACCATACAGTACATCATTAATTTTTGATGTAGTGTTCCATGGTTCATTGTTTGTGCATAACACCCAGTGCTCCATGCAGAACGTGCCCTCCTCAATACCCATCACCAGGCTAACCCATCCT
>NC_138382.1:7235147-7245249 GCF_054177405.1 Leptonychotes weddellii
ATTTCTGGGCTCTCTATTCTGTTCCATTGATCTATGTGTCTGTTTTTGTGCCAGGACCATACTGTCTTGATGATTACAGCTTGGTAATAGAGCTTAAGGTCTGGAATTGTGATGCCACCAGCTTTGCTTTTCTTTTTCCACATTCCTCTGGCTATTCGGGGTCTTTTCTGGTTCCATACAAATTTTAGGATTATTTCTTCCATTTCTTTGAAAAAAGTGGATGGTATTTTGATAGGGATTGCATTAAATGTGTAGATTGCTCTAGGTAGCATTGACATCTTCACAGTATTTGTTCTTCCAATCCATGAGCATGGAACATTTTTCCATTTCTTTGTGTCTTCCTCAATTTCTTTCATGAGTATTTTATAGTTTTCTGAGTACAGATTCTTTACCTCTCTGGTTAAATTTATTCCTAGGTATCTTATGGTTTTAGGTGCAATTGTAAATGGGATCAACTCCTTAATTTCTCTTTCTTCTGTCTTGTTGTTGGTGTATAGGAATGCCACTGATTTCTGTGCATTGATTTTGCTATATGTTTTTATCATATTAAAGAACTGGCCTTGTAATCCTGGTTTTCAAAAAATTTTTATTTAAAAAATGCTTGATGAATTTTACAAAATGCCTTCTGGATGTTTTTTTTTTTTAATTATAAGACTTGTCTCATTTGATCCATTGATATGCCACATTAGATTATTTAATATTAAGTTATCCTAACATGGCATGAAAATTATGACTTGGTCATGGTGAGCTATGTCCTTTATATCATTGAGTTTGATTTGGTAGCATTTGATTTGGGATTTTTTTTCATCTGCATTCATAAGTGACAGTGATCTACAGGGTCATGAATGTGATCATGTATGCATGCACGCAAATCATCATCATCAGTTGTAGAACAAGATTATTTTACCTAAAAGCAGAGCATCAAATACATGAACAAAAATAGAGAAGTATACACTTAGAGATTTCAATACATTTTTCTCTCAATTGATAAGACAGAAGATCTGCAAAGATGTACAAAATTTGAACACTATCAACCAATTTGATCTGACATAAATGGAATGTTTCACCTAACAGGAGCAAAAATACACAGACTTTTTAAGTGCACATGTGACAGTTATAAAGATAGACCATACTCTTGAGTTTAGATCTTCCTGTATTCATCAGATTTATCCCTAAGTATTTCATATTTTTGATGATGTAAAAAGTATTTTAAATTTCAATTTCCAGTTGTTGCTGGTGTATAGAAAGACAATTCATATTTGTATATTGCATTTGTATCTTGCATCTGCTGAATACACTTCCTGATCTTAGTGGGGTTTTTTAAATGATAGATTTCATGGGATTTTCTATACAGATGATCACATTATCTGTAAATAAAGTTTAATTCTTCCTTTCCAATATGGATGCATTTTGTTCGTTTTTTTTTCTTGCCTTATTGCACTGTCTAGACTCCTCAATACAATGGTGAATAGAAATGGTGAGAGAAAATGTCTTGTTCCTTATTTGGGAGGAAAGCATTCATTATGTCATTACTAAATGTACCATTAGCTATAAGCGTTTGAAAAGTGCTCTTTATGAGGTTGAGTAAGTTCTTTTTCTGGTTTGCTGAGCGTTTTTACCAGGATTAGATGTATTTTGTCAAATCTTACCTCTGTATCTATTAGGGCAATCATATAGTTTTTCTTTTTTGTTCTATTAATATTATAAATTACATTGATTATTTTTAAATGTCAAACCAGCCCTGCATCTTTATGGTAAATAAAGATGTGGTCATGATTATATATTGTTGAGTTTGATTGGCTAACATTTTGTTCAGAATTTTTACATCCCTGTTCATGAGGAATATTAATCTGTTTCTTTACAATGTCTTTGTTTATGGTATCAGAGTCTCTTGGAATGAGTTAGGAAAGATTCTCCTTTTCAATTTTGGGGAAGAGATTGGGCAGAAATGGTATTTCTTTCTTAAATGTTTGGTAGAATTCACTAGAAAAGCCATTTGGAGGGCTCAAGGGCTTGGCCTTTGAAATTTCCACAGGTTCTCATGGTAAAAAGATGATGTCTACAAAGTGTGTTTGGGGAAGATGAACCTGGCAGCTGTGGGGAGGAGCTATGTTGGCAGTGAGGGCCTAGCTATAAGTACTAGGAACAACATTATATTCTTCCCAAATTCCTGCAGATAAAGCTTTGCTCAGTCTTTCACAGAGTGGAAGGAATTGCCCACACAGAAAGAAAAGTGACCCCACTTGATGAAAATAGGCAGAATGATGCTTTTATTGATGAGGAGGTTATGAGGGGGCTGCAACTATTGTCACTTAAAAATGACCCTTGGTGGCTAGGCTTTCCAGTTCAGCTAAATAAATCCAAGGCCAAGGCCACACTTAGATGGCCGTGTTTTTAAGTGACTGGAATTTTTTTTCTTTTTAAGGAAAGTGATTATTTCAGAGTTTCTTTACAGCTTTAAAGAGTCATAAAAGAAACACAAATCTTAAGGACTTGCTGATAACATAACTCTGTCAAGTTGCCGCGCACCCCCACCCCCAACACTGGACGTTTATCATTTTGAACAAGCACAGCCTCCTGTTCTGGGCATGGTAGTCTACACATCCACTTCTGCCCTATTGATTAGTTAAGAACAATATTGCAACTTGATCATCTGGTTGCAGCAGCCACGCTTAGGGAGTTGCATTTTATTGCATCAGCTCTGGGGATAGGCGAGGCGAGGCCAGCGCCAGCCAAAGAGCTTAGTAACCGAAGCTGCAGAGTTAGCAAAATGAACTGAAGACTGAAACCATCGTATTTTACAAGTTCTTTTCAGCTCATGGGTGAGCATATTCCCCAAAATTTAAGTCATAGAAGAACATCTTTCAGCATTTTCTTTTGCACTGCAACTCAAACAACACCTACCTATTAGTAAAGCAAGCACACCTTTCTAATAAAATAATGTGCTGTTGGGAGGGAGGCACAGGTGACATCAATGGAAAATTCAATGGATTAGGGAATGGCTTTCACTTGGCATCAGTGTGAATGACTTAGTATTGTCAATATGGGTGGTGTTATTTTAAACACAGAACAACCTGCCCAGTGATTTTCACTGTAAACCAAGGGTCCGTGATGTCACACTTCCATAAAATTTCTTTCTGGGAAGTGAACCTGCAAAATGTACACAAGGTAAATGTCTTTTTTTCAAACAGCCCTGGGAGGGGGGAAATAGCTATTTCCTATTTGGATAGTACACATCTCCTATCCTGTCTGGTCCTTATAACATCCATGTGGAAGTGACTAAGTCAAATTTTATCACTGACTTATTTTACAGTTGAAGAAATGGAGGCTTGGAGATGAAGAGAATTTACCAGGATTATAGAGGAAGTAAGTGGCAAAGTAGACATCGGACTTCAAATCTCTCAAGTCTGGCTTCCATGCTTTTACCATTATGGCACATTGCCTCTCCAGAGTGAAAATACGGATATGGTGATTCAGAGCATACCAGTTTGCAGAACTCAAAATACACACACCTCGTATGGAACACCAGGCAAGCCAGTATTACACCACTGGAGGTGAACATTTTACAAATAAACTCCCAAATGTTTCATTTCCATAGAGAAAGAACTGTTGTGTTTTGCTATTAAGTGAGATGTTGATTCTGTCCATGAATACACTATTTTGTTGGCGTTTCAGGGAACTTCTGTATAGGATCTTAGGGAAAAGGAGACAGTCCTAGAAAATGGGAATTTATTTAAATGTATAAATTAGAAATTCCTAACCTGGGGGTGTAGACATTTTTTAAATCCACAGATAAGCACTAGGAGGTACAGGGTTCCTTGAAATTAAATATAAAAATTATGAGTATGCATGTTTTTTTTTGCGGGGGAGTATTCTTTGGTTCTGTTATTTTTTTTTTATTTTTTTAAAGATTTATTTATTTATTTGAGAGAGCGAGAATGAGAGAGAGTACATGAGAGGGGGGAGGGTCAGAGGGAGAAGCAGACTCCCTGCCGAGCAGGGAGCCCGATGCGGGACTCGACCCCGGGACTCCAGGAGCATGACCTGAGCCGAAGGCAGTTGCTTAACCAACTGAGCCACCCAGGCGCCCTGGTTCTGTTATATTTTTAAAGAGAGGTCTGTTTCGTGAAGAACTTTCGTGAATTACTCTGATGGACACAGAAACAGTTCCTTCTTTCCCCGACCAATGCAATCCACAAAGATTTTTCCATCTCTTGAGTTTTCTGCGAGCTTATTGTTCGCCTCCTACATTGATCTGGTGCCCATTGAGCATAGCTTTGCCTTGTTAATTAACTGTATGTGTAAGAGGGGCTGCATCTCAGTCTCCTGTGTGTGTTTCAGGGTCCCCAGATGGAGTAGACGTTTAATAAATCACAGATTCAGGAATGTTGACTTTCAGCAATCTGATCACTAAGTCAAATGTTATCATTGACTCGTTTTGCAGATGAAGAAACGAAAGCATGGAGATGAAGAGAATTTACAAAATTATAAGGCAAGTAAGTGGTGAAATGAAGATCGGAGGTTGAATCTTTTAAATTCCTGTCCTAGAGCACGTGGAGGCTTGTGGGATCCAGACTTCTTGTAGCCATGCTTTGTAAGGTACTTAGTTTGCAAATCAATTC
The DNA here is from genome assembly GCF_054177405.1 of Leptonychotes weddellii. Lineage (NCBI taxonomy): Eukaryota > Metazoa > Chordata > Mammalia > Carnivora > Phocidae > Leptonychotes > Leptonychotes weddellii. Next base: position 7,239,770 of record NC_138382.1, read on the forward strand.
TGAATACAAAAATGAAGTTAACAGGTGTGCTTTTCAGGTTATAGGATAATTTTTAAATAGTCTCAACAGTACATAGGAACCTAGATGAGGGTTACTTCATTGAGTGCAATTCCCTTAGCTGGTTGTGTGTTTATGTCAAAGATGGTACCTTTGGCTCTAAGTATGCTCTCTGAGTTTCTTGTTAGGACAGCCGTAGAGGGTCTTGAAATGGTATGAACTGGCAAGTTAAATTGCTATGTTCCCTGATGGAACACTCAGTGATTTTTTGCTGTTTGAAAATATCAAGGACGTAAGGTTTGCTATGACAGTATGTATATGCCAAAGAGCTCTGTGCTCCCTGAACGTAAATTCACGAAAGGACCTCAAACTTGTGTGGGTTGTGGGACATCATTAAAATCGACAAATGAGTTCTTAAGGGGACTTCTTTCAAGAGACAATGTGCAATTGAGGGTGTTTGCCTGCTAACAAAATACTGCTTGCATTCATGGGCTCAGTGTAGTTTAACAAGTAGTATTTGAGCACTTAAAAAGGGCTTCACTTTGTGCTCTACATGGTGTGTGTGTGGGGGGGGGCGCCCACAAAGTTTACTGAGACTCAATTCTTGCATTAAAGAAGTTGTATTTCATTCAGTCAGGAAGCTACACACATAAAAAGTAATCTCAATATAATGATGTACATGTTATAGAATTCTGGATAGGCAAGAGACACATGACTCAAATGGGGGCAACAGGGAAGCCTTCCGGGAGGAGATGATAGCTGAAGAAATTTTGGAAAAAGAGTAAGAGTCAAGCAAGAAAGCTGAGAAGACACTGAGAGCAGAGAAAAGAGCATGGGCAAAGGAACAGCTTTGTGTAGGAAGCAGCCCTGTGTGTGAGGTTGGGGGTGGGGCAGTGTTTGAGGGGGAATTACCAACAGTTGAGCATTAGCAGAGCATGGAGTCTGGGCTCAGGGAGGCAGGATATAGGAGAACTGAGTAGCAGGAATCAGGTCATAGTGGTCTTGAGCCTTAGTCTAAGGACCTTGGCTTTTGTGCAGTGGGCAAAATGAACTCATCTAGGATGGGGAGTGACACTGTCATATTTGTACTTTGGAAAGATGATTCCATAGTTTGAAATACTCCAAGCCCTACAGGCCATTGCTCTAATAAATTCTCTACACTGACTGACTAGCAAAATGCTGGGTGCATAATATCTAAAAAGCCACCTGACCTCACCTAATAAATTTAATAATTCGTGACATCAAATGGAGTCACTCTGCCCCCTAAGTGCCAGATAGTATGGGCTGGAACTGGCATTCTCCATCCTGCAGAAAGTCCACTGTCCCAGGAGAAGAGTTCTGAGAGCTTACACTCTGTGGGTCTAAGCTCTTGCAGCTACTGAGTTAGTTCAGTTGAGTTACTGGATTGTTTGGTAAGTCCCTTCCTTGTGCCATGTCAAGCCCAGACCCAGGACTGGGCTCCTTTATGGGACTTTCATCAAAAGCCAGTCATACCAAGAGATGGGGTGCTATACACTTGACCAAAGGTCTGGAGAGGAAAGAACTTCGGAGGCACAGAGAATGTGACCGGTCCGCAGTCTCATATGACATGTTCCTGTGTCCACTGCGCGCCACCTTGCTCCTTCCCAGCACTTCTCAACCCCCGACCCGAGCCCCCTCTCATTGGGGTGCGGCGCCATTCAACCATCTGTAGCCCACTCCCCAAACTCAGCCCGGCACTCTCTCGGCAAATCCAAAGGTTTTCCTTCTCTTGGGGCAATATAGAAATGTCCCTTCCAGGGGCATTGGCAGCCCTCCTGCCAGGGCGAAAGGAGCTACAGTAAGTTTGGGTTTTAAGTGTTCCTTTTCCAGCCCAGTTTCTTTGGATTTCTGAGAGAACGTGGGTTTCTGTGCTAACTGGTGTACCGCTTTTGGCAAACTGGCTCTATTAATTAGGCCCCTTGAAATCTTATCTGCCTCCTCATGGAGACAGTTCACAGAGGGCTGAAACACAGTGCCTGCTGCAGGGGAGGGAGAAGCGAGGGGAAATGCACGTAGCCTCTTTTCTCAGCCTCCTCTCGGGAGGCTCCCAGATCCCCAGATACAGAAGCTTGCTTTTCTTTCCTGAATGGAAACAGGTGCTGGGGCTGATGTCTGAGAAGAGGCTGCTTTTTCTGTTTCAAAGCTGTTTGTTAATACTTGGCTTCCATTCTGTGACATGCATGGGTGCCCTTCAGAACCTTACCTCACTTCTTAATACATTAAAAAAAAAAAAAAAAAAAAGCCCTTTCCTCAATTTTTAAGTTCTAGGCGGCTCTTACTTTGCAAAACAGTGTTCTCTTTTGTTTTCTATACTAAAGGCTCACAAGCTGTTGCTGAATTTCGAGCCTTCTTAAGAGAGTGATTGTTACTCTGTGGGGGACTTGGGGTGTTGTTGATGAATAGGGGTCTCCTTGCTGGGTAACTTCAGGCATTTTCTGCTTCCCCAACTGGGGCCTGTGACCATCTTAATCAGACAAGTACCAGACTCTGTGACTTTGGTGTCTCTTCTAATCCAGGACCCTAAAATTTCTTAGGGAAAGTGGTTTGGATAATTCTCTAATGCCTTTAAGGAGAAGGCAGGTAATATGGAAAAGATACAGTGGTTGGATAGAGGGAAGAGGCTTGATCCTGTCTAAAGCCATTGTGTGTGTGTGTGAGTGTGTATGTATATGGTGCCACCTGAGGAAAACATGCCTCTAGAAGACATTACTTTAGAGCTAGCTCCGAGCTCTGTACCAGAATGACTCTGCCGAGATGTATACCTAGACAGGCTCTACCTTGAATGTAGGAAAGAACTCCCTTTGAATGGGTGAAAGGCTTGCACTCGTGTGGACTGGGAATTACGGTCCAGGCTCTTCTTTTCTTCTAGATTCAGACTTCCTTTGTTAGGGAGGAGAAGCATGGCTTTCTCCCTGGTTTCCATGTAGCCTTGTTGAGTTTTTGCCCCAGGGCTGGGCTTGGGCCTGTCACCCGTGCCCAGTCTGGGAGCAGCCGAACTGATACCCTGCAGACGGAGAGCACAGCTGAGATAGGAACCTGCTAGGTTCTCCTGAATGAGGTCACTGTCTATCATGACCCATTGGCCACTCCTGGGGGAAGCTTGGGCATGTACCTGCCTGACCTGACAGGCCAGATGTGGAGTACAGCTGTCTTGCCTCCCCACCAGCCCAAGCCATGGCCATCTACCTGCCCTTCTGCCATAGTCAGTTGATTTATCTCCCTGTTTTCGCCCTTGCATCCCTGCAGTCTCTTGTCATCAAAGCAGTCAGCATGATCCTTTTAAGATGGGAAGTCATTCTGCTGCTCCCAAACCCATTACGTAAAATCCTAAATCCCAACCATGGCCCTTGATGTCTACATCACCAGGTCTTTACTCTTCTCTCCTCCTTCTCTGCCACAGCTGCTCCCAACTATGTGGCTGCCTTGCTTTGTGGTGGAAGAATCAAGCATGTTCCTGCCCCAGACTTCCACCTTGGCTGTGTCCTCAGTGGGCTCACTCCCACACTTTCTAGTCCAGGTTCTCTGCTCAAGTCACTTCCTTAGAGAGCTTCCTTGATCACTGCACCTAAAACAGCACATTTATCATTCTTTATCCCCTACTCTTGTCTGTTTTTCTTTGTAGCCTTATCACTATCTGACATACTAAATGTCTGTTTTGTGCCCAACGCCCAGCTAGAATGAGCACCAGTGGCTGAGAAGGAATGCTGATTGTTAACTTGTTACCTAAAGTCATCCTCCTGCATTTATAAGCTTGACTCAGGAAATCACAGGGCTATTCCTTTGGGGTCAGACCAAAAGGCAAATTTGCTTTTGCCTTCAAAAAACTAATCCTTAGCAAACTTCACATGTAAATGGGCGAATTTAAGAAAACTAAAGGACTCTGGGTTTAAAAATACGGTCTGTCCTCAATCAACAGGTAGCCGAAATGCCTTTGAAGAGCAACTACAACATTAGTTAGATGTTCAGAACCAAAATTTAGCATTCTCCATTTCCTAGATTATGGACCCGTCACATTTGCTGAGCATGTCGAATCCAAAGAGCATGCTAGCCTGACCTTCTGGAGTGGTATAAAGTTCAGCATCTTCCTCTCCCACTGATTAAACAGACCTCTCTGTATAACTGGTGAACTTGGCCTTGAACCTGTGCCTTTGAATCAGCAGAGGGTCACACACACAAGGCTTTCTGCAAAGTTTACAGGTGTGGGAGGATTCCTCTTCATTCCTTGGAGTAAAAACAGATCACCAAATCCTAGCATTTTGAGGGGACACCTGAGAAGGAATGCTTACAGATGGGATTTAATGTGAGCGCACAGACCAGAATCAGATCTCCAAGAAGACATAAGTGAAACATTTTAACTTTTTTTTTTTTTATTAATAAGAAATGAAGCATGACTTTTTGCACTAGAGAGGAAGACAGGAGTTATTTGAGCGAAACACTTTATGGGTGTTGCTTCTCTCTCTTATGAGAACCCTGTGCAGGTGGGTGTTCTAATTTCATTGGAGGACAGGGCTTGGATGGTAAGCAGCTTACCTGTGGCTCCAGCTAATGAAGAAGTGGGGGGACACATCCAAACTCACTGCCTTCCTATCACTGCACAGCGGGTATTGACTCATCATTTCACTCATTAAGCGAAGCATTGCATTCATGAAGGACTCACTCTTGATCTTTCAAAGATTTTTCTTTTCTTTTTTTTTCTTTGCAATCTCTTTTTCGCTCAACTTACTTTCCTCCCACTACTTTTGTGGATTCCCTGCGCCAATCTCAAAGGTTAGCACACAACGTGATTCCAACAAGTGGGGGCTCCTGCTTGGACAAGTTTCAGATGGAATATCTCTAAGGCCCACAAACAGTTAGGCTTCTTCTACATGAATTTCAACACAAACCATGGAAGGACTGATGAGGGGAAAGTATCAAAATGATTTTACTTGCTTGTCGAGGCCTGTCTTGTCCTGCCACCCTGGGGCTTCCTCCCTTTGGCCAGGGAGCATGTGTTAGACTCTGTCACCCACAGGGAGGAGGCTGTGGCCTCACATTGCCTGGTAGTGATAGCTTTGATTTTCATTTCTTCCATGGGAAGAGTGGGAAGGAGGAGTGTGAGGGGGTGATGTTATGGCTACCTCTAGGGAGACACTAACTGTACTTCTAAGGATGGCAAGAAAGGGAACATCTCCCATCCGTTAAGCTTGATGAGTCCAGATCTAGGTGACCTGAGCTGTTTTCCACGAAGGGGTGACCGAGCCATCTTCCGTGATTCAGTTGCAAAGAGGAGAAGGATTTGAGGAAAAGCTTTTTGGAAAGTTGTGTAGAAAAAGGAAAGGCTTATGACAGTCATCTCAAAAATAAACTTTTATTTAAGTGACATGCACAGTTCATTAATGAAAGAAAACTGCTTATCTATAGGTCAGCAGGACTGGATGCATTCCAACATGTATTTCTAGAATTCTGAAGATCCTGAGGACAGT
>NC_138382.1:7245349-7257481 GCF_054177405.1 Leptonychotes weddellii
CGTGTCTGTGATAATGAGATAAGCAGGTCTCAGGGGTTGATTCCAGAATACCTAAGATCCATCAGTCACTTGACCCAAGTCACAGTTCTCCCTGTCTTCTTGGGCATGTCTTTCCTTATGAGAGCCTTACGATGAACAGTTGGTTTTGATACAGCTTGGTTTCCCCAATTATCTTCATACACAGGAGGGATGTTGCATGTCCATAAATTCCTTCAGGGGATCTTTGTCTTTTAGTTTGCAATCCAGTAACCTACCTCTACTTCACAAGGAAAGTAATTCTGGAACTTCTGACATCTTGAGGCATGGGCACATAACAACGTTCTTCCGCGCTGACTTAACGTAGTGCTAGTGTTATTCTCTTGGTATGCCGCCATATTGGATGCTAGCCATTAAAGGCATCTGAGACACCGGGAAACTGCTGAAGGACCCTACCATCAGTAGTAAAGGGACTCCACAAATATGCAGTGTGATGTCCAGCTTAACCTTTACACAGCTCTGCCTCCTTTTCTGAGAGGGGATGGCAGTAAACTCATAGGGTTTGGAATCCCCATGTTATCTGTGGTCTCAGTTTCCACATCTATAAAATGAAGACACCTACCTATTTGGGTTGTTGTGAAGATCAAATAAAATACATGCCAGCATTTATTTAGCACATTATTAAACTATTAAGAAGTTTAGGGAGATTCAAAGTGCTTTAGCTGCCATGCAAAGACTGTGCAGGCCACCAAATACTTGTGTCCATGTTCCAGGCAGTAAAGTCAAAAGGTTGGGGTAGAAACACGCCAGCTACATGTCTAGGGTTTAAATCATGTAACCCTTGAAGCTTTTTTTTTTTTTTTTTAACTATATAAAGGTGATATCACTACCTGAGTGTCCCACATAGATCTCATCAGGCAGGTGTAGTGGAAAACCCTTGGGACAAGGCCTAATGCATGTTATGCTCAATAATGAGTTAAGTTACTGTAACTCTGACTGGTAGAGTCACATACCAGTTTCTAGATCGTACCACGATGAACACAAAGAGAGGCATAGCATCGAGAGTGATCTCCAGCGGGAACACCTGCCTTGTACCCACTAAATGCCAGACACCGTGCTGAGCCCTTCTCTGCATTCTCCTAACCCTCGCCATAGCACAACACAGTCCCCATCTTGTCCATTCACCAAGGGGATTAGTAGCTTGCCCAAGCGACCACATCAAGACTGACACCAGAGTCCGTGCTTGGGAACTTCCTTGCTGACAATCTAACTTTCCCCTTAAGCGCAATGAAAAAGAAAACTATTGATGTGCCCAGGGTCCCCTGCAGAGCCTGTACCCCCACCTTCAGCCTGTTTGACGCTGGCTTCTACGACCCTGGGTGGTAGGTTTACAGGGGGACTATCAGTCAGTGGTCCACTTCATCCCTGTTTCTTGAATGAGCCAGGCTTGGAAATGCTCAACGGATTTGGGAGATACAATAGAGAGTTGAGACACCGCTGTCCTCTGTTCCTTAATACCTGTGGACCCCCACTGCTAACTCTGATTCAGCTTTTGATCTATGAAAGCAGACAAGGATGGTGTATGCACAAAAGTTGCCTATATTTGGAAACAAGGTATATTTGAAGGCTTTTTCTACTTCTATGTATTCCTGAATCTCCACAGTTTAGGTCCATGGTATGGCAGAAACATGAACACAGAATTCCCAATTTTTCCAAAGAGGCAGGCTGGATACTTGATGATGAAGCTGAGGAGCTCGAACTCAGTGATCAAGATTAGCAGGTTGTATTCTAAATTTTTGGACCTAAGTTATCACAGCAAAAGTGCATATGCTTCTTGCAGGTTTCCCTGCTGCTAAAATCAAGGATTCCAGCTTCCGTTTGGGTTCAAAAGAATAAACTACTTTACTAGGTAAGAATTCTAGGAAATTCCTCTAGTTACACTACATGACAAAGAAAACTCCACCAGAATCTTTTGCTTTGGGGGTGAGGATAGTTAAAAGGTATACTTTAGTTCTCCCACTTCTCAGTATTAAACTAAAGAGTTAGTTCTTTAAATGTCCTATAGTTTTGCTATTTAAAGCCTGTCTTCTCATTTTTTTCTTCTTCTTTTTCTTTTCTTTTATAGAAGGGTATCTGACTTCCAAAGATACAAGGAACAGAAGTGCCAAAGTTGAAGCTTCTCTCTCTCTCTTTCTCTTTTGCCTTGTGTTCGTCAAGAATAGAACACCGTAGGCTTGAAGATGATGCCATGGCTCTAATTTAGCTATAAGAATGTCTTCAGGGAGCTGGTTGAACAACTGGGATTCTTTCTTGCCAAATAGATAGCTTATAAAGGTCACTTGAGAATTTGGACTCAGGGACTTGGCTGGATTTCTTTACCAGATGCTACATATTTGTTTACTCATCGCTTATCAATCTGGGTAGCAATTCCTAAAGTCTCTGGAGGACCCACGTTCAGTGACTTTGTGTGACACATTTAACTCCAAACACTCTCTTTTAGTGTTAGATAAGCTTCCTATTTTACCTCTTAACTAATTATCATCTTCTTTAGTAAACTCTACAGAGATAGCAAATTTACACCAGTATGCTTCATGTAGGATTCTTACAGTTCTTATTTGGATACTAAAGCCCAAGGTTTTATTTAGGTCCTCATGAACTATTAGTACAAGCTGAATTGACTAGCTATGTTAACTGTTTTTATTTCAGTAGAAATATCTAGTTACTTCATTTTTTTCAACTCTTAAGGTGGGTTTCTGTCCTTGGCTACTTAAGGTAGGGCAAGGGGAAAAGAAGGAAATACTTTATACTCTTTGAAGATTGGAGTAGTGGGACCTAGAACTTAAAAGAACATAGTAGGAATTGGAATCTAAGAGAAGATGATAGAGAATAATGCTTGATTTTATTCTTAAAAACTATGGCTTTGGGCCTTGACGTTAATTAATACTATACCAGTCCTTGTAATGGGAGAACACACTGCTATCTTCAAACTTCCTAGGTAGGAATTTTGTATTGCTTCAATTAAAAAAAGAAATAGGTGGGTTTATATCATAGCAGGGTCAAAGTCTCGGTCAACCAAATGGCCTTCAGGGTTGAGATACGATGAACACTAACCTACTTATCACACGGGCACTCCAGATACTCTGTCAGAAGACCACATCCTGTTTAGTGGAATGACTTTTTGAAGAGGGAGCAACAGATGTACAACACAGAGTCCTTCCTTCACAGCTATAGCCTCTTCCTTCTATATGCCAGACTTGCATACATCCCCCACCCCCAACACACACACAAAAGCCCACGCCTGTTCTTTCACTTTCATCCATTTGACCAAAATCACAACAGGGTATCTATGAAACAATACGGCAGAAGCAACTTCATCTAAGATCATTGGTCTCCACCTGAGCCACAAGCAAGGTGTCAGCTGCCTTACTTATATTCCATGAGCAAGTAGAATAGGCGTCATCCACCCATCCATTTAGCTACTCAGAACATCTCTTCATCCTCTTGCTCCTGCACTGGTCAGTGTGTCCCAAGAGGAAACACATCTACAGCAGACTCTCCACCTCCCTTTGGAATTAGAGCATCTTCCCAGGGCTCCAAACCTCACGTCTTCCCTTGTTTGCTCACATCTTGAGACTTTAGAAAAAGGCAGTAATGGCCAATCTGATGGAAAACTTATTTAAAGCCCTGTGCTCCTATTTGTTCTGCCCAAATTCCTTATCTGTTCTTCATACTAAAAATTTCAGACGTTGTCCACAGAAGGATCTTCTGCCAGCCAGACTGCAAAATGAGAAGATAGGTTCTCCATGAAGTCCCGCTGGAACAGTGGTTTTCAAACTGTAGTTGACATCAGAATCACCTGAAGGGCTTGTGAAAACACATTCCTGGACCCCACCCCCCAAGTCCCTCACTCAGCAGATCTGGGAAGTGGCCTTTTTAATAAGTTCCCAGGGGATGGAGAGGTTAACCCTACTGAGAACCACTGCCTTAGAGTGTTCAAGAATGGTGCTACCCGTTACCTCTCTAGCTCTCTTCATGGTAGATGGTGTAGACTTATAAAAGATGGACACGCTTTGCTCAAGGAAAAGCTCAAGGACAAGGAGGCACTTGTCCTGGAGCTACATATAATGACAGAACATGGAAAACAGAGACTTCAGTATGAAGAAGCAGAATTGCTAGAAATCTTAGCATAGGTTTCTAGATCAGGAAACAAATTAGTCAGAAAAGGAACTTGCCTCTAAACAAGAGGAATTTTAGGTACAGGCTAAGCTAGCTTCTTTTACAAAATAAATATTTTGGGAGTGAATATTAAGTGGTACCTTGTTCTTTCAGTACTTGGTTGTGAGAGAAACTAGCCAATTTACAGGCCTGGTTACACAACATCAAGATCTATATCATCTAGCTCATATATTTAGTTAGAATGCTTGATACTACTCAGGCTGCTGATAGAGGTTTATCCTAGAGGAATAGGCACAGACCATGGTTAAGCTGCTTGGTTTAATTGTTTTAGCACTTGAAAAAAAATGTACAGTAGTTTGAACACTCAGTCTTTGCAGACCTCCACTGAGGTCAAAGATTTCATTCATACGTACAAAATTAGTTTACAAATTTTTTGGCAATTTCATCTTAGTAACCCGTTTTATCCTATTGCCATTGTCCCAACCATTGAAAAAGTTTACAATAATTTACATAGAAATATTTTCAAAGTGCTTAAGAATAGTGATTGTTCTCTGGGATATTTACAGATGGCCTATACAGTGTATGTACAGATGGAATACACTATAGCACAAGTGGGTGTCCTTGCTGGAATATGGCTTTCTAGGGAAAGTGCATATTTGGCCAGATGTGGCAATACTGTCTAGAAACTCAAGGGTTAGATACTTGGTAACCACATCCGAAGCTGAAGTAGAATGTGGACAGGAATATTTACAAAAGTAATATAAAAACGGTCAAGTATACAAGCTTGATCCATGTAAAGATATCTTGATGTTCTTCCAGACTGGAGGAAGAAAGACTTCAGACTGTGGCTCGGTTACCATTCCGAAGTGGAGGGTTATTGGTTTTAGACCTCAGAGGTCAAGACTCGTCTCTGAAGTCAAGCTAGGTCATCGTCTGTGCTTACAACCGATATCTGTGGAAGAGAAAAAGTACAGGATGAGCGTGGTGATCACTCAGTGGTGGTACTCACTCCAGTCTCTCCGATGGACCTTGCTTTTGAGTGTGTCATCCAGAGACCGAAGGGACATGGAAGGGAAGTCAGATCTAACGCAGTACTGAGTTGTGTCACTGGTGCGTTTTCACTTGAATTCAATGGTGTCTACTTGGGAGAGAGAGAAAATAGTGGAGCTCATGCTGCCATTCCACTGAATGATCGTAAATCCTGGAGAAAAATGGGGAAAAGACACATGCGGGCCATGAATGGACCACCGTTCTCTGTTTCACCAGAGAGCTTGAGAGGGAGCGCTGAGCCCCTTTCTTTTTGTTCAGACTGTTCCCTAAGTGAAGGCCAAATACTCCAGTTGGGTTTCAACTGAAGAACAAGGGACTAGCTCCCCTGCTGAAAGGAAGCTAGCTGCAGTTGGCAGGATAGGCCACTTTCAAGCATTTGGTAATGATGGCTAAAGGAATCTTGCTCAATACGCTGACTTTAAGCCAACTCCCCTGTTCCCTTGCATAGGATGTGCAAACTTTTAAGTGTCCGGGAGACAGCTGACTTGGCAATTCAAATAGGAGCCCCTTGCTTCGTGCTACTATTCACATCTAGTTTCTATAACCAAAAATATCTCCAGTAGTGTAGTGATGACCTTAGGTTGACTTACTTGTCATTCTTTCTGGGACAGATGCTTATCAACTGACTGGCATGTGTTCTGACAGGCTAGACTGTCTAATCTCCAGGCGCAGTAGATCTATTTGGTGGCTCTGTGATCCTAATGGCTCTTCCTAGCCCAAGCAGCCTTAGCTTGAGTTAGTGGTCTCCTTTCCAGAAAGTCCTACTGCAAGCCAGGGTGTATCAAGACCCAAAGCTGACTTACTGCTGGGTACGTGTGTCCAACAGAAGCACTGTGTCTACCAATGTCTATTGACAGGTCCTCTTCGGTAGTCTTCAAGTACACAGGATTGTCAAAGTTCATGCTTTTCATGTTCTTGTGCTGCCAATTCTGCCACATCAAGTAGCCACCTACCGCTGCCATCGCCAAGAGCACTGAGAAAAAGTGAGAAGGCGACTAAGCAGGGTCTGGTCTCAAAACATACAAAAAGAGGTCATGTTCAGGAACCCATGAGACTTGACGTTAATAAAAATTTCATGTTGTGGGAAGCTAGCATAACTAGATGTTGGACTATAAATGGGCCAGGAGCTTGAAACAAGTTCAGACCAGGGATCAAGTATTATTCTGTGGACTGGTGTTAAGCTCAGCACATCCATTTGGGCAAGTGGAGAGTTCTGGGCCCCGGCGCAGGCCAACTGAATGAAAATTTCAGAGTTTTCTGGAGAGCTTTTCAAGTGGTCCCCCAGGTGTGTTTGCTAAGTTTGGACTTCAGTGTTCCAGGACAAAGTGACCATTATAGCACACATAGGGACTCAGAATCCCCACACCCAGTAATTGTTCTAGAGGTTCTTCCCCCTGAGTTTGAGGATTCTTACCTATTTCTAATTTACCCTCTACAAGTCCTACAACTCCTCAAGAAAGCATTTAAGCATTTGCATGTCTCCTCTGTATGAAGCATTCTACACCTTTCCAAGGGGAAGAAAACAGTGCTCTTTACCTAAAGGAATGTATTTAGCCAGACTAACACCCCTGAGGTAGAGTGCAATGGGCACCTTTCATGTAATAGTTGAGTGTGTATGACTGCTGCTCACAGTGCCAAGGATACCATCAAAGAGAAAGGTATGGACTCAACTCAGTGTACCAGGCTGGGGAGGGAGCGCACGTAATCAGGGTCACGAGTACTGTGACGGTGGGAGGGGTGTCTCTAGATGGATTCGAAATGCCCACTTGGTGGGCGTCTAACAAGTTTATCCAGATGTGTGGGGAAGGTACTTACAGAGAGGAAGGATGGCCCAGGCAGCTGAGGTGCCTTTCGGGGGGACAGTGGCCTCTGATACTGCTGTGGTCACATTGATCCCTACAGAAGAATGAAAGGAATCAATTTAGATGGATGTGAATTCAGACTGAGAAACGGACCCATCGGGCGGAGCACCTCATGCTCTGGCATCCATCACTGCGGGTCAGTACCTACTGCACTGCATTCCAGGCACAACTAGTCTAGAAAGATTGGAAAGTCACACGCTCGAATAGCTATTTCACTAAGAGTTGTCTAGTAGAAACCTTCATAAGTTGGGTCAGGCGAAGAATTGCAGGCTTTCAGGCTTTGGAGCTGAAATGTAGGTTACCAGCGAGGGGCAGAACTAGTGGTTACAGGGTCTGCATGAATTATGGAAGCAATAAATACAAAGAGTGTGGCTGTTAGTTGAGATTCACAGTGCACAGTACTGGGCCCAGTACCTCTAGGAACTAGTCCACTAGTTGGTGCAATTTCTGTTGTGTGGATACCTTTTGTCTCACTGTAAGTCACAGGAACTGCAGAACCTGAATTATAAAGACCAAGAAGCTGGTTAAGGCCAAGGTTCCGGAGCGGCTAGCTGTTTCATCCAGACAAACCCCTCGAAAGGTTGTTTTAACCCCACGGGAAATAGACAAGTCACCGCTGAGCTAAGTTGCCGGGTCAAAGCCGAAAGGAAGTCTTCACGCAAAACCAGAGACACACGAGACTTGGGCCAGAACAGTCAGCATTTGTGATCTGACAATTCAAAAAGATACATATTCACATTTAGCCCTCTCGGTACCGTCCTGGAAGTTACCAGAAATGCTCTCGAGGACAGAGTATCAGACATACTAGTCTTACTGTCAGATTGCCTTGCAATTACGTTCTCAGTAAACCAAGCTAGTCCCTGCAGGGACTCCGTATTAAGCTGATAAAAACCTCACAATAGGAGCTCCTTGCTCACAACGTGAGAATTTAATTTGCCACTCAATCAAAAGCTAAGAACAGAAGACGAAAATAAGGTGGGTGTAAGTGTGAGTTTAGGACGGTGTCGCCCTCTGGGGCCATAAGGTTTCCAGTAACTGTGGCCTGTCTCTCTGGAGGAAAACATTAGGACTTCAGTTGTCTGCAAGTTGGCTAGCTCAGTGCTGTTGCGGGATTAACTGGGACACATCAGGATAGTCCCGTTCACACTGTGGTCACCTACAGACTCACCCACTGCGGCAGTGAGTGAGAAGTCAGTTGTGAAGGAATGACATGAGCAACCTGGCCTGCACTGGGCAGCAGATACACTCTCAAATCTCTTCCAAGAATCGGTGAAAGCAGAATTCTGAACATCCAGGCTAGGTTTACGGCTAGTGTCTTATTCTGCTGCCTGTTGTTAGGTCCTGCTGGTGGTTGAAAAGTCAAAAGCCTTACTGTGGCACTCCCGGCCTTTCTCCTCCAGATTGTACCCATTGGGACAGGAACAGGTGTATTTTGGAGAGTGATCATTAATTTGTGGCGCTGGCAGGCACAAGTATTCACAGCCTCCGTTCGGCATGTCTTCTTCACACCAGTTTTTACCTATTCAGAGACAAAAGTCCTTTAAAAGAGGTCCTGTGGTCCCTGCTATACCTAAAGCCCCATTCTAGATGCTGGAGACATGAGTCTTTGTTCCCAGGGAGATTACACTTGTCTCCTCTGTCCAACCTTCAAGTTCAATATGATGAAGAAGAAATACAAGGACAGGCAGTATGCTCTAAGGCTACCACAGATCCAAAGAAAGTTCTTGAAAGTGGCATACGGATTATGCCTGGAACGGGTGGGTGGTGAGGAAGCAGGTGGGGGCAGGAGGCACCCATTACAGGCCCAAAGCTTAGAGCGAAGATTCAGGGGAAGGAGATGAGCATGTCCTCCTTGGTCTTCACTCTGCCTTACAGAACCCAGCTAGAGGGAGGTTGAAGGGTTTCATTTAGACAGAAACAGTCAAATATTTTGAGTAGGAGCTGGTGTGACCAGATAGATGTGTTTGAGGATCTGCATAGAAGCTATGTCATGATGGGGAGGTAGGAAAAGTTGGTGGCATAAAAGCTACTTTGGAGGACAGTGCAAGAGTCTTAGTACAAGGGACTGAAGGCCGGGAGGTATGGAAAAGCCTGGAACAAAAGCCTGAATGCTGAGGGTGGGAAAGAAAGGGAAGAGCTGAAGTTCTGAAAGCTCCTTCCCTAGGAGGTCAGAAATCAAAACAAAACAAAAAACACCATGTTTGACGTGTTTGAGGCAGGGGACTGGAGGGGAAAGTTCCATTTTAGAGCAAGTTGAGTTGTTAAAGAGCCACTGATAACCAAGCAGGTTCTACACCACACTGCTGTCCTTACAGGGGCCTTCCAGATGGAGGGCTGTGCTTGTTCCCGTTACCTGATGGCTGGACGAGTTCGTGATAGACAATGATGTCTTGGGCATCATTAAGGTTGTTGACCAGAGTGGCCAGCTCTGACCCAGTGAATTTATTGGCCCCGTAGACTGCTTCATTTTCCCCATCTATCCAGTAGACACGATCCTAAAACAGAACCCTCAAATTAGCAGGAACACCGAGGATGAAGACAAGTCCGTATCTAAGGTCATCGTTATTTTCTGGCAGTTTAATGGCGCAAATTTATTGAACACTGGTCTGGGAGGTTAGATGTTACACTGTTGGAGATGCAAGTTCAGGCTTCTTCAAGTGCTATAGGAAATGAGCATTGAATTTGTCCCATGTCTGACGTGAAAGCAGTTTCTCGGGTCATGCTCCTCTGCCCATTCCTCCTTGCCCCATTCCTGTTCTGTCCTTTCTCCCCTGAGGCTCTCTAGTAAGTCAGAGGTCCACACTCAGAGGTGACACACACATCTCACCTCAAATATGGTCAGCGCGAGAGGATGAGCTAGGAACTCCAGAGACTTGAGGACAATCCTGCGATCTTGGCCATTCAAGTCCACACTGGACAGCATGTGCAACTTGGAGTCAAGCCAGTAGAGACGACTCTTGATAAGGTCTGGGGAGGAAAAGAATTGTCAGCTCATGAGACGCCATCACGGCCCTGGTTTCCACTGAAAAGATCCAGGGAATATGATATTCTATTCTCAGGGCTCCTTCTCCAGCATGGGTTCCTAAAGGGGTGCCACGAGCCTTGCGAGGCAGCATGCGGGGTCTGTACCCACACTCACTCTGGGGGATTAAAGGAGGACCTAGGATTCTCAGAGGAGCTGACTTAAGATATGTTATTCACATTATAGGAGTGTTAAGAGAGGCGAGCATGTTGTTCTCCCCTGATGGGTGGGAGTTCCTAAGGCCCAAGATGCACTGAATTTATGTCCCATATTAGGCCCAAATGGACAGAAAAGCTAGTAACGACAGAGCATCTAATATGTTAAGACCCCACCATTGGATTTGCATTGCTCAGTTACTCTCATCCACAATTCCTGCTATCGAAGGAACCATGGGAGCTGTCTGCTGTAGTCCAGAATAAACTACGGAGGGAAGCGAAAGCTGCGGGGACCGTTGGATTGGTGGCCAAGGAAGGAAGGACAGACATACCGAGTGTAATTCCATTAGGCCATTGGATGTCCACTGTCACCAGGGCCCGCCTATCAAATCCATTCATTCCTGCTTTTTCTATTTTAGCTGGTTCTCCCCAGTCTGACCAGTACACAAAGCTAGGAAGAATTAAATGAGAAAGGAGCCTCAGTGGTTTAGAAGGGATAAACTTGTAGTTTTGGATACACATTTAAAGAATGACTAGAAAACTCTGGAGACCAACAGTAAGAGGCAACTGTCTAAATTACGTTCTGGGTAAACAAAAGTTAACACTAAGAATCTAGGCTTAGCTTATTATGAACTATATTAATCTATATAAGTGTGATAATTGTATTTCAACCCCCAGTCACAGGTTATATATTTCCTTTACAAAAGGCCAATTCTTTCAGAGGAGTGAAAGATGAATATACGTTAAGCTTTATCGGAGGGGCTTGGCTGACTGTTCTCGCGAGGATTCCCGGGGGTCAGGGGTCATTACTAGAGGCTTAGTCAACTTCCTAAGATGTTTTTCTATATTATTTAGCACCGATTTAGGGCAACCTCTTGGTGAAATGTTGCTAGAGAGATCCGTTTATTTCAACTGGACTTTCAGACAACTTGGACATTTAGATGAAAGCTTTGAGGAAATATGGCTACCAAAAAATCCTCACAACCCATGTTAGTACTTAGGTTTGGTCATCCGGAGCTAACCTGACAAAGCGTTCAGACAAACATTAAAAATAACTTGCATAGATGCTGGGTGGCCATAAGGGTTCAGATACAGGTTCTGTGTGCACATCAAGTCAAACACGTTAACGTCAGTCAGCGCTCATACTGCCAGGGAGGGCCTGGAAGAGAGCGGACTTACTCAACCGTGATACCACTGACCTCTTGAACTGGATAATTCTCTGTTGTGGGGAGCCGTAAGTCTTGGGATTTCAGTACTGTTTCAGCCAGGAGGAAAGCTCCTGGCATATGCAGATAGCACCCAAAAGGCTAGAAAAAACAGACTACAAACCCAGACAGTGGGTCCACAGCTATGGAGGCAGGCTCCCGCAAGTCAGAGTTAAACAGGAACTTCCTCTTGGTTCCATCAAGGGTAGCTACTGAAATGGTCTTAGAAGCCACATCAGTCCAGTAGATGGTCTTGTACACCCAATCGACAGCAATGGCCGCGGGATTATAGACATTGTCGATCATTTTAACATGTCTACCAACCTTGTCATCAATTGAGGCACTGAAACAGAATAGGTCACAAGAAATTTAAGAGTTTGACACCATCAGAGCCTGGAGAATGGACTTTCTGTTTACAAAATGGTCCACACCTTTGTTGAGAAGAAACTCGAGTAACACCAGAGCTCACCACTCAGATCATTTAACTATGCTTCTTGCTGATACTAACTAAGAATGTCCATTATTTAGCTGCTGGTGTGTACTCGATAAGCAAGACTGACCCATTTCTAACCGAAGGTGTTGGTTGCAGGAGATACCATCTGAGTTTCTAGAGTTCCCCTTAAGAAAACGCCGTCACTACCATTTCCTATTGGTAGCCACTGTGAAAAGCTGTCAATTAACTAGAA
>NC_138382.1:7257581-7278970 GCF_054177405.1 Leptonychotes weddellii
TTAAGAGTCCCAGCTAAGTAGATGCTAGAGTGGCGCTAGAAACTCCTCCAAACCTTCCCAAAGACCAAGGACTTAGGCTGAGACCCTAAGCAGGGAACTGAAGTTACCTGAAGATGGCCTTCTGGCTGAGATCAGCCCAGAACAGTTTCTGAGCAGCGATGTCCGCATCAAGAGCGACAGTGTTTCTTAGCTGTTCAACCAGCTGGATATACTCCTTCCTCTCCAAGCCAATCTTCCGGATGTCTCTTCGATTCGTGAAGATCAGACTTGGCTCTTTGCCTGCAAGATAGCAGTCAGGTTTATTTAGTTTCACGGTAAGAAGGCAAGGTCCTTCTAAGTCTCCTCCTCCCAAAGGAGGAGCACTTAAAAAGTAAAGGCACCGCCAAACACCTGAGGAGGATGCTTGCTGCAGTCCGTGCCCCCGGGAACTGTAAACACTTCCGACTGTTCAAGAAGGCAGTCCTGGGGTCACAACACTCAACAGTAGGGTGGCTGACCAGCCCAGAACAGTTTCTAAGCAGCTGTTGACTAAGTTACTTACTGGGATTGCATTCAAGTTTTGGAAGCAGGAAGTGACTGCACCTGGTAGGTATTCACGGTATCCTATGCAAAAGAAACTGACCAAGGCAGGTGTCTAGGGAAAAGCTCTTTTGTTTGACCTGTGATACTGCACTGGGAGTTACTGATCTCAAGGAGAGACAGTCCCGGACTCAGGATGGTTCGACCTAGGATTTTTCAGCTTTATGATGGTAAAAAAGCAGTTTGCGTCCAGTAGAAACCCCACTTTGAATTTAGAGTTGGGATCTTTTCCCAGGTCAGTGATATGTGCTACCATCCTCTCTTGTGATGTTCTCCCACGATGCTGGGTGGTAGCAGCGAGTCGCAGCTCCTGGTCAGCCCCGTGATCACGAGGACATGAACAGCCGATGCGCTGACGCCCATGTATACCCATACAGCCGTTCTGCTTTTCACTTTCAGTACGGTACTTGATACGTTACATACGACATTCAACACTTCCTGGGCTTGTGTTAGATGATGTTGCCCAACTATAAGCTGACGTAAGAGTTCTGAGCATACTGAAGGCAGGCTTGGCTAAGCAATGATATTTGGTAGGTTACGTATATTAAATGCATTTTTGACTTGGGATATTTTCAACTTACAATGGTTTATTAAGATTGTGACCCCATCATAAGTCGAGGAAGAGCTGTACTACTTTAATTCCATAATTTAGTTGACTCTTGGGGTCACTGGCTGTACCCTTGGTAAGCACTTACTCCCAAAGGTACCAGAGCAACAGCAGTCCAAGTCCATTTACCTACTGCCTTGCACACGCCAGTGGCAAGATCCATCTGATAGCCCCGACTACATTCACACTTGTAACCGCCTTTTAAGTTGATACAAATTTGGCTGCAGATTCCCGGATTTTGGCATTCATCAATATCTAGGAGGGAAATTAGGATTAGTCTTTTGTGCCTAGATGACTTAGAGCAAGATACTGTCCTTTCCTATCTCTCCCCGCCCCCCCCCACCCCCCCTACACAAGGGCTGAGGCTCCCTCCTGGACTCACCTCCACAGATTTTCTTATCTATCAGTTCAAACCCAGCTGCGCAGTCACATTCGTAGCCTATAACGAGGTCTTTGCAGATGTGAGAACAGCCACCATTATTGACCAAGCATTCGTTTACATCTGAAATAGAAAGGGACCAGGGTTACCCCACACCTTATTCCAAATTGATATTTGCCCCAATTAACATTTAAACTCTGGGCTTTTTGCAATAACTTATCTAGTTAGTCTGGTCAAACCCGTGACTTTCCTAAGGTCTAATAATCTGTCTTCAAGATACGCATCTCGGAGGGTTTGGGGGAAGAGTAAACCCAATCTCCTTGGCAGGTTACCAGCTGGCTAAATAGTACTGAGTCAAGTGTCTCTATTGCTGATCGGTTATCTTTAAGGAGGTAAAGCTATGAACTAGTTTGTCACTGCTCCAACTTCTAAGGCTTAAAAATGCCACTCTGAAGCCCAGCAACTGAACTCGGTTCCTTAAAAGTAGTGTGAGCAGGCACTGTGCGGGGGGTGCACACTGCATTAGTTAGGGGCAATGTCATGACCCTTCCCGACTCTGGGCTCACGCAACCCCTCCACTTACGACATTCCTTCAGGGGCTCGTCACTCCAGTCCCTGCAGTCCTGCTCCTGGTTACATACTTTACCGATATCTATGCACTCCCCACTTCTGCACTTGAACTTGCCAGGGCCTAAGCACTGATTGACTACAAAGAGAAACACAAAAGCAAGGAGTCCATTGGTGGGGCTGCTCCGGGCAGTCCTCTGACTCACCCCCAGGAGGAGCCCCTCACCATTTTTGCAGTTGACTTCATCGGAGCCGTCCACACAGTCCCGGATACCGTTGCACTGCCTGCTGCCGTGGATGCAGCTCCCGTCCTCACACTCAAACTGGTCAGGGCGGCAGGTTCGCGAAGCTGCAGGAAGGGGGCGGGGGAGGGGGCGGCAAGGACAGGGGAGGGTCAGCCAAGCCGTCCAGGCGGACGCGCGGGGCGGGCGCGGAGCAGGCCGGACCGATAAGAAGGCTACTTACGACAGTTGACTTCGTCGCTACCGTCTTTGCAGTCGGGGTCCCCGTCGCAGCGCCACTTCTTGTGGATGCACTCGCCGGAGCCGCACTGGGTCTCGCTGGCCGGGCACTTGGTGTGCATCACTGGCTGGCGGCCGCACTGCTCCAGGGACTCGTCCGACTGGTCGGAGCAGTCGGCATCGTCGTCGCACACCCAGCTGAGGGGGATGCAGGACGAGGTGCTGCACTGGAACTCGTGCGCACCGCACGTCGGGGGCGCGCAGTCCAGCTCGTCGCTGCCGTCGCTGCAGTCGTCCTGGCCGTTGCAGACGAAATTCCTGGAGATGCAGCGGCCGCTGGAGCAGGTGAACTCGTCGGGGCTGCACGTGATGTTGCCTGCGGGGCGGGGGGGGGGGGGGGCGGGGGGGGGAGAGCAGGCCTCGCTGAGCGCATGCGGGACTCGTCGTGCCTTCCAGACTCGCGTCCCACAGCGCAACGTGCGGGATCTCGGCTCGCGGACCCTAGCTCTCCAAGCTTCACTTAAAAGCTATCGTGGAATTCTATCCATATCCAGGTTCCTGGCGTACTAGCAAGCAGTCTCAATATGGACAAGATGCAGGGACACTTGAATGAGAACGGAAAGAAAGGACCAAGAGAACAGCTGAAGACTTAGAAGTTAATCTGAGGTGAGAACCACAACAGATTCCTAAAGGGACAGCAATCAAGAACTTAAACCTGACCGGGGGATTTCATTTTGAATGGCAAAGACTGAGCTATCTCTACACAGACAGACAGTTTTCTCTAAAATCAGTTCAGATCATCAGCTGAGACTACCATGTATCAGGTACACAGATTAACACAGACTCATAATAAGCATTATCACACTATGAACAAAAATCAGCCATTATTTATGCTACCATACATGGCTCCTTCTCTGTTGGTCCTTCAAATGAGGATCAGGAATAACAGGCCTTAAATATTTTCAAGTGTTAAAAAGTCACTGCTAGGGCTAGAATCGATCTCAATCTTAGCCGCCCGGTATGCTAATGATGATAAACCAGGCAGACTAGCCAGTTTGTACTTGGACTCAAATTCCTGCCGAATGAATCAAGGTCACAGTTTGGTGGTAATGAGGGTAAAGACCACGACTCTCTTGGGAAGCAAAGTCTCGATTTAGGAGGGAAACACTTGGCAGCCCTGGGGCTTACCAATACATAAAGCTCAATTCTAAGATCGAACACCGAACTCATTGGACTAGGTGCAGTGGTATTGACCTCAGAAGTCGACTTCTCCATGCAAGACTGGCGTTTGGACCGCAAGCACGCTCAGCTCACTAGTACTCTGCTGCCTCAGGAGGCCCATGCCTGTCAGCCTTGGGAGCTGTCGCTCTCGGGGCCCTATAAAAGGGCGGTAGCTTGAAAGAGTGCTCACAGCAATGTTTGTTCAACCCAGATATTTCCCAGGGCCTCGCCTGGAACGCGCAGCACTTTATTAACACATTTTCCAGGAACAGAAACACGAAAGCATAGGAAACAGAGCTCCTTTTTACAGGCAGGAACCTTGAGAAGAGACAAAAGTACCTTCGGCTGGGTAGGGTTTTCTTTGGGTCTGTGCTGGCAAGATGATAGGTAACGCTTCTGTGCCAGGTTAACCTTTGGACAGCCTCAAAGAGAATCGAGTTCAGAGGCTAACTCAAGCGGCTCGTATGCTACTCAAGGCATTTATTCCAAAAAGCAGACCCACTTGAGACCTAGGAATGAGCCTGCTGGCCCTAGTCCCCTGCTGGTTGTACTGAGCCCGGGTGAGGCAGGCCCGTGCACCCCTGTCCTAACACACAGACGCCCACACCGTCGTGGCCTCACTGAGCTCCTCCTGGATGGCGGTGCCCTGAGTGACTTACCTTCTCACTTCTATCTGCCTAGGACAAACACCGAAGCGGGCAGTGGTCAGCCACCACGGGGACTTCTGTCAGTTTTAGGGCAGTAATGAAGGCCAAGTAGCTGCGCAGAGAGCGAAGTCACTGAAACGCCAGTCAATGGAACTGCATCTTCACGCTCCTGGAAGCTTCTCCCCCTGCCCACCCTTCTTTGAGCAAAAGGGTCTTGGGGGCAAAGCCACTCAACACTGATCTTCTTACCGCAGTTTTCTTCATCTTCGCCACTGTCACAATCATTTTCACCGTCGCACCTCCAGGACACTGGGATACACTGAGTGGAACGGGCGCCACAGCTCATTTCATTTATGCGACATGTTCTCATATCTGTTGACGATACACAGTCTCAAAAGAGCCTCCCCCACGCCTCCGAGCCAAGCTGCTGCCCCTGAGCTGCCTGCGTGTGGGCTCGCCTGTCACCCGGTGGCCTGGCGAAGGGGTGAGATTCGACTGACTAGTTGAAGCCTGGGGAGATGGTTCACCAGCTCCACGGCTGAGAAGCCACGGGAGTCGGTGCCGCCCGGCAGGGCCCCGAGAGCCTTGACCGTGTTACTCCTTCAAGGTTCCGTGGCGTGCTCAGCTCTGGCTTCTGTTTTACTTGGCGCAGTTAGGCTTATTGGCTGGCCTGCTCCTTGACCTTTTTTTGTGTGGCTTTTTTTTTTTTTTTTTTGTTATCTGTCAGATACCAGATAAGGTCACCTAATTCCCACTTCTTTAAAGGCTGGATGACCTAACACCTGGGAAGTCTTCTGCTGACTAGATTCCTTGATAGGTTTCTTCGTGACCTACGT
This sequence comes from Leptonychotes weddellii, assembly GCF_054177405.1. NCBI lineage: Eukaryota > Metazoa > Chordata > Mammalia > Carnivora > Phocidae > Leptonychotes > Leptonychotes weddellii. Next base: position 7,262,879 of record NC_138382.1, read on the forward strand.
GGGCTTTGCCACAACGGGGACCCCTCCTGATCGTTGACCTCGCTGGGCCACCCTCTACTAACACTCAGGGCCGCGTCTCTGTGGAACCTGGCTTGCCCTGGGGCGATTTACCTGCCATGACCAATGTTCTTATCGCTCCCCTGATTCCTTGCCTTGAAAACTGAAATTGATGCATTTATCTTCCTTTCCGCTTCACTGCGTTGTGTCACCCTATCCGAGACCTAAACTTGGGTCCTGTTAGATTTGCACTTTTCGTGTTTCAACAGGTCTCTACTGCTTTGAAATAAACTCCAAGACTTTCTTCACCACGACATTCAAATGATCCTAATTTACCTATCCCAAATCCTTCTCCTCTGTGATGTCACAGACCTCTTCCCGGATATCCGCCTAAGGACACGTATATACATTGGCATACCTGTGAAATTTTTCTTATTTAAGAATAAGCTGTAAGCTTTACCCTACTTAAAAGCCTCAGGTAACAGGTTTGTTAAGAAATCACAATGTCACCCTAGCTCTAGCTAATTTACCCCTTCAGTAATAGGTTTTGTTTTTTGTTTTTTATAACAGAAGCTGTACATCTAAAAGCTTATGTTATAAAAGCTTATCCTGAGCCCAAAGGGGGAACCCTCCTATCTCGACTTAGCTTCCAGGACCAGAGTACCATCTGCTCGGAGTCATGATTACCAAATATTTGAAATCTATGCACCTAGTCAAGGAGTTCTTAATCAAATCGGCTGGCTTCGGTCTTAAATATTCAATAGTGAAGCTACCCAAGAGAACGTCAGTCTTGTTAGACTAGGGACAACATTCTTTAATGGACACTCATCAACTTGTTAATGACTTGACTGACCTTGGAGTCCACTGGCCTACACATCAAGGTAGGCCAAGGGAAACAACCAAGTTTTGGATGAAATAGTACTTAGAGCTATGAGACACAAAACAGCCTGGGAAAGTTACAGTCCAAAGCAAGTCACTCACGGCACTGTTCCGGGTTTTCATCAGAGCCGTCTTCACAGTCGGGATCCCCGTCACATTGCCACCGGCTGGGGACACACTGGCCATTGTTGCACACAAAGTCAGACTCGGCACACGTCTTCTTTACTACAAGAGTTTATTGGCAGGGTTAAAGTCGTAGGCACCTGAGAGCTGATATTCCCATTGGGGGTGAAACTGCCTGTTGACACATTTTATTCTAACGATGGAACGGAGTCAGCGCTCGACTGCTAATATCCAGGAGAACACTAGAAAAATCTGTTTTTTTTTTCCCTCCAGGGGAGCAAGGTGCTCATTTGAGAGAGTTGGGGGATATGGAAGTCATGGTAAGACCGGGGTTGCTCCTTACCCTACAACCCAGGGATACCTTACAATTAACTTCTTGCCTGTTTTATGTTGTTGAGTTTTATTCAGTACTAGTTTTATTCTCTTCATGCGTTTCTTCCAAGTCCTTCAAGTGCTTCCTAAGGTTTGAGAGCCAAACATTCCATCCCATGACTGGATCACAGTACAACTGTTCTGGGGGCATCTCTTAACAGCGCATGGGGTTTAGTGTGGAGTTGGGAGGACAAGCCCCAGGACTGAATATTGTCACTCCTACAGGTCTGTTGGGGCAGAGGAACCCAGCCAGTAAGAAACAGAGAAAGCTTAAACCCCGCTTATAAACGAGGTGACACTTAGAATCCAAGAGATGGAGTAACCGCAGCTAAAAGTCACAGGAGATGCTGTGAAAGCTGCCAATGTCCCCAACTGAGGACTAGAGTGAAAAATCGCCTCAGAAAGGTATCAATTCTGCTTCTAATTCTGGTGATCATGCAACTTGTCCAAACTGGGACAATCTCAGCAGAATGGGGACACTGAGAACTATACCAGGAAGAGAGGCATAAACCTGGACTCTCTTAAGCCAACTGGGCAGCTTGGTCACCTTACCCACCAGAAAGAGTAGGAAGGGTCTCCATAAGCAGCCACATAGGGTGTTCTAGGCTTCTCCTTCCCAAGCTGTATTCTTCCTAGCTCATGTGCCTCTTCTTCTCTAACGAATATTCTGGAATGGTACATCAGCTAAAAGCTGACAGTTTGCTAAGAATTTGAAAGGGATTGCTTCAAGTCTGGGGTCTGAGCTAGGGACAACTCACAGGGTGGAGAGGACACTGAAGTACAGGGCCCCCCTAGTTTAGCCTCGGACATGGTGCACCAGGGAAATAGAGTGACTACAGTCCATTCTGAGAATTCAAGATGTGGTGAGGGATCCTAATGATCCGAAAGGGATAACGCATGTCCATGAATTGTGTAGCCAAGGAAACAAGAAAGGCCATGTTAAGCTCTTAGATTCGCACCTGTTTCTAAAAATCATTGAAATACTCAAACCCCAGTGTTAATGGTTAAAGCAATATCCAAGGCCTGTGCGCTCCTGAGCACGTCGGAATGTACGAGAGCATCTGCAGAGTTAGTTTGCTGTAATTCAACCTGCAGTGGTCCTCAGGAAGAGGAAGCAGGGAGTAGTTGTAAAGAGACCACGTGGTCTGAAGATGTATAAAATGTTACAGGCACAGGCAAGACTGGCTATACTACGAAGTGTCCAAGCAAACGATAACTAGGGATCGAAACTTGCTAGAGTTCATCTCTCTCCATTCTGAACACAGACTGGGAGGGTCAAGAAAGGCTATTTGAATTGGGCCTGAAGAGATGGATAGAAATGTAGGTGTGCCACAGGGGAAGAGATGTACCAGTTACCCGCGCAGAGGGTCTAAGTTACTCATTAATCCGGTCAGCCTCACACTTGTAAAAGACTTGAGTTCCTGGGGCTGATGGAAACACATTGCTTGTGGATTCCCAGCTGCAGTTGACTAAAAATGCTGGTTGACATGCTTGAAAGAAACAGCTCTGCTGAGATTGCAGCCCAGTTCAATATCAAGACGTTGGACAGGAAAAATACTAAGTGGCTTTATGAGTTTTAAGCAATTGTGCAGGCTTTTCCCTTCCAGGGAGGAACATCTCAAAATAAACATGCAGAACCTCCCTGAGCCGTGTTCCCACTTTCCTCCTCTACCTTCATACCCAGGAGGCAGAGCGCAATACTGGCCAAGAATATATTTAATTTTTCCCACCTTGTGTGATTCTGAGTACATACATCTACCCCCTTAACTCTTCCAAACCCTCCTGCCGTGTGTCTAGAAGTTATTTACGTGGAGGCTATTTTAGGAAAAGCCAGCGGTCACCCCTACGATGACCCAGGTTAGCTGCTACTAAGTTAGTCAGATGGTCAAAGAAGGCTTCTGAAACATGAAGAGAATAGTTACTTTAGAAGAACAATGGGTTTTGCCATTGCAAACACCCATGATATTGCTGGGCAAGCTGAAGCATAAGACCAGGTGCCGTGATGCTTACGCTCTGCCATTTTTGTAATAGCACATGAAGAAGCAGGTAAGGACATAACAAGATGGCAATTGACGCTATCTACACTTAGCTTCTATTTTTCTTCTGTATTTCTAGTTTGTAGAGCGGACATCTTTATAGAACATCCTTGAAAAGGCAAATGACAATGTTGTCACCGACTTCCATACACAGTCTTGTTTCAGGATTTTTACAACATAGAACAAAGGGATCAAAAGTAAACTTCAGCATGTATTCAAGGTAACTTAAACACCACCTTGACATGTAGTTCTGGCTCAGCATGAGGCATTTCTCACAATGATCCTTTGATAGACACTGATCAGTGGGTATGACGGTCTATCCCCATTCTCTTGGGGAAAGATTGTCTTCTGCCCTGCCTAATGCTTTAGAATTAGCATCTATTATGGGCAGAGACTTTTTAAAAATCCTTATCTGTGATCTGCACTGGCCTGTAGTTTCTATGTCACGAGTTTATTAATCCGTTGAAACCTTAGGGGATTTCTTACTATACATGACTTACTTTCTTTTGGAGGGGATCAGAGTTATTTGAGAATTACAAAAAGAAAGTCTGTTCTAAGCAAGCTTCTGTCTGTCTTTACTTCTGGTCCTCCCGTCCCTTCTCCTAGCTTCCTATACCAAATGTTTGACCTACGATAAACCAGGTCCTGTCATTTGAAAGGACCCCCATTTGATTTTCAGCATTCCACACTCAGGCTGATAGCCCCGTGTCAAACATTCAACCAGATTCCTCTGGACCAGGATGTATAGACTCTTGGGACCCTGGTTCAAAGCAATTTTTATGAGTGGATTCTATTTTCAGAATCCCGATACATTTGAGAAGCTAAGATAAGAGCATCCCATTCAGTGACGTGCATGCATCCTCATGAGGTGGCCGGGGACACCGTTGGGCTCCTTACTCACCACAGTTCCTTTCGTCACTGCCGTCAGCGCAGTCTTCGTCCCCGTCACATTTCCACAGCAACGTAATACAGCGGCCGTTTGTGCACTGGAATTGGGAGGGTTCACATTTGGCTTTTCTTCCTAAAATCAGGAGGGAGCACTTAGCTAGGCTGGGATACAAGCATGGGAAGTTAGAGATGCAAGTTACCCAAAACCCGTGGATACGGTCCCCCTCACAGGGACAGCTGCAGACATAGCAGGGTAGAACATTCTAGTCGCCAGGGCTGGGTGGGCACTGGGGCAGTGACGGACAGTAATTGAGCTCTTAGCTGGGCAAACGCCATCTGGAGAAGACTAGATTTCCCAGCCTCTCTTGCAGTGAGGCACAGCCATGGATGGGGCTAAGGTCTGGCTAACGGAATATAAATAGAAATGGTACATAAAACTTCTGGGAAATATCCTCAAAGGGACAGGGACCCATTTTCCTTTCTTTTATTCCCTTCTGGCTCCTGAAAATTGGGCATGGTGGCTGGAATAGTGAGCTTGGGCCAACGGAGCCAGACCTAGAACCTAGGAACCTAGATTGCCCAGAGGCCACGGGGAGTTGGGTCGGAGTCACCTGCCCCTGGACTCATTTCCCTCGTTTGTTTAACTCACTTGTGTAGCTACAATCACACAGCCAAATCCTAATCCTTTAATGGCATTTCTTGGTCATATTCTTTACGGTTATTCATGAATGATGCTCCCATTACAAGTAAACTAAGGGAGATTTAGAAAGGGTAGCAAGGAGGGGGCAGAAGAGAGAGTTTAATGTATGCCCCCTCGTCTTAGAATTTGAGATCTCATTAGAAAAAGACATGCTTACAAAACGCCTCGAAGATAAAAATCAAGGTACAGTTGAGAGGTAAAGGGAGATCATTCTTAGCGAGGGGAGAAAAACAAAGAGAGGGAGAGCCACAGACCTGGATTTTTTTCCTCTGACTCTCCGTGTTCCTATGCTCGATGTATGGACATTTAATTCACACGGTGGTATGAACTAATCCTTGCAAGTAGAGCACTTAATTTCATCTGGTTTTTTTTTTTTTTTTTGGCCTGGCACGGGACAGAGGACGTTCAGGGGTTTCCTACCATGAGCACGTGGATTTCTCTGAGCTACAAGGCGAGGATCTGGTTGTTTAATAGAAATAGACTGCAAATATTCGGGACAACCAGGGGTGCCCTATAGCTCCTGCGGATTACTCAGGGAGGCCTTCCAAGCAGAAAGCCTTCCAACTTCCTGCCACCTTCCTGCACTTGCAGCTGCGGCGTGCTGGTTAAAGAACAGATGCTCCAGGGACAAGCGCAGGCTGGAACTCTTGTGCTGGGCGCACAATACTCCCTTTGCCTCCTGGCTATAGCTACTCCCCACTCTCCGGGGGCAGCCTATGCTTTGTGGCTAATTCCCAGGGAGGTTAGAATTCCGCCCCAGTTAGGTTTACCGTATGGGTGTGGTGACATTCTCAGGTCCTCAATGTATTCGTGAACGGCGTGTACCACTCTGCTCCCAAGAGTCCAGTTAAGCTGGGACCCAGATACAATGCAGTAGGATTCGGTGGCATTTCCTACCTCTATATCATGCCATTCATTCATTCCAAAGTATCGTACTGGGCGTAAGGTATCAGGGATTGAGAAGGGATGAGGTTGTTGGTGGGATAGGTCAGGGGCTGGTTTTTATACTGTTCAACCGAATAGGAAGAGCAGCTGCCTCCCCCCTCCCATCACTGTAATCCCAAGAGCTTCTCTGTGTTCTCAGTGCTGGGGCAATCTGCTCCAGGAGCCCCTGGCTTCAGTTCCCTATCCCCACGGCCTTTGAGGGCTGTGGGAGTTGTAAGAATCTACTTAGAGTACTTCATTTGAAAAGTAGCAAGTGCACAATTTGTCGTCAGACAACATCAATAGAAATCTAGTTGGAGAGAACAGTCAGGCTGCAGGTAGGAGACTCTGAATTATTTTTAAAGGTTTTCGGTACCAAAGGTTGTTCAGTGAAAAAGAGACAAAAATTCAGACACTGATACCTAGACTGTCAAAAAGGTAGGCATATAATCAGACTTAGACATATAATCAGACTTGGACATAAACGTAGGTGTTAAATAATGGTTTTCCAACTTCAGGGTTAGGTCCTGAAGATCTGAAAAATGACTTTTGAAGCTACAGATTTCCTAGATGCTCAAGCTGGCCTGGGATCAAATACAGGGACACAGGTAAAATAAGGCTGGCATTCAGCTCACCAGCACCTCCAACAGGGTCTCTGAACATAGTTGTAGCAAACGGAACGATCAGCAGTAATAAATGATACTAAAATCCCAGCAGCATTGCTTCAAGAGTCGATACTGAGCAGACTCAGGACAGAGAAAAGCATTTTCTTAGTGTTTATTCCAATACCTTAGGACCAAAAGGAGTTTAATTTCTACCTCTTCTTATCTGAGGTATTTCCACTTCTGCCGGATTGTCCTAAAGCTTCTGCCCGATCATCCTAAAGCTGTGTTTTTACCGGGACACACACGTGACTCTGCATTACCGGGGTGGGGGGGAACGATGGGGGTTAGAAGGGGAGAAAGGTACTGAACGTTGCTGCTCCTTTATGAGAGGAGCGGGGTGGGGGTGGTGGGGGCTAAGGCTGTCCAGCTGCCTTTCTAAAGGACCCTCTTTTTAAAGAGAGGTGAGTAAAGACTATAAGCCTTATGGCCATGCCTCAGTTTCTTGTTATCTAAGCACTCTGTTATGAGAGATTGCTCCTGGGCAGAAAGTGCTCCTGGTGCAGAGTGGCCAGGGCCCCCGGGCCCTGAATCTGGTGCTGGGACCTCAGCCAGACTGCAGCACTGTGGGTCTTCTGTCCAAGATTCAAAAAGATTCTCCCTCACACCTCCGGCGCTCAGCTGGGAATGCTGCCGTACAGAGCTCCAGGAGAACTGAAAGCACCAAACAGGTTAAGAAGCTTTTGGTTTCCACAGCTTTGGGGGATTACAGGACTGTGGACCCATAGTCTATTTTCATCCATGACAGTTAAGTCTCAGGTTCAGCTTCTACTTTCATAAAGGGAACAGGTTGAGCTTGAAATCATCTCTACCCGAGGTGCTTTTATTGATTTTTTTTTTTTCAAAATTTTTTTTGAGAGAGAGAGCGGGAGGGGAGGGAGGAGGGAGAGAGAGTTCTAAGCAGACTCTGCCCTGAGCGCGGAGCCCAACGCAGGGCTCATCTCATGACCCTGAGATTGCAACCTGAGCTGAAACCAAGAGTCGGATGCTCAACCGACTGGACCACCGAGGCGCCTGCCCCCTGCCTGAAGGTGCTTTTAATTCTTAGACTAAGCTAAGACCACCAAGGCCTCAAGAAATGACCCCAGAAGTAGAAGCTCTAGGCAGCCTGTTTCCCCAGATCCATCTGCTCAGAAAGGTGAACAACCGGGAGAAAGTGTTATTTTTAGCAGGTTTCTCAAAGCCACAGGGTTTCATAGGAATGCCTTAGCGCCAAAACGGTGGTTAAAGTTGAGGGGGAAAGTGACAGTGGGGAAACTTGGGTATTTTGTCTGTTTAACCAGGAAGGCTTTCTTTTTCGATACTAGAGTTTTGTGTGAGCATTTTTTTTTTTTAAAGATTTTATTTATTTATTTGAGAGAGAGAATGAGAGAGAGAGAGAGCAGGAGAGGGGGGAGGGTCAGCGGGAGAAGCAGACTCCCCGCCGAGCAGGGAGCCCGACGCGGGACTCGATCCCGGGACTCCAGGATCATGACCTGAGCCGAAGGCAGTCGCTTAACCGACTGAGCCACCCAGGCGCCCTTGTGTGAGCATTTGAGAAGGGTTCTTTCTATTGCTTTAAGAAACCAAACTGTTGGCCTCGATCTGCATTTTCTTTTCAGCTCTAATACTTAGGATGAATATCCCTGCCCCTCTGGGTCAGGGGGTTGGAAGTCCCTTGCACCTAGTCATATATGTACCTCATCACAGCTATTTGCATTGGTATTGAAGGAAGGCCCGGAAGCGTCAGAGGCTGACTTGCTAATTCTGTCCCTTGCTTGGGGCGGGGGGCGGGCATCAGACCCTGCAAACTGACGGCAAGGTGCCTCGTCCCAGGAGCCTTGCTTACCTAAGGAGTGAGCATTGCTGCCCAGCCATGTTGGCAGGTCACTGGCTCCAAGAAACTCAGCGGTTGACGTGCACAGGGAAGTCAGCCTGCTGAGGTCGGACTGTCCCCGCAAGGGTTAACAAGGAAGAACAATATGGAAGCTTCTGTGGAGAACTGCACAGACCTTCCAGTAAATACCCAGCCTTCCACATGGGCTACGCATTTCCCAGAGAGAGGTTTCCGGGTATCAGGTGCAGACCTGAACTTGAACTTGCAGAGAGAGACTCCGGCTGCCACTCCTCCAGGACTTGCAGGCCCGAGGAGTCCAGTGGCTTGCCCTGTCCTTGTTGCTGGAGCACCCGGCTGTTATCTACAGGAATTTCTTCAGTCCACTTGGTTTGCCACTTCGGGGCTGCCAAGGGCATTTATTTTTAGTCAGGCTCACTTCTGCTGTTTCTTTAATGCCAATCTTTCTATTCATAGGCTAAAACTCATTTTAGGACCAGCAGACTTGCGAGTCAGCAGAGTGGTTTTTCTCTCTGGAGAGGAGGTTAGTGAGTGGGAGGGAGGAAGGAAGACGGCCGGAGCTGTCGGCACAAAGGCTGAGCTCTGGCCCTCACGTCAGCCTCTAAAGTGCTTGGAAGAACCAACCAGAAGCTGTTAAACACTTTGGCTAATCCTTCTGACTCACTGAAATAAGTGAATCTTACAGTTCAGTTGTCAGTTTTTCCACGGACATTGGGTGCAGGTGATCTTAAGAATCAAGGGTAAATAAGTTCTTACAATTGCTGGCCAAACACGGCGCTAAGACTTCAGTCTTTTAATTCACCTAAATTCTAAATCCTACGCTCTGAGCACTACTGCTCCCCTTTTATGTATCAGGAAAGAGGAGTATAGATAAGGGAGCATAGTACTTGCCCAAGATCAGCCTGCACAGAATAAGAATTTGAACCCGGGCGGTCTGGCTCCAGATACCACGCCACTGATCACGCACACAACCTAGAGCACCTAACGCAGGACTACTTCCCACTAGAATATTCTGTTGCCTTTGGTCACTTGGGTAGTAGAGTCCGTTTAAATCATTCCAGAATTAGGTAGTTTCAGCTGTCAAGATGATACTATCCTAATACAGTCTTATTATTGAAAGACGAGGCTGTCTTCCCTCCCTGCCCCGTTTTCATTAAAAAAAAAAAAAAAAAAGCCACCTGAGTATCCTCAGCAAGGTTTTTCCTAGGACTACAGGGCTTGGCTTTCTAGTCTAGGGCACCTTGGTCAAGTCGGAGCATATTGGGAAGTTATTAGTTTCTGTGGGTGGAAGACTGCTAGGTCAGTGGTGCTCCTGTTCTCATTTGCATCCGAATCCCCACAATGCTTGTTAGAACCTGTGCTGGGCCCCTCCTCCCAGAATTTCAGATTCAGCAGGAGCAGAGTGGGGCCCAAGCTTGCCTTTCCAAGTTCCCGGATGGTACTGACCGCTGCTGGTCTCTGACCATACTTGGAAAGCACTGCCCGAAGGTTAGGAGGTGTAAGATTCTACCCACAATGGAAGTGACTAGGTCATTTTCAGGGTTAGAGTACATAGTCCTGGCCCCCATAAGCCTGCATGCCCATCACCAGATGGGCATGGCTGGTAAATGCCACGCTTACAACAGACCTTATGGTGATAACATGAGGCGAAGCCTCTGTACCCATTAGGTGGGTAAAATGTATCTCGATGCCTTAACACGCATGCACAATAAAGAGGTTCTTCTAAAATCTGTCTTCTCTTCACCAGAAGCCCCTATCCTTGAGGGGCTCCATCCCTTCCTCTAAACCCTTGGTCTCATAGAGAGCCCGGGTTCTTCTCCCCTGACGTTTTGTCATCAAGCCCTGGCCCTGTCCAGACTCTCATCCGTCACTTGATCTAAATTTGTTTCCTGTTCCTGTCTCCAGGCTGCCACATTCTCTATCCAAATCAAGATGGCGATTCAGGCAACCTAGAATGGCCTGAAGGGCCAAGGATGGGATCACTTCTGGGCTTCTCACTGGCCCTACCTAGGGCTGAGTCTAGTTCCCCACCTACTTCCCCCAACTTTTCCCTATTGGTGCCCACCAGCCATCTGCTCAGAGTACCCCCAGGGACCCACCCACTTCCCCAGGCCTGGTTTGCTCCTGTCACTCCTGTGTACTTCTCTCCTGGAGTTGGCACAGATGTCTCCCCTTGAGAGATGCTTGCCCTATCTGCCTGTTTCCATCTCTACAAGTGGCGATCCCCCATAAGGCAGGGCGTGGAATTTATCTTTGTAACTTGGGACCAGGTTCCTGACGTCTCAAGAGTCTTTGGGCACTAGTGAGTATTCCTGGATGACTCAACTGATTTATTAATTCACTAATAAAGCTGGTTTGAACTACAGACTTTTTCCAAGGCATTCTTTCCAGCGTTTCTGAACTTGAAACGTGTGACCAGTTGTTTGACCAGCTAGAAACTTTGGAAGACTCTACGTTACAAAGTCCACTGCTTCCTATGCCTGTGGGGGCACTCGCACATCATCCTCGTGCCACCCGATCATTTAAAAACGGTGTGCTTTCCCATACTGATCTGTCAGAGTGAGTGTGTCCGTGTGGGTGTGTCGGCCTCATTTTCCTGTGAGGACCGAGGTTCCGGTACACAGGGAAGAGTAGAAGCAGCTAACTGGTAGAGTTAGAAATTTGATGTGTGGGACCTGGATTTCACTTGGGATCTGCTTTTGTGCTCTTTGGGAATGTTGGTAGCAACCCATCGTTGGCTCGAATCCGAACACTTTTGTAAGGTCATCTGTGGAGATGGAATAGTAGCATCTGGCTTTGTCACGTTAGAGTCTAAGTTCTTGGTGACAACTGGGAAACACTGTGTAACAGAGGTAGCAGGTGGGAACTCAGGCAACCTTCAACTGCTATCTGCCTCTTTTATGATTAAGGCTTCAGTGTCGGATCTGCTCACTCCTCTCCAGAGCTTCTGTGCCAGGCTATCTTTGGAGCATTGATTTCTTGATTTGACTTCCCCACTAGACCAAATGCCGTAAAAGAAAGGACCAACCCCCTAGTTACTGTGTCCACGCCCCGCCCCCCCCCAATGCCTGGTGGTGCCAAATGGCACATGGTAGGTGCTCAGTAGATGGATGTCAAGTGGTTTTAAGCAGAAGTACAAGAAATGTTGACATCAGTCTACCACCTACTTCGTTAACCTACAGATCAGTTAATAACTCAGATCTTGGGAAGGCTTCTTAGGAAAATGAAAGATTAGAGGCAGTCTATAAAATAGGAACCCTATTACCTCATTGTGTTTGGAGGGAAAAGAATTAAGTTATAACACGGGAAGTAATTTGCAAATGTTGTCTATCACTAAGGTTTTATCATCTCCCTTGCTTGGCAAATCGCAAGCTCCACCCTGTCCCGGCCCCCCAAAACCACATCTATATGCATAAAGGCTCCTAGCCAGTAGGCCCAACCCAGAAGCCCCAAGTTGATGGCAAGATCAACCACTCCAGCCAGTGGTCCCATCTTAAAGTCTCTGCCTTCAAAGTTACCTCTTAAATGCAAGAGCATGCGTATCCTTCCTCCATTCCACCCACCCAGGAGCATTTCTAAAATACAAAGTAGTCAAAGGCTCTGCAAGCAAACATTAAGAACCCCCCCACTTTTTTTTTTTTTTTGCATAATCTGTCCTTTTTAATCTCGTGGTACCCAGGAGGCAAGCTCTTGCTTAACTTAGAGCCCCCGAATAACCAGCAGGCCCGAGCTTTCCTAGGACACATCACATGAAGGAGAAAGTATGATAACTTTACGGTATCACCTGCTATCTGATTTAGTTCCTGCAGCATGGCTAGTGTATCTAACTAGGTGGCATTAACCACGCTAAGAGTTTTTATTGCTAAGCCAACAGCACAGCTTAGCAAAGAGACACCGATTCAGGTTGAAATATACAGAGTGAAATCATCAAGTAAGATTCTGCTCAAGCTGAGTCACACTCAGCCTGAAAGTTAAAAAGCTACCAGTCCTCAAATTTGCTAGCTAAAAATTCTTTAGCTGGGCACAAAAAATTGTCCCTGGACCACTTCTGCTCAACAGGTACATCTCATCCATCACCTCTGCAGAAGGTACTTTTGGACACTTGATCTTGGAAGTAGTCTCCATGCTGTGCCCTAAGAACTCTCTTGGGATGAACTTATAGTAGAAGGGAACATACTAAGCAATTTTGAGTCTATTGACTAACCATCTGGAGAGCAGTCTACCCTGAGCAGCGCTCCTAAGGCAGGTACATTTATCATAAACATCATTGCAGACCTTATCATAGCCTTTGGAGGCATTTGATTTCTCATAGGCTAGTATGGGAACGTGGCTTTCCAAAGAACAGTCAGTACCCAAAGTAAATTTAATTATAACTTGAAGTCAAAGAGGTAACTGCCTATCCTTGATCATTCTTCCTTCTACCAAAAAGGACAGCTTCATTCACATTCTGTAAGAAATAGAAAACGATCTAGATTTTTAACATGAGTTATTTGTATGTCTATGCTGTGCTCTGAGTCTTTCGGCCTTTGGATCAAAACCCAAAACCATGTGCCTGGGAGCTACCTGTTCCCTTGATTATGGCCATGTTCTACTCTGGGAGTTCTTGTGAAGTCTTACCAGTTTGATACTTCTGGAATCGAAGGGGCTTGTAGCTACTTTTCATCGCTTCTAAAATGGTAGTAAAACTGTGAAATCAAAGTTATGGTTATTCAATTTTATGAAAGGCAGAAACACTTAAATCAGCACTTCACTTCTTTGAAGCATGGAGACTGCTCTAATTAACCTTACTAGCAATGCTTAGTGCTTCAACATGCAGTTGATCATGGTAAAGTCTTAATATTGGGCTGTGCTACTGAGCCTGGCGTTTATACATGCATGAGGAATCTGGGGACATAAGCAGTAAAAGCAGAGAATCAAAACAACACGGGACGGACATTCTAGCTAAATGTCACATTAAGGGAGCAACAGGCCAATTCATGGAAGGGAGCTGCTCAGACTTCAGGAAGCTGTCACTTGCCTGGTGATCCTCCTTTAAAGGATCTGGGCTCACATGCTCGTTCTTTGGCCTGAACGAGGATTGGGTTCGCTGTCACACTTTCCCTTGGTGCTACGGGATGGAAGTCAAGTTTATTTTCTCCTCTCCCTCCGGGTCTCTCGTACTGCTAGCTTCATCAGTCTACTCCCACAGTCAGAGAAGCTTCTGTCTCCTCTTTTGCTAGCTGCTAGCCGTATCTGAATAGCCTTCCTAAAACCTTGGTTTTTCTAGGCTTTGGCTTTAATGAATATGTGGTATCCCACACCCTAATTTTGACTACCTAGGCTGGAGGAAAATGTACTAGAATTTCCAGGGATTTGCAATCAGGTATACTCCTACTGAATTTCAACTTATCTTGTTAGCCTGGTTGAAGTTTCCGGTCAGGATCTTAGAACATCCCTGCCCCGTCCTCGAGTATTTTAGACCAGTGCCACGAGCGGGTTTTGGGGGGAGGGGCTGGGAAGAAGGGATGTATACCACACCAGGACCAGAAAGTCAACCCACATACCCTGGGGCTTTGAAATTCAGAGAGGAGTCAGTCTGGGTTGGCTTAAGATCAATACCTCGCCAGCCAACCCCAGATTCTATCCAGTTGAAAAATGATGCGCCGCCTTTCCTTTGAAGAATTTAAGTCTTGCATGGGCTTCTGTTTTTCACTATTCATGGCATGTCATATATTTCACACGTGACATAGGGGAGCCAAAGGGACCCTCACCTACCTAATACAAGGCCAACAGATGGCTTCCACTAACTCATTTCAACAGTTCAAGGGCATTCCCAGCATTCTATCCGATAAAGTTAACCTCTAAGGGAAAGTCATTACATGTTAAATCAAAAGGATACGGAGAGAACATGCAGCAAAAATGAATCTTTCTCTCACCTCCGGGAAGGTTATCAATAGTTTCTGGTGTACCTTAGTCTTTTGAAATGTTAGGAAGAGTATAATGCAAGTCATGGTGCTATTCTGAGAAATCATTTAATAAGTTAGTATTGCTCATCCATTAATGATTAATGTTCCAGTCTGAAAATTCTTGTAGGCAGGCCTTTTCCAGGCTCTGAGGTTTGTTACACATCAGAGGTTGTCTCCACGACTCGCCTTTTTCAAGGGGTCCAGGTCGGGGGAAAGCTTTTGAGAGAACAGCGCGAAGGAGCCTGTCGGGTGTTACACGTTTCCTTACAGATAATACTTCTCAGGCTGCTATATTCTGAGTTCGCGGAGACATGTGACCAACCCAAACGTGATCGGGCGGCCAGCCAATCGCAGAGGGCAGAAAAGCCCGTCCCAGCTTCACACGCTCGCTTGCTCGGGACAGTCGGAGCCAAAGGGCAGGGGGCACGGGGAGGCTTCAAACCCCCAAGTATGGCCCGAGAGGCTGCTTGACCACACACTTTAAAGTTGGCTCACTTCGGGAGACACGTGACTGCAGGCAGGCGGGCCTCCTAAGCCACCCGGCGGCAGGAGCTAGGGACTCTGGAACGGGTACTCAGGCCGCGGGCAGCTTTCTGTCCCACTTCCCTGGAGCTGGCCATCAAGCCCCTCTGAGTAACGTCCAAGATCCCTTCAGGGACGCGCCGGGACTCTGACCGAATCCTCAGAAGGGCTTCCTGTCCTCTGCCCAGGAAAGTTGTGCGGCTCCAACTGGGAGAGTGACTGAGGACAGGGCTCCCGGGCCCAGTGCGGCAGACCCTGGGCACTCGACAGTAGTCCCCAGCGTCACACAGCAGCTCTCGCGCTACTCCCTTTGATCTATTGTTTGGAATGAAGGCTAATTACACAGTCACTAGATTAGGACTCAATTCCTCTCGAGGAAATCTCACCGGGAACGAAGATCAGCAAACTAACCTGATTAAGTCTTCGTTGCGCTCCCCTCCCCCGCTCAGCCACACTGGAGACCCGGGAGGTTTACAAACACGGCGCGTGGGGGCGGGGGGAGGGGTGGGGAGGGAGAAGGGGTGAAACACCCAGTGGGGAGTACTATGTGAAACCGCACTCGTCCTCTAACCCGTACTCCAGAGAGGCCACCGGGCGCCTGGGCAGTCGCAGTCCGGGTGCGCAGGCTGCGCACTGGTAGCGGCTCCCTGGAGCCTCCGGCTGCCGCCCATCGAACGTGCGCCCGCTCACCGCCACCAGGGACTCGCTGCCGGGACCCGCACCCGGCGCCACGCGTCCCCGGAGGCGCCCACCCTCGTCCACCGAGCACTCCCACCCTCCCTCAAGTCCCGGGAGCGTGCCCCGGGCTCCCGCGCACCGCTCGGCCCGACCCGGCCCTCTGCCTCCTTCCTAACACTCCGCCTGGCAGAGCAGACAGAACCATTGTTCAGTGGCTCAGAAGCCCACACTCCCCAGCCCCGGCCAAGCGGGGTGAAAAACGAGGCAAAACAGTGACTTTGGGGGACAGAGTGTAAGGGAATGAAGACTAGTTCAGGAAAGGCTTTAGGACACCCCAAATCCCACTGTCCCCCAAGCCCGGCTCCCCGTAGCCGCGGCGCTGACAGTCAGCTCAGAGGCGCCACCAGGGTTGGGAGGGAAAGAGGAGAGCAGAGCGGAGAGGCGCCTCCTAGGAGGGGGGTGGGCAAAAGGAGACCCGCGCCTCGGGGCCCCCTGGCGCCCCGGCTGGGTCCGGGCAGCCGGCGGAGGGGCG
>NC_138382.1:7279070-7301111 GCF_054177405.1 Leptonychotes weddellii
CGGGGCGCCCAGCACAGCGCGAGCAGCAGCCAGAGCGCCCAGCGCGCGGACGTGCCCATGGTGCCCGCCTGGATGGTGCCGTTGCCGCCGCCGCCGCCGCCGCCGCCGCCGCCGCCCGCTCGCTCGCTCCGCACAACAAGTTACCAGCCCTTCGCAAAGGAGGTAGGAGGTGGGGGCGGGGAGGGGGGAGGGGGACGAGGAGGGAAAGGAGTTAGAAAGGGGGAAAGGGAGCGGGGAAGAAGAGGGCACCCCCTCCCCTACAACTTGCACAATCTCCTCCCCACCAGCCAACCCACCCACCTCCCCGGGCTGCAGCAGCAGTGCAAGCCGAGCCTGCGGGCAGAAAATAATGCAGGCGCTGCAGAGGAGGGGAGGGAAGAGGAGGGGAGGGTTCGGGAGGGGAGGGGGTGGGGAGCCGAGAGCAGAGGAGAAGGCAGAAGAGAGCGGAGCCGGCCGCGGAGCACCCACACTGGCGGCTGCAGGAGCGCGGGGTGAGCAGCGAGGAGGGGGCAGGAGGGGGAGTGGTCAGCGAGGGGTGTGTGTGCGGGGGTGGGGGGTGGGGGGAGCGGCGGCTTCAGCCCTCCTTTCCCCTCGACGCGCTGCTCTTACAAGCTCTGGGCAGCCAGGTGCCTGCGCAGGGGGTGTGCGAGTGTGTGTGCGTGCGTGAGTGGCCGTGGCCGTGGCCGTGGCCGCCGCTGCCAGCCGGACTGCTCCCGGGGCCCGGCTGCTCCGCGCGTCCGCCCGGGGCTCACGGGGGCCCGGGGCGGCCGCTGGTTGGCTCGCGCGCCGCCCTCGCCTCCAATCCCCGGTGCCTGCCCTAATTTCCTGATCTAGGGAACCTGCCGCCGCCGCCGCAGCGGCGCGCTCCCTACAGTCATTACCGTACGGTCCCGGCGGCCGCCGACTGCAAATGCAGCGGCCGCAAGGAGCAGCGGCAGCGAGCGCTGATGCAAACGACAGCCGCCGTTGCCAGCGCCCGCTCGCTAACGGGGCCGGCGGCCCGGGGGGACCTGCGGCTGCCAAAGGCCACAAGCATCTCTGTCTCTCTCTCTCAGCCACCCTCTCCTGCGCCCCAGAGAGGCTGGTACTGTAAGGCTGGTAGGTAGCGTCTTCCTCAGGCCTCCTCCCTCCACCTGAAAGTGATGGAGTGGACAGGCTCGAAACGTTCGGGCTGCTCCGAGGAGGGGTTCCGGTGCCTGTCTCAATCGCAGGCCGAGGTGCCGTCTTCGCTAAAAATTACATGTGCTTTTAAATGAGAGAGTGTTTGTGAGGGTGCGTGCGTTTGTGGTTGGTTCTCTGTCATAGAACGGGACTAAAATAACCCAGCCTGGGAGGAGGGAAATTGCTAGTGCAGCCCTGCATTCTCTCATCGACCATTATAGTTAATTGCTAATTGCACAAAATGATAGTTTGAGGGCCTGTAATTAAAAGCTTAACCTTTTCTTGTTTGGGGGGAGGGGAACCTAGGTTTGTTCTTCTTGATACACTTTGTAACAGTTAATTATAAGGCTTAAGGAAAAAAGGAAGTAGAGGCAAGATTCCTATTAAGGATTGATTCTTGTTTTGTGCCTGGCAGGACCTGAGCCTATAATTTGTTTTGTGTGTGTGTGTGTTTACTTCAGTTTTCTTGCACACTTTCCCTTCGTTGAGGTGCATTGTCTCCTGTGGTCTATTTAGCACTTAACAAGAGTTGAAGGACACACTGAGCTGTTTCTCCTTCAATAAACGGTTTACATATTTTTAAAAAAGTTATTCTTTTCCTTTTTCTCTTTTTTTTTAATTTTCATATCGAATGACCCAAACTTTGCAGGTTTCAGTAGGACCACGTTCTAGCGGTGTTCTCCTGGTGATCTGAGATGTGGTGGGCACTGCTTAGCTGTATTCTCTTTGCCCTGGTTCTTCTAGGCATTTGTCAAGGCTAGCCATCAGAGGGGATATTTATTAGGAACTTACTGTATCCAGGAGATGGCAAGAAAAGGAAAATTGCAGATCAGGATACACTTTGGTGGGGCCAGAGGATATCAGGATTGTGACTGATAAGCATTAAGGGGCTTCACGCTGTGTATGTGGGTGGAGTGTTAGACTAGAGCTCATTTCGAACACCGTTTTGCCCGCTCTGTGATTGTACATTTGATACCAACTGCAGCAGCCATGCACATGTTGCATGTGAAATTGAATTCAGATTTGCCTTACGCCGTTTAGTAGTGAAAATGCATGCAGGTGTTGTTCACCTAACAGGCTTTAAGGTGCGATGGTAAAACCTCCAGGGCACATCATCTTCAATATTCTCAGGATTCTGAAAGACCATCTGAGAATGAGCTGTGTCACTTTACAGACGAGGAAAGGTGGTAGAGGGATGAGTGGAATCAATATGAAAAAGCACAGTGTTGATAAACAGTCCATGTGGCTTGTGTTTAATATTTTTCTCAGAGATAAATGCCTGGGTACTACAAGCTAAACCCTGGTATGGTATAATAGATTTACAGTTGATGAACATGTACTATGCTTTCTGCCTCTCCTAGGGATATAAATAAATTGTTGGTGAACTTAGCTGAGGCTCTGTGTTCAATCTGGTAGCTTTATTGTTTAATCGAAGCATAACTTTTAGCTGGACCTCTGATTGGCTGTGTAACTTAGGAAAATCACTGTGCCTCTCTGTGCCTGCCCTCTGACCTGTAAACTAAAAACAAAACTAAGCCACATAGAGTCCGAGTGCTCTGTGGCCTCAGGGACCAGCTCTCTGCAAAGCATTGATAGAAGAAAACAGTTATAAGAAGAAATGGACCTAATGAATACAGAAAATAACCAAATAACCAAAATGAGAAATTTATCATGAGTGGAGACAGGTGTGGTTGAACCAACTGGTTTCAGAAAGTTGACAATGCTAGATTTAGAAGCCTTCAGGTAGATGCAGAGGCAACCATTCACTCCCACAGTCCACCACTTTTATTTCTTTGTTGAGGCAACATGCTTTGAACATCCCTGGGAGGTCGGCACTGTGCTATGCAGTGGGCATAGGGAGATGCCAACCAGAGGAAGCTCAGGAACGGGGTGGGGGGGGAGGCAGAGAAACAGCACAGCCCAAGGGATGTTCAAGGTGCTATAAGATTATAGGGGAAGGGTAGTTAATCTGGCTGGGGAGTTATGGCGTCAGAAAACGCTTTCCAGGACAGTTGACTCTGAGCTGAGTAGAGTCATCATTTTGACCAAGTAATGTCAGTTCTTATTACTGCTGGGCACACGGTAGGGTTGCACTTTCCGGCCCCTTTATGGTTGGGTGGGACTGAAGGACGAATTTGGGGCAGTTATTTGTGAGAAGTCGCAGGGTGCCATTTGCAGACTGGAGCATTTAATTACTTGAATAAGAGCCTCGCTTTTTGTCTGCTGTCTAATGACAAGAAACATGCAAGATCTGATTGCTTCATGAACCCAGTGTGAATGACTACATGAGTAATTCTCTGCTGTCTACGTGTATCTGGCAATGGTCATATAGAGTAGAGGTCAGCCAATGGCCAGTGGCCTGTTTTTGGATGGCCTGTGAATATAAGAATGGTTTTTACGTTTTTTAAAAGATTGCACACGCGCGCGCACACACACACACACACACACAAACCCCACCCAAAAAACAACAAATGAACAAAACAAAGAAGAAAAATATGTAGCAGAAACCATATGTTGCTCACAAGGCCTAAAATATTTACTACCTGGGTCTTTGGAGAATTAAAAAAAACCAAAACGGCTTGTAGCCTCTTAACACAGAGTGAGTGCAAAATAAATCTGTGTTGTGTTCATCTACTGGGATTTTGTTACCTCAGCCTGATGTGGCATTAACCTGGCTGATGCACTGGGTGAATGGGGAAGGAAAAGCAGCCGTGAGCAGAGAGAACAGAGGCAAAAGAGTATCAAGTATTCAAGGAAATGCAAGAGATGCAGAATGTTTCAAGTGTGAGTTTCAAGTAGGCTAATGGTGGGGAAGAAGGCTAAGGAGGAGAGGTGGGGATTGGATTATGTGGAGATCTGTATGTCATAGCGACACTTTGCCTTCATCCTGTAGGCCATGGCGAGGACTGGTGATGGACTTTTTTTTTTTAATTTTAAAAAATTTATTAAATTATGTGATTCACAAAGGAATAATTATAAAATGCAGAGAAAAAGAATTTTTAAAGATTTTATTTATTAGAAAGAGAGAGAACACAAACGGGGGGGGGCGGGTTGCAGGCAGAGGGAGAAGCAGGCTCTGCTGAGCAAGGATCCCAATGCAGTATTCGATCCCAGGACTCTGGGATCATGACCTGAGCTGAAGGCAGATGCTTAACTGACTGAGCCACCCAGGCATCCCGAAAAAGAATTTTTAAAAGCATACTCTGAATACCCGGAGATATTGACATATTCTATTTCTTTACTTTAAAAAAATGTATTTAGTTTTATCCTCAGGGCCCAGAATTGTATTGACATTGCTATAATTAGTACAGTTATGGCTCTCTTTATTTGCTAATTTACTTCTGTAAATAAATAAATAAATATATATATATATCTATGAGTCCACTGCTGCCTCCAAGTAATAGAATATTGGCAGTAACACCCAGCTGAGTCCTTCCCTGGGAACACATCTAGTTCTCTTCCCTGGAGGAAGCCATGGTTGTGATGAGTTTTGACTGGGGCCCTGATAGCCAGTGCGTTCTAGAACGTTCCCTCTGGCAGTGGTATGGAGACTGATGGAGTTGGGAAGCAGGTAAGTCGAGAGGAAAAACAATTAGGGGGCTCTGGTAGTGAGGGGAACAGGTAAATAAGAGAAAGAAACTGTTATTTGAGCTGAGAAATATTCATATAATTCCTTCCTGAGATTTTTCTCCCCAGTTCTTTGGATGTATCTCTTAGAACAGTGTTTTCGAGAAACACCCATAATCCATAAAGCTCCCTGGCAGTGTCTGCAAAAAGTGCAGGTTCTCAGCTCCTGCCTTGGAGATCCTAGCTCAGTGGGTCTCGTGTCTGTCCCAAGGGGCTGTGTACATAATCTTACTCCAGTTGATTCCTAGGATGAGCCATGATTAAGAAACTTTCTTAGAGAATGTCTTCTTCCATGCGGTTTGAATGGCCAAGTAGCTTTACTTTTCTCAAATACGCATACGTGTATTTGTCCAGTTTCTTCGGGGTGAGTGGGGTAGGACCCACAGAAAATGCAAACGCGACGTTGGATGTTTCCTTTGCCTCAAGCCCTGTAATCGTCAGACCAGTTGCTAGTTTGAAGCTCTGATTACTGCATTTTCTACCCCGCAGCTGTGCCACGGGAAGACGTGAAATGAACTTTCCCCTTTTAAAGGCTTTGGTAACTTCTGAGGCCTCCGCTGTATCCTTTTTTGATGGTGTGACAGCCCAGTGAAGTGCATCAGGTTCACCCCACTCCAGGCTCCGTGGGGAGGGCCTGATGGGGTCTCAACCAGCGGCCACAGACTTCAGCTTCCATCCGAAGCACCTGGAGGCCTTATTCAAACAGGGATGGCTGGGCCCCACCCCAGAGGTCCTGATTCAGCAAATCCGGGGTGGGGCCTGAAGATCTGTATTTATAACAAGTGCCCAGATGATGCTAATGCCGCTGGTGAGGGAACACACTTTGAGAAGCACCGTTCTAAACCCATCAGCATAACTTTCCTCCCTCAGCCTCTGTGACTGATTCGAGGGCCTCAACCCATCGGCCCGGGGCCTTGTCCTGGCCACATGGATGGGATGCTCCAGCCCTAAGCCTATGACTCAGGTCTGTCCGGTTACAATGACGCTCAGGACTTCTGCTTCATTAGAAAGGCACCCTCTTGGAAGCAATGTGCTATATGGACCTTGGACCAGAACTCGTACAGTGATTGTACCACAACAACAGAAGCCGATTTGAAGACCAACGGAGTCCTAGAGAAGTGGACGTTGAGAGACTCGGAGAGATGGCACCCAAACTTGACCTTCAGCCCACCTGGAGGTCGGCTTCTCCCGCAAGTGCTGGTTCTGTAGGCCTTCTCACTTACCTGAGCCAATAAATTCTCCTTGTTGGGTACGTCAGTTTGGATTGAGTTTTCTGTTACTAACAAGTAACTGACTGGGAGAGGTGGCCCCTTGGGGGATGTAGGGTGCTTACTCTAAGGTGTTAGGCAAAACTCCATGTGTGATCTTCCAGCGGAAGTAACCTGCCCCTCCCCTCCCGGAGGCGATTCACAAAAGGAATGCAGGTACTAGGAAGGCCTGTCCTAACAGCTGCTTTCTTGTGAGTCGTGGCCAAGTTCTCAACTCCGCGCCCCGACCTCGACCGAAATCAGCTCGATATGGACTCAATACAAACGAGCCCCTACTGAGGGTTACATTCTGAGAAAACCACCTTAGAGATCCCAAGGCCAGAGACTGTTTTTGCAGGCTGCTTTTGAACAATTTCAGAAAGGAAAAAAAAAAAAACGTGGCCAAACACGGGAAAGCGTTTACAGCGGGAGTGAAACTCCAAAATGGGTTGTGTGTGAGGCTAGACCAGTGGTTCCGACTGGGAGTGATCCTGCCCTTGGGGAATGTTTGGCAATGTCTGGAGACCCCTCCCGGGACAGGTACGACTGACATGCAGGGGGTAGAGCCCAGGGCTGCTGTTAAACCAAAAGCTTACAGAACACAGAACAGGCCCCTACAACAAAGAATGATCTGTCTGGTCCAAAACGTCACTGGGGCCGTGGTTGAGACATCCTGAGCTAGACTGAGAAGTCAAGTGATTCTGTAATGTGTAGCACCTAATGAGTAAGGTCAGGGGACGTGATTTGGAACCTAGGTGGCCCAATAGAAAGATGTTCTCTCTCTGAACAAAGAAAGCACAAACTGGGTCTTGTCCAGTAGAAAAACAGATGCGAATGCGGGATCAGAGGGTAGTGGGGAGATTTATAGACCTGGGAAAAGGAGAGCGAACCACAAGTAGTTTACATTTAAATTGAAGTAGACCAATATAGGACATCCACAGTCCAGTTGCATTGTGCACTCATGGGTGGCCTGTATTTTGCAAAGTGTTGGGTTTTGCTTTACCCGTTTTTCAATGAAGGAGTGAAGTGCTGGACCAGTTTCACTTTATTTTCCAGGAACTCTTTTTTTTTTTTTTTTTAAGATTTTATTTATTTATTTGACAGAGAGAAACACAGCGAGAGAGGGAACACAAGCAGGGGGAGTGGGAGAGGGAGAAGCAGGCTTCCTGCGGAGCAGGGAGCCCGATGTGGGGCTCGATCCCAGGACCCTGGGATCATGACCTGAGCCGAAGGCAGACGCTTAACGACTGAGCCACCCAGGCGCCCCTATTTTCCAGGAACTCTTGAGAACTAATTCCTAAGATTCTGGCCCCAAACTGGATTGTTCTCATTCGCCGTAACTGCAATTTATAGGAGGTCTTGGAATGTAGTGCTGTAGTGTTTAAAACACTCTAACAATGGGAGTTTCTAAGGAAATGGGGGCTTTGTGGCACCTACTGAGCCAGCTAAGTGTAAGTGCTTAATAGGACGTAAGAATTTTATCTGCAAGTTATGAGTAATGCAGCAAGGTCCGTAAGCGTATATCATCTCATCATGATAATTCCATTTTTAAGCTTTTGGTTTTGTGAAGGTGGAGAGTTGATGTATCCAATGTTTTCTTGTTATAGGTATGGTTTAAATTCATGTTAGACTGCTGGTCGCACCCTTGAAGGGCTGAGTTTCTAAATGAATATGCTTCCTTCCCACCTGGCTCTTTGGGGAGGTTTTGTCTTTGCATCTCTAAATCGTTTCAGAAACACACTCATGAGCAGTACGAATGCCGATAACAACCGTATCTAGAGTGTGGCGGGGGCAGTCCTGGTTCTCAAGGGTTCTGTGGTGGATGGAAGGGACTGCTAGTCCTTCGGAGTTGTTGGAGGGTAGAGTGGGTGAAGGTGGGAGGAGATACCAGGGGGGTAGCCCAGTCCAGTCGAGGAAGGTATATTTGTATGTTGTTTGGATTTTTATCCCACGAGCAGTTAGTAAGCCATAGAAGGTTTTTGCTAAGGGGATAGTGGGAGCAGATATGTGTATTCAGAAATATGGTTATCTGAGGAGATGGTTACATCCATACAGGATCCAGAGGGCACCCCTGTGGAAGCTGAAAACCTTTGTGCATTGAATACAGAGAGGCAGTGTAGGTTAATGGTTAACAGAGAAGGTGCTGGAGACAGTCTTGCTGGGTTCCTACTGCCACCTACTAGCTATGAAGTTTTAGGCCAATTGTTTAACCTCTCCTTATGCCTCAGTGTTTTCACCTGAAACGTAAGAATGACAAATGCACTCACTTCTTATGAGAATTCAGTGCATTCGTAGGAGTAAAGCACTTGGAACAGTGCCTGGCCTAGAATAAATGCTCAGGAATTGTGAGGTACTATTATTAAATGTGATATTGATTGTTGTTGTTATCAGCAGCACTCCCTGTAAAAGACCGAGGGATTGCAGGTCCGGGCCGAGGGGTTGGAATGAAGGAGGTCAGCGGGCCTGCGCCCTGCCTGCCCATTCGGATCCCCTGGAGAGCTTTCCAGAATATCCACACTGAAGTTGGACTCTAGACCAATTCGATGACAAAGTTTGGAAATGGGGCCTGGGCGTGAACTTCCTGGGTGACTGGCATTCTAATTGTGAATCACTTGGTGTCAAGCGTGGAGCTCTAGCCTGGCC
Source organism: Leptonychotes weddellii (assembly GCF_054177405.1). Classification (NCBI taxonomy): domain Eukaryota; kingdom Metazoa; phylum Chordata; class Mammalia; order Carnivora; family Phocidae; genus Leptonychotes; species Leptonychotes weddellii. Next base: position 7,287,749 of record NC_138382.1, read on the forward strand.
CAGGGTAGCGTAGAAGGAAGGCTGTGTAGTCGAGTTGGAAGAAGCTTCACCCTCGGGGAGACGGGGAAGTTGGGGTGGCTGCAGCAGAAGAAAGAGGTGAATCCCCTGCCAGTGTTCCAGAACGGCCTCCCTGTCCTCTCTGTGCATCCTGCTCCCAGCCTGACATCTCTCATCGCATCTAGATGCGCCAGCTGTAAGAGAGCCGAGGACCACAGGAGGTCAGAAGCTCCGCAGAGCCAGACGGTCAGGCACCTAGCTGGCGTCTACCTATATCAGTGATGGATTACGTATCACCATTCTCCTGCTTTTATGAGTCAGTCTACCAACAAGGACCTGCTATGGGGCCAGCCACTTGCCAGGTGACTGGAGGACAGGGGCCAGATAGCGATGTGGCTACTGTAGGGGGTGAGTTGTTACTGTTTGGTTTGCTTTTTCTCTGGGAGCCAAAATTCAGGCTTGTTAAGTGGTAATTGACAGTGCTTTCTTCTAAGGAAGTTTCTCCCGGATTTGCTGCCAACAGGAAGTGTATTATTCCTCAGAGCACTATAGCCTTCATTTATCGAGTGCCCACTCAATTATGAGGCATGACAGAGTTTGCCATCTAAGAGAGGAAAGACCACTTAATGATTCCTGGAGTCAGAAGTCGGGAATAAATGGGTAGACAGATCCAAGAGTTAAGGGGATTCCATTGTAATTGGAGAAGCACTTCCAGCAGAAGCTGGATCTTCCGCTGAAATCTTAAAGGAACCCTTGAATAAATTGTGTGGGAGAGAAGGTGTGTTTTTGAACAAAATGAATAGTGATTTCATCTGATCATCTGATAGGATCCCAAAGCACAGGTTGCAGTTGTGCTAACCACGGTGGGACTAGAATTAGCACCTCCTAGAAATGAGAATTCTCTTTTGAGATCTTAAGAATTATTTCCCCTGATCCAGGAGAAATGGAACTCTCTCCAAAGGTGTGTTTATTACAGCAGTTTTCTGGGCTGGGTCTGATGGTTTTTCTGGGTGGACAATTCTTGCACGTGAAGGAAATATAAAGCTTCACCCTTTGGGAGGGGCTTCCTTCTGGAGGTGAGGGGTGGTTCTTGGTTACTGACCCAAATGGAAGGATGATGGATGGCTAATGACCCCAATCAGAGCTTGTTCCTAAATTGACTTGGCTTTGCTTTGGGAAGAAGATAATGGAAGGCCATTTGGAAGCAAAGATCAGAGGTCTTTTATAGATAGAGATGGAGAGGTGGATAGTACTGGAATTGGGATAAGGGGGTTTGGGAGAAGAGGCATACCCAAGATTTGCACTAGATCTAATCTCACCTTTCACCTTAACACGAACACCCCAGTATCACCAACGCCCTTCTCTGCAATCAAAACTTACTCCTTTCCTGTCATCAGAAGTAAGCACCTTGAAGGGTAAAAATTATGGTTTAAATACTTAGAAGGCCTGCCATGTTTGTGAAATGGAATTGGAATGAATATACGAACAGATCTTTTGATCTGGTTCTTTCGGTTCTCTTGGTGAACTCTGGAGAGGCAACTTTCTGGGAAGAAGTGACTGCAGAGAGGACGGAGGGTGGTTTAGTTTTGTCTCTTTACATTTCTTCATTGCTCTCTTGGCTTTGCCAAAGATGCCAAGAAAGAACAAAGAGGCGAGGGAGAGAGGGCTGGTTGGCATAAAGACTATTCAGAACACTCAAGAGAAAATCTGGGAAGGTCACGGAAGATCTTCTCTTCCTTTTATAGCATAGCCTGGCTAGAGGGGCAGTTTTCTAAATATGAAACAGAAAAAATGAAGGCTCTGTCTTACATAGTGTGTGAAGAATGTCTTGACTTTGTGCACTGCCTTTCTTCTGAGAAGTTTCAAAGCACTCGGCAAACATGACATCATTACACCCCGGAGGAGACTGCGAACCCACGCTCAGGAGGATAATCCCCCTGCAGCAGTCTGGAGGAGCTCGCGAACAGATCAGCGTTCTGAGTTAAAGTGAGTGTCCCCAGGTTGTTTGAGTTAAAAATCTCACATACAGAAAGATGGGCATCCACACTAAAGGTGGCGAGATGCCTCCACCTAAGTAGGTCTCTTGAGGAACTCTACATCACAGGCTTTAAAAAGGCACACTGAACATTTTTATAGTTTCTCCTTCTTTTCTCCCCAGTGGCCATGAACTTTTTTTTTTTTTGAGCCAGACAAAAGCAAAACAACAGAACAAAACGAGAGATACCAAGTAGTATCTGTGTTATCACTGGCAGGCAAAACCCGGAGTCTTAGGGGAGAGTCATTGGAAAGAGAAACGAAAACATTTTATCTCCCTGTGTTGTTTTGATTAGGATCTTGTGGCAGAGTGCAGCAGTGAGAAATTCTCTTAATAACTTGAAGGAGAAAAAACAAACAAACCAGGAGTTATAATTTGTGGCAAGTAAAGTCCTGTTTTCTGTCTTTGCCAGGAAATTTTAATCACAGCCAATCAAGTTGCTGCTTTTCCTTTTTTTCACTCCGCCCCGTTGATCTGATCTCCGCCTGCCTCCTGAATGGCTCTCTCAAGAAATCTCAGCAGGTTCTGCCCACGGGAGATAATTCATAGACTATGAAGAGAAATGGAACTGTGCCTTGTGGCTCTCATAGTGTTTCCTGAAATCAAGTCCACTTCAGGGGAAGATTCGCTGGAGGAATTATCGGAAATATTGCAACAAGGATTATTTGGAAATTGAAGGTGAAAACAGGAACTATTTACCAGTCAGGTCAATTCTCTTCCCATTTCCTTGGACTCTGATGTGAAATGGCAGTAGTTTGTCTATTTCCGCTAACAGGTCTGTTCCCTGTCAGGTAGAGTAGCTGTTCCGTTAGCATCTTGATTTTCTTAATCACCAAACTGTCTCTGGAAGGAAATGTTACTGGCCATTTAAATCTTGCTCAGCTATAAATACCTGTCCTGCGTCTAGACTTGGCAAGTGTGCGTGCTGGGTTTACAACCTCAGCAGCAAGCTGACTCTGCCTTTTCATGTGGTGATCTGGATTTTTGAAGGGCTCTTTGTGGTTTTCACCCCGAATACTCCCTTGTTTAATTAAAAAAAAAAAAATTCTTCTTGGGGGTGTGGTGGGAATCTTTTCTTTATTTGCATTGGGCTTGTGGCATTTATTTGTAACTGGACTGCCAAATTCATCCTCTCAGCTTTCCCTGTTGTACATATGACACTTGTTGAGAAATTGCCACTGTCTTTCTTTCCACAGGCTAGGCCCCTTAGGCTGGACACTTGGAGCCTCCTGCCCCCCACCCATCTCTGTGAGCTCATCACCCCCTCTTCCTACTCAGAACACCCTGCTACAGTCATGTGTTATCTCACAGCTTACCTTTGACACTGGTTGGTAGTATCACATGGGAAGGAGTATATGAAAATTTTGCCATTATGTACATGTCATACCCGAGAAGGTTGAGGATCATAAAGCCTTCCTATGTGTTCACCATGTAACTTTTCCTTCCTTCTGGTATTCTTAAACTTTTAGGACTCCGTCCAGTCTCTTCAACTGCATTGACATTCCTATAATTTGGGGGGTCACAGCCATGGAACCCACACAACTAGGAGGCTGCAACATGTACACATTTGAAGGGCCCTTAGGTGGTTAATGAGGATAATCTATACCCTGTGATTACACCTCCTATAACCTTCTGAAATTCCTACTGGAATCAGAACTCAGACCCAACACATTTGAAGCCTTCATAAAGTTCTGTCCTTTGGAACACGTAGCATGGGCCTCTCCTAGACGTGACACTTTATACTGGAATCCTTGTGTAACTTGGCATCGAAGAGTCTGGGACTGGACACGACACACCTGTCTTGCACTAAAATGGCTCCATGGAAAGAAGTTAACCGTAGGCTACCGCTGTGTGTAGTTTTAACCACTGCATGTGATCTGTGCTATTCGTTCAGTGATACAGATGAAAGGCAACATACACCATTCTTAAGGTATGAGCTCTGATGGATAGGCCCTGGGGGTGCATGTCTGTCCTATGCCTGCAGCCTGGAGATGCTCCGGTTCGTGGTCCTGAGCACCAGTTTCTGGGGCCCAGAAGCCCACAGCCATTCTCACTCATGGAGCTGCATGTGCTCACAGATCTGGGTTAGCTCTGAGCGGTGTGCAGGAGAGCCCTTCCTCCAGTACCTGGCCAGCTCTCTAGGAGGGCAGAGGTGTCCCACACAGAGAAATGGTGAGGTGCCCATGCTTGATATGGGAAAGAGAGAACGGCCCTTGTCCGAGCAACATGGGATTTCAGAGCAGGGAGCTCTCCTCTGTGATGGGGAACAACACACTAAAAAGTGGCACTCTTGAAACTTTCTGTTCTTCCCCAGGCTCCATAGGACCTTTGAGTTCAGGAACATGGGAGACAATAAGCAGTCGTGCTTGATAACTCCAATGTGAAATTTGCAGCCCCTAGATAAAATTTTAAGTTGCCTGGACATGTTCCATTAATAAGCGGCTGAGTGAGTAACCGGTAGGAGATTGTGTGTGTGTGTGTGAGTGAGTGTGTTTGTGTATGTGTGTGTTAGAAGGATTTCTGGACCCTGCTGGTGATAAGATATACCCAGAATGTAAATAATATCCTCTCTGCTTGTCTAGAGGGTGACTCTATTTCCTTGTTTAAGAACCCAAGGATACATTTTCCAAGGAGTGTTGTGGAAGGGACTTTTTTGACCCTGGGATGGCTTCGAACATTTTTCATTTTTATCACTTTAATGTGATGCGATCTGTGCTGACATTTGGATTCAGAAACTGCGGTTTGCATCTGGGCTCTGTTACTCCTGAGCTCGGTGTTCTTGAGCCTCACTCTGTTTAGCTGTAGTAAGAAGACAATTTTTGCCCTACCTCTCTTACAGCCTTTCATCTGGCTCCAAAGAGAGAATGTACGTATAAGTGATTGTCAGTGGTTTTCATGGAGTATCCAGTGAGGGTCTCGCTGTGACAGTGTATTGATAGTCAGAATTTAAAATTATAAGGAAAGGGATGGGAAATGAAGGACTTTTAGTGTCCATTGGTATAAGGACTTTTGAGTTTCCATTTTCTATGGAAATATGTCTCTTCATATCCTCTTCATGTCATAAGGACTTTAGTGACCCTCCTGGTGGTCTTTAGTGACCTGGGGGGAAAAAGGGGACCAAGATCTTACTGTATTTCCTAAGTCAATCAGAGAAAGACATGTATCATATGATCTCACTGATATGAGGAATTCTTAATCTCAGGAAACAAACAGGGTTGCTGGAGTGGTGGGGGTTGGGAGGGGTGGGGTGCCTGGGTGATAGACATTGGGGAGGAGATGTGCTATGGTGAGCGCTGTGAATTGTGCAAGACTGTTGAGTCACAGATCTGTACCCCTGGAACAAATAATACATTATATGTTAAAAAAAAAAAAAGTAGGAAGGGAAAAATGAAGGGGGGTAAATCAGAGGGAGAGACGAACCATGAGAGACTATGGACTCTGAGAAACCCAACTGAGGGTTCTAGAGGGGAGGGGGGTGGCGGGATGGGTTAGCCTGGTGATGGGTATCAAGGAGGGCACGTTCTGCATGGAGCACTGGGTGTTGTACGCAAACAATGAATCATGGAACACTACATCAAAAACTAATGATGTAATGTATGGTGAGTAACATCACGTAATCATAATAAAAAAAAAGTACTAGGGATACAAAGATATACTGGAAACTTGTTTCCAAAAGCAAGGGATCTGGTCTTGAGCAAATGGCTTGAGTGGATGAATTCAGGGAGATGCTGGTTGGGATCCCTAGTTGCTCGTTGCACAGGGTACCCTCACCTGAGATAACACTGAGGCCTTCCCTCCCTCCACCTGAAGATCTGTGTGGCCCAGACAGGAGTCTGCACTCTGTTTGGTGGGAGAGGGGAGTGATTCTCAGCACTCTCAGTTGCTCTCTTTATGCAGAATCTTGAAATGCCCCTTCCCTATCCTGCAGTGAAAATCATAGATAATATCACATCCATGCATATAACCCACAAAATATCATTGGAATAATGTCCTAAGCGTAACATAAAGGAAAAAGGAAAGAAAAACAACTTGTAATAAAGCAATATGTCCCAACCAGAGCAGAAGATACAATGCGGCAGTCTGATGTTGCATACGCAGAAGCTCTAGCTTCTGGGAAAGAGAGAATGGCCCTTGTCTGAGCAACATGGGATTTCAGAGCAGGGAGCTCTCCTCTGTGATGGGGACCAACACACTAGCGTGGGCACCGCCCCTTTAGCATCTGCATGGGCAGATGAGCACATCTGCCAGCTGCTAGATATGAGTTGGAGACTCCTATCCCAAGGGGCATAGCTCTTAGGGATATGATGTTTTGAAATGGCGAGCCAAAATTAGTAATGTTCTAAACCACATAAACAGTGGTCTTCTCTGTACCGCTCACGGTAGCTGCATTTCTAGAAATTGCGGTGTTTGTTGAAAGCACCCAGGTACGTTGTGCTTATATATAAAATAGAACCAGGATCTAGGCTCAGATCATTATAAACGGGGGAGAAGCCCTTAATGTCTGGTGGAATATCTTTGGAAGTTTGAATTATGTGGGCCATTTTTCTTGATGTCTAGTATGTGTCACCTGCTTTGCTTTGTCTAGGATTCCTGGTCCTTCCCACTAAAGGCCAGCAACACACCTCCAGTCATTGTGACAACCAAAATGTGCTCTTCTAGTCCCAAAACACCCTCTTAGAGGGCCATCCATGTTTTTGCAAATGGCATTCTCTCCTTCCTCTTTATGACTGAGTAATATTCCGTTATGTGCGTGCGTGCATGTGTGCGTGCGTGTGTGTGTACTGCTTCTTCTTTATCCATTCATCTACCGATGGACACTGGGTTGCTTCCGTAATTTGGCTACTGTAAATATTGCTGCAGTAAACATATGGGTGTCTATATATTTTTCGAATTAGTTTTTTTGTTTTCTTTGGGTAAATACTCAGCAGAGTTATTACATCATATGGTGTTTCTATTTTTAATTTTTTGAGGAACCTCCATACTGTTTTCCCCAGTGGCTGCACCAATTTACATCCCCTACAACAGTGCCCTAGTGTTCCTTTTTCTACCCGTCCTCACCAACACTTGCTATTTCTTGCCTTTTTGATTCTAGCCATTCTGACAGATACAAGGTGATGCCTCATTGTGGTTTTGATCTGCATTTCCCTGATGATGAGTGATGTTGAGCATCTTTTCACATGTCTGTTGGTCATCTGTATGTCTTCTATGGAAATATGTCTCTTCATATCCTCTGCCCATTCTTAATCAGATTATTTGTTTTTTTGGTGTTAGTTGCTTAAATTCTTTTTATATTTTGGATATTAACCCTTATCAGAAATATCATTTGCAAATATCTTCTCCCATTCAGTAGTTTGCCTTTCTGTTTTGTTGCTGATTTCCCTTGGTGTACAAAAGCTTTTTATTTTGATGTAGTCCCAATAGTTTGTTTTTGTTCTTGTTTCCCTTGCCTGAGGAGACATACCTAGAAAAATGTTGCTAAGGCTAATGTCAAGAAGATGACTGCCTTTGTTTTCTTCTAAGAGTTTTATGGTCTCCGGTCTCAAATTTAGGTCTTTAATCCATTTTGAGGTGTTTTTTTTTTGTATGGTATATAAAGTAGTTCATTTTCATTTTTTGCATGTAGCTGTCCAGTTTTCCCAGCACCATTTGTTGAAGAGACTGTCTTTTCCTCATTGCCCATTCTTGCCTACTTTGTTGTAGATTAATTGACCCTGTAATTTTGAGTTTATTTCTGGGCTCTTTATTCTGTTCCACTGATCTGTGTGTCTGTTTTTGTGCCAGTCCCATACTGTTTTGATACTAGAGCTTTGTAGTATTATCCTAAAATCTGTAATCGTGGTAATTCTAGGTTGGTTCTTCTTTCTCAAGATTGCTTTGGCTATTTGGGGTCTTTTGTGGTTCCATACAAATCTTAGTATTATTGGTTCTAGTTGTGTGAAAAATGCTATTGCTATTTTGATAGGGATTGCACCAAATCTGTAGATTGCTTATAAGGGTTCCATTTTCTTCACATTCTCGCCAGTATTTAGACTTGCTGTGCTTCCGGACAAGCAGAATCCAATCAAGTTATGTTTCAGAGTGTATATTGGCTCGGAATCCATTTCTGTTGTCTGGTAGCTGTGTGACTCTGGACAAGTTACTCATGGTCTCAGCCTCAACATGAAAATGGGGATAGACCACCTTTGAAGGTTGGCGGTGAGGAGTTGTGAGATCTTTAGTAAAGAGCTTTGGAAGGTTTCAGGCATATGGTAAGAACATACTCCATTTAACTATGTTGCCCAGGTAATACAGGCATCCTTGAAGTCTTATTTTTGTGGAGAAGGGCATTGGTCACAACAAAGGCTACATAGAACAGCTTTGTGAGAAGGTACAGTTGTATTAAGCAAAAAGGGATGGGAGTCGTTCTAGAAAGTATTTCAGGAGGAAAACATGCAAGCTTTGGTTTGTACTGCATGGGATGTTTTAAACATGAAAGCAGACATCTTTCTATCTAACACTGAACCCTTCAGGGTGTTCTTTTTTTTTTTTTTTTTTTTAAAGATTTTATTTATTTATTTGAGAGAGAATGAGAGAGCACATGAGAGGGGGGAAGGTCAGAGGGAGAAGCAGACTCCCTGCCGAGCAGGGAGCCCGATGCGGGACTTGATCCAGGGACTCCAAGATCATGACCTGAGCCGGAGGCAGTCCCTTAACCAACTGAGCCACCCAGACGCCCCCTTCAGGGTGTTCTTTCCTCTTACTTCATACAGAGTCCCAGGGAGCTCTGAGTAATGAAGGCGTTATGACAATCACACAGTAACCTTTATACGGCTGGAGGTTGCCATGGATTTACAGGTTTGTCATCTTATATTGACTTATCCACAGCCAAGCCCTGTTAGTACCTGTTACTGCTCTGTGCGGGAGGAACCTGGAACAAAAATTCCTCTAATTCTCCCTTACCCACACTCTTTTCCTAAAAAGCAAACATTAATGCCTGCTTATAGTGATATAAGACAGGCAACCAGGCCCTCTCCTGCACACACGTTTTCCTGGGACAAACCACAGAGACAAGCTATTGGAATGTATTTAAATGAAGCATTTTGCTAGCTCAGAACTTCTTAAAGGGATCCAGCTTTCTGACGGAAAGCAGCCCAGGATTGTTAGAGAAAATACTGAAGGTCAAAGAAATGTCCTTCATTTCTTTTGTCAGCATTGTTTTGCCAAAGAAGATGTTGGCTTTTTTTTTTTTTTTTTTTTTTTTTACTGAAGAGTAAAAGGAAATTCTGATCATAAGCTGCTATCATTCCCTGGGCACTTGCCAAGTTTGTGTTCCTCTGTAACGTTAAAGCAAAGTGCCTTTCTTAGAGTTGTCCTGTTTTATAAAAACTTCAAGACAATTTGAGAAATAAGGATGCAAAATATAATAAAGACTGAAGAGAAAGAAAAATAGCATAAAGTTAGGCATAGAAAGTATGTGTCCGCAGAAGGGAAATTTGGCTCTGGGCTTCCTAGCGACCAGGGCAAAGAGGAAAATCTGTTGTCATTACATGATTTTTAAAAAATGAAGTTTCTGGGGTCCCTGGGTGGCTCAGTTGGTTAAGCGTCTGGCTCTTGATTTTGGCTCAGGTCATGATCTCGGGGTCCTGGGATCGAACCCCATGTGGGGCTCCATGTTCAGCAGGGAGTCTACTTAAGATTCTCTCCCTCTCCCTCTGCTCCTCCCCACGCCACTAGTGTGTGTGTGTGCACGTGCATGTGCGCGCGTTCTCTCTCTTTAATTTTTTTTAAAGGCGATTTCTGTCACTGCTTAAAAAAATACACAGTTTCTTAGGAAGAGCTCCCTTGTCCCTGGCTCTGGGAACAGAATTAAAAGTATTCTTGAAGGTACTCATAAAGAGGCTATTCTGAACTCTGATGATGAATTTCCTCAGATGCCCCCCAGTGACTGCCACTGAATCATATAGGACTGCTTTATTGAATGTCCCTCATTGTTGGCATTTTGCCAATGTTTAATTGTATAAAGGAAAAGAAAGAACCTCCAGGCAATTCTCCATCTGAACTTTTGCAAACTATTGAGCAGCAAAGAGTTGGAGGTCATCTCTCATAAGTTCCTGGAATGTGATTCTTCTCTGCAAATGGTGGGTGCAGAGCCAAAGACTTGAAATGGGTCAGTAAGCTGGGGCAGAGATGATGTTTCTTTACAGATAGGAAAAGGAAGCTCAAAGCTATGGGGGCCAGAAGAGAAGGTTGAATGTAGAGGTGCAAGTGCATCAAAGAAGATCTAGAAATTTGGGGGAAGAAAAAAATGAATAAATTTATTTCTTTAAGATGACCACTGTTAACACTTTTGTAGGTTTCCTCCTTTTTTCATCATGGGTAATGTTAATAAAATCAGAATTTGCATGTAATTTCGTGTCACTTTTCACTGAACTAAGCAGCACAGAATAAGCTGTTATGTTTTATATTATTGGGGCATGTGTCGTGCTGTGATGAAATTTCCACCATGGTTTCAGACCTTGCATAAAATGTGATATGTACCAACATGCCATGAATAAGCAACGCTTTGGGAAAATTAGAAGAAGCTGTTTAAATGGACTGGTGATGAGTAAAGAGACCAGTGGTGTGGTGTGGGGGTGAGACCTGAGTGTGGGGAGGAATTCAGCAGAAACTGAGAATCAGCAGGAGATATGACTGTGAAATCATAAGCCCCCTAGAGGACTTATGACCTTCTGGGGCCCCCCACTGACTATGAGATTGGGGGTCCAATTACATGCATACCTCAAGATGGAACAAGTGCATCTCCTATAGCATTTTAAAAAATATAATCATGCCTTTTCATAAGGAGAGAAAAATAGAACATTACATGGGTCAAATAATGTAGTAGTGGTAATATTTGGCAAGTTTTTCTCTTTTAAAGTATCTTTTCCAGGTGTCCCTGTTTTTTCATGGTCAAGAATTTTTCTTTCTGGGGAGGAAGGGACAAAAAGTCATCTATTGATTATAGGGGAGACACTGGTGTTCACATTCAAACTAGGCAAACACATATGCAAACACTTCCCGGTAATCTACCACTCACCTTGTTCAATTTTGCCTTTCTCCCTCCCAGAAAGAAAACATTTCCAATGCCTGAAACAACCACAAATTCACTGAAGTCCTGCCTTGAATGACCTCTAGGTTCTGACATTCCCTCGTTGACCTTGTGTAGATTTCTTATTGTGTTCCTTATTTGAATTAGCTTCTGTTCCAGGAAGGGATTCGTAAATGCATTTTCTTAAATTGTGATAGTTTTGTGCAGGCCAGATGCTGTTGATACAATTCCACCTTCTCCAGGGACTGAAGTGTGAGTGTCAAGAAAAGAGGCTGACCTTTTTTCTTTATATCCTATGTGGCTTACAGAAATCATTCCCACTGTGAATGATTGCTTTGTTCTCTGACAGCCTTAAAAAGTACGGGGAGGGAATCTGTCAGTGGATTGTCTCAGACAATCCCTTTTGTAGTAAAAGACTAGTTCTTCTGAGAAAATTCAGCCAAATGTGACTTTAGCCGTCTAAAATCTCCCGATCCTAATAAATGCATGCAAGTATTTGAAAAGACACAATAAAATTAGAACCTTCGAATTGATTTAATTAAGCAGCTGGGATTAATGAGAGGATGTATTTTGCCTGCAGTTATGAATCCTCCTGCATTACCAGTATTCAGTTAATGAAACAATCAATACATGTTTGGAATGCTTTCTTCTCTCCAACACTGAAAATTTTTTAAGCTGCTAGTTTTAGCAGTGGATGTTGAAGTCTTAGGGAAAAAAAAAAAAAAAAAAAAGACCCAGCTTCTTTCATATACCAAAAGGGAATAGATTTTTGTGCATCTAGCAAAACAGGTAGGCTGTCACCAGGTGGCGTGTTTACTGCCTGTATTTCTGTTTCAGAAATGTAAATGCAAGATAGGTACTCCATCATAAAAAAGGCCAATTTCCCGACAAATTGACCCAGAATGTAAGTGTCAAATGAATTCTCCTCTCTCACTGGCTTCTATTCTAAAGCCAGAGATACATGGCCATGCTGTGTCATAGGAATGAATTGAGAATGTCTGTTGGGAGTTCAGATGGTCCCCATTATTCTGTGAACATCCGTGGAATTTACCTGTGGACTCTTAGTCTCTTCGGGACCTCGGGTAGCGCTGTTCCTAGAAGGACTTCCTTGGGTCTTTCCCTGGATTCTAAGAATGTCTCTCTGTATTCAGGGCTTCTAGAAAATCTTCATTCTTCCTTTAGTTTGGGTGTGTGCAAGCAGCTGTATGGAGCTGGGTTTCCGTGTCCACTTACCATGAGGTTCACTAGCCTCACAGAGCCCTTTACCATGAATGTTTCTTCCCTTCCTCTTCCGTTCCTACAGAGCCCCCCACTATTTCCCCATTTCCCCTCTAGTTCTACGCCCCTCTCTTCTATCCCCTTTGTCCTCCTGTCCTACCTCTCATCTTTTTTTGGAGGGGGGGTTCTTTTTATTTTGAGACATTAAAAAACATAGAAAAGCATAATAACTTATTTCTACCATGCAAAATTTATAATCTTTTAAGCTCCAAATTTTAGGGTTTTTTATTTTTTATTATGTTTAGTTAGCCAGCATATAGTATATCATAAGTTTTTGATGTAGTGTTCAGCGATTTATTAGTTCCGTATAACATCCAGTGCTCCTCACAACACATTTAAATAAAACATTGCAGATAGGAATAAAAGTTCTTTTTGATACCGGGTCCTCTAGTCCTCCCTGCCTGTCCTAGAGGTAACCGTATCAAGTGTGATGTGTTTCACTAGACCCAACATTCATCCCATGGCCCTTCTTGGTCTGCATGGTGATGTCACCTGGAGCTTCACAGGAAGCTGTGCTCTTTCTTCGGGTCACTGGTTTATTACATGTCGATGGGGGCTGTGCACTAGATAGGGCTCTAGGTATTCCAGAAGCAAATTTAATAAATGTCCACTTTTACCCAAATTGTGTGGGAAAACAAGCAGATGGAACGGGCAAACTCATGAGGAAGAATCAGGTGTAGGAGACTGTAGCAGATGCAGCCGGGTCCTTGTAAGCCCCGGAGCTGTTTCTGGAGCTCTGTCTCCCTAGCCTCCCATCTGTATCAGCAGCTAGATCCTTCGTGAAGGCTCCTAACCTCCTTTCCATCCCAGGAACCCTACTTATTGTTCTCTTGGCTTCTTTTTAATTCAGATGTCCACATTTCTTTTTTTTTTTTTAATTTTTTTTATTCTTATGTTAATCCCCATACATTACATCATTAGTTTTAGATGTAGTGTTCCATGATTCATTGTTTGTGCATAACACCCAGTGCTCCATGCAGAACGTG
>NC_138382.1:7301611-7327424 GCF_054177405.1 Leptonychotes weddellii
GATGTTTCTAGGAAGAAGTTGCTGCGGCTAATCTTTTTAAAGGGGGAAAATTGAATTGTAATATACAATGATTATAGATGATTTAATTGATGTCTGTATCTACCAGGAGGAATTTATGGATCACTGTTTCTGCAAACTGCTTGTTTACTGTCTGGTCCGTCCCGTGCTCCTTTGCCCCTCTGATTTGTATCACAGAAGCTCTCTTACTCTTTGGCTTCCAAGGAGGTGTGACCAAACAGGCGCTGGTGAAAAATAGGAGGGCAAGAATAGCAAAGAAGAGTCAGGGTCTTCTCACCTCTCTTTTTGCTTCTTTGGGTATCTCTGACAGTGGCTGTGCCTCCTACGTGGTTCCAGCTCTTACTGGAAGGTCCTGGCTTCTGGGTTGTGGTAACACAACTTCTCTCATGGTCTCCCCAACCCCAAAGAGAGTATAGAGGCTTCCTACTCTTGCTAACTTGTGCTTTACTCTGTTTGGCTTCTCAAGCCTTCTAGCACTCTGTTCCCTCTAAATTCCCACCATATCCATAACTCCCACTATCTTAATGACCCAGTGCAGTTACTTTATCTGTCTACAAGGTTTTGCTATGCTATGAAGCGCATACTACACCATCCTTATGTTCAGGGAAGGTATAATCTTGACAAGGAACAAAAGACATCTCTATGAGAAGAAAAGACAAATGACCTTGTGTTATGTGTCATCCTTAATGATTTACACGAGAAGGCCAAAGTAACTCAGGGAAAGGAGAAACCCCTGGAATCCTCATGACCTTTTGGTAGAGGTTAAGTTGGACTCCACAGGATGTGTGGTAGAATAGAATAGAAAATACTGCAGGTGGCAGATAGGATCAAAGAATTGAAATAAGAAATTCTGGAAAACAAAATCCTGTCCAAAATCTTCATGGAGAAGTGGCTTTTGAAATTATTTTCCACTCAAGCTAATGTCATATATGAGGAACTCGGTGATTCTTGTGAATGCTTTGAAAAATCCTTAAATGTTGAAAAACCTTTAAAACTGTTTGATGTGATGGCATTTTCAGTCTTACTTTATATACATTTGGTCCTGCTGGTCCATAAACTTGAGCTTCACTGGAAATTACCCTGTCATTCCCTGCAAACAAGCTCTGTCATTTCAGATGCTACCATCAGACAACTTGTTGAAAGCTGAACGATAGGTGATAGGCAGAAAGCTTTTGAGCAAATACATGCATGTTTTTCAATGATGGTTCATGATGGATGTATGATTAGATGCTCTTTCTAAGGGAGGATGTCACTGTCCTTCTGGGTGGACTGAGGTATCTGAAATAAGGTAGGAAATAGAAGGAATAGTGTGAAACCAATGACCTGGAGGTGGGTTGTTATTCTGTTGCTTTTTTTACTGTGTTTCCAGGCCATGCTGGAGCCCAGTGCTAGACATCACCACGCCTCTCTGCTCGGTGTATGTTGTCTTCATAGAGAAGGAGGGAGAAGCATTCAAGGTGGAGTTAGATCTGAGTTTTCTTTGATTCTTGGGTAAAGAATTTCACTTGATGAGTTTTGCCTTCCACATCTATAAATTAGGAAGAATAATGCAATATTCTTGCTGGAATAAATTAGGCAAACGTGCTTAACTGTCTCACAAATGCAGCTGTTTCTTGCGCAATGTTTGCTGCCCTAGTATGTCTGAGTTACTGTGCTTGGCCAGGTTATACAATTTGCTGAGGGAGAGAGTAGACACCTCGCTGCACTTCCACATGGGACCTTGTGCTTATCACAGAGACAAGAGAGAATCACATCCTTTTCTTCCTTGCTTTTTTTTAATTTTATTTTTCATTTTTAATTGCCACTCCTAAAATTCTGGCACCTGGCCCATTAGAATGTTTGTATTCATCATACATATTACCCACATGACGCACTTGGCTCTGCTCCAAAGGTGGAAGTTGAAATAAGTAAATGGTCTCTATTTGCTTTGTAACTAAGCCTCATTTCCTATCCTCTCTTACATCCTGGAGCCCTCATCCTATATACATGGCATAAAATGCACACGAAATAACAAGTCATTACTTGCAAAGTACATCTTCTTTCCCCTCCAAGGTCTTATTAGCAACTGATAGTCCTAAAAATTCTTCTAAGCAGGCTCCTCATCAGGTATTTCTTTCTTTTTTTTTTTTTTTTTTATTTCTTGACCCCATTCTTTTGAGCATCCTAGCCACTCATTGGTAAGCCATCTGCTAAACATCTTAGAAAAAATAGTTCAAGGGACCCCCTGCAAGCTTCTAGCTCCCCCTACTCAACACAAATGCGAAAACTGGTCAGAAGTCACATTATTTCCTCTGAAAATAATAGTCTTCTGCAGTTTATGTTTCTCTTGTCATGCAACCACAGTAATAATACGTTTGACATGAACTGCATGCTGATTACTTTTATTATTTCAGACGTTTCATTAGCAACAGTCTTCCCCGGTCCCCCAAGACTCCCCAACTTCCAAACATCTAAGAATATCATCTTAACTCTATCCTTGAAGACAAAATAAATGCTAGCATACACATTTTCTGTTTGCTCTCCCCCCCACCCTCACCCCTGCCAAATCTTTCAACCATTTACACCAAAAAAAGCTGTAATTCAGAAAGAAGATCATCCTGGTTTCTCAGAGGAACTCTTGTCTCTTTGAATATAAGAGCTTTAAAAATCTCCTCTAACTCAGATGTGAGGGACCATTAAACACTTTTTTTCTTCTTTCCTTAAATTAAAAAACAAAACACGGCAAATCATAGCCTGTGTTTTTAATTTTGTAAACCAATTTTCAGCTATTAGCAGCCTTGGAAACAAATGTAAATATTGAACTTCTGAGTGCCAAAATTTAACTGGGAATTTGAAAGTAGATAATGAAGACACCTGAGTAGTCAGAATAAATGAAATAGCACCCATGGATCACATTCAGACTTTTATTCTAAGCAAAAATTGATCAAGCAGTTCATGGCAGATTGGAAGCAATGAACCTGAAATGGAAATGTTGGTCCCCCTGTGGCACAGTCAGCTCGGCTGCCATAACGAAAGGCCATTGACTGGTTGGCTTACACAACAGACATTCATTTCTCACAGTTCTGGAGCCTGGGAAGTCCAAGATCAAGGCTGGCTGACTTGGTTCCTGGTAAGAGCTCTCTTCCTGGCTTGCAGCCTCCTGTCTTCTCACTCCTGTGTGTGTGCATGTGAGGGATGAGGGAGAGAGGGAAAGACAAAGCATGAGCGAGCACAAGCTCTCTAGTGTCTTTTCTTATAACAACACTAATTCTATCATGAAAACCCCATCCTCATGACCTTATCTAAACCCAATTATCTCCCAAAGGCCCCACTTCCACATATCAGTTCATTGGTGGTTAGGATTTCAACATATGAATTGTACAGGGACGATGTTCAATCCATAGCACTCACTAAAGTCAGATGTACCAGCAGCAGCCAAAGAAAGAGTATAAATAGCCCTTTGATAGGGAGTGATCAAAGAAGAACTATTACAGCATTTTATTATTAAGAGAGACCATTTAGTTCAGGGGCATGTCACTCTGTGGAGGTCAGTGGCTCCTGAGGGCGTCATGATTACTAATATTCTTAGTAATGAGTCTGATTCATTAAGAAGGATGAAGGATCTTCAGTGTATTCTGTTTAAGAGGAAGAGTGTGGAGTACTCTATTTTAGAATAACTTTTGTCAATGTATTTTAAATATTGGTGTGTATACAGGTTACAATCAGTCATGTGAAATCCCCATTTATGTGCAATGGTTTTTCACTGAAGCATAATTAACATACAGTATTGTATTAGTTTCAGGTACACAACATAGTGATTCAATATTTATATATTATGAAATAATTATCATAAATGTAATTATCATCTGTCACCATACCAAGATTTTACATTATTATTGACTATATTCCCTATACTGTATATTACATCCCCATGGCTTCTCTATTTTTATGACTGGAAGATGGTACATCTCAATCCCCTCCCCCTATTTTGTCCAGCCACCTCCCTTCTGGCGACCATCAATTTGTTCTCTGTACCTGTTTCCATTTTGTTTTGTTTGTTCATTTGTTTTGCTTTTTAGATTCCACATGTAAGTGCAATCATATGGTATTTCTCTTCCTCTGTCTGATTTATGTCAGTTAGCATAATACCCTCCAGGTCTATCTATGTTGTCACAAATGGTAAGATTCCATTCTTTTTTATGGCTTAGTAGTATTCCATTATATATGTATACCCCTTTTTTATCCATTTGTCTATCGATGGACACTTAGGTTACTTCCACATCTTGGATATTGTGAATAATGCTGCGGTAAACATAAGGGTGCATATATTGTTATGAATCAGTGTCTTTGTTTTCTTTTCTTTTTTTTTTAAGATTTTATTTATTTATTTGACCGAGGGAGAGACAGCGAGAGAGGGAACACAAGCAGGGGGAGCGGGAGAGGGAGAAGCAGGCTTCCTGCCAAGCAGGGAGCGCGATGTGGGACTCGATCCCAGGACCCTGGGATCATGACCTGAGCTGAAGGCAGCCGCTTAACTGACTGAGCCACCCAGGCACCCCTCTGTGTCTTTGTTTTCTTTAGATAAATGCCCAGAAGTGGAATTGCTGGGTCATATGGTAATTTTATTTTTAACTTTTTAAGGAACCTCCATACTGTTTTCCACAGTGGCTGCACCAATTTACATTCCCACCAACAGTGCACGAGGATTCCCTTTTCTACACATCCTCGCCAACACTTGTTATTTCTTGTCTTTTTGGCACTAGCCATTCTGAACCGTTGAGGTGATATCTCATTGTGGTTTTGATTTTCACTTCCCTGATGATTAGCAACGTTGAGGATCTTTTCATGTGACTGTTGACCATCTGTGTGTCTTCTTTGGAAAAAAAAAAATGCCTATTAAGGTCCTCGGCCTAGTTTTTGATTGGATTTTTTTCTTTTTTATATTGAGTTGCATGAGTTCTTTATTATTTTGGATGTTAACCCCTTATCAGATAGGCTATTTCCAAATATCTTTTCCCATTCAGTAGGTTGCCTTTTCATTTCATTGATGGTTTCCTTTGCTATGCAAAAGGTTTTAGTTTGATGCAATCCCATTCATTTATATTTGCTTGTCCTTGCCTGAGGGGATGAAGCCAAAAAAATATTGCCAAGACCTATGTCAAAGAGTGTATTGATATATTTTCCTTTAGGAATTTTATGGTTTCAGGTCTTACATTTAAGTCTTTAATCCATTTTGAGTTTATTTTTGTACATGGTCTAAGAAGGTGGTCCTGTTTCATTCTTTTGTATGTAGCTGTCCAGTTGTCCCAACACCGTTTGTTGAAGAAAGTTCCATTCTTTTTTATGGCTTAGTAGTATTCCATTATATATGTATGCCCCTTATTTATACATTGTACATTGTACATTGTCCTCATTGTACATTCTTGCCTCCTTTGTCATACATTAATTGACTATATGAGTGTAAGTTTATTCCTGGCCTCTTGATTCTGTTCCATTGATCCGTGTGTCTGTTTTTGTGCCAGGACCATCAGTTTTGATTCCTAGAGCTTGGTAGTATAATTTGAAATCAGGGAGCATAGTACCTCCAGATTTGTTTTTCTTTCTCAAGATTGCTTTGGCTATTTCAGATCTTTTGTGGTTCTATACCAATTTTAGGATTCTTTGTTCTAGGTCTGTAAAAAATGTCATTGGTATTTTGATAGGGATGGAATGGTTTGTTCTCTAAAACCTGGTAAATCTCATATAGTAACAAAAACCTCTAAAAAGTATGTTCTAGGGTCAGTCAATGGCATGCCATTTTCAAGGAACAATTTCTTTTAAACTGAATTATGCAAGAGCTAACAAAATTTAGTGTTGATATTTCAGTCATTGAAAACAATCCATCGAGCTCTCTTTCTTTCGCACCAACCTCGTACTGTGGTTGAAAGAAATTTATCACAGTGCTTTCTTATCCAAGCATGTCTGTGCATGACAAGTCTTACTATCCTTTAAAGGTGATAATACAAATCGGGGGTTAAGTAGAAGAGAGGACTTATGTTTAACCACAATTCTTTCAGCTGGGCCAAGGAACAATAATTTCCTGATTTGTCTGCCCTTTGTCTTAGTGCCTTCTCTCCAGTTAGAAGCCATTTCCTGGACTCAGTAGCCAAATTTCCCTTCTTACTGCCTGTCATACTTACCAAGCAATCAGCATTCGTCACCACAATGAAGCTAATCTTGCCAAAAGTCCGGGATACTCGAAGTCAGTTGGCCACAGTTCCTTGTATCAATCCCTACAGTAGATCTGGCTTGGCCAATGGGAACATAATAATTGACATCCTTTGGCAAAGGCTCCCCATTCTCTGGACAATGTTTATAAAGACACAGCTTCTGACTCTGTAATTCTCTTTTTATATACGATTTCATGTTTGAGAAACCCCCATTTGGCTGACGCATCCCTTCTTTAGCCATATTAAAAGTTCTGAAGTCTGGTCTTATCTTGTTGGCAGTGATACTGGATTGTCTTGGGAAAGTGATACTGCAGATCTTTGTTATGAGGCATTCTGCCCTGATTTTAGAGTTTATGCCTGGATGTAATCTTACTCTCAGATCGGTGTTCTTGTTGAGGAGACTTCCCTGTAGTACTCCCAAATCAACGTGGCTGAATAATACCACATACCACATGCTTTATCTCATATCCACATCTAACCTATTAGCAAATCCCTGTGGCTCCCCCCAAAAATTTAACCTCTACCCCTGTCATTCTAGCCCAGGTCTCCGCTCTTCTTCACCTACACACTGCTATAGTCCCCAGACTGGTCTCCCTGATTCTGGTCTCATCTATTACTCTTTGTCAACACAGCAGCCAGGGTAATCCTTGGAACACAGATATACTTATATCACTGTCCTGCTCAAATCTGCTTCCTCTGAGAGAATAATATCCAAATGCTCCTTCCCTGGATACAAGGCCCTGCCTGATACATGGGCCACCTTTTTGACCTTATCCTCTACCATTTCGCCCTTGCTCATTCTGCTTCACCTACACGGCCTCTGTGTGCTGCTTCCAACACACCCACCATGTTCCTGCCTCAGGGCTTCTGCACTTGCTCTACTCTCTGCTATGTGCATGTCTCAGTCCTATACCTCATTCTGAGCTTTGTGCATATGTCCTCTCATTGGAGAAGCCCTGCCTGACCACCTTATCTGAAATAAGAGCCCCCTAAGCTGTATTACTAAATGTCTCTCCTTGCCCTACTCATGTATGTAAGCATTAGTTTTTTGTCCCCCCCCCCAGTAAAATAGGAGCCCCACCAGGGTTTGTTTATAGCTATATCCTAAGGTCCTACAGTAATGCCTGGTACCTAGTGTGCCCCATCTAAATATTTGTTGACTAAATGACAGAATGATTCCTTATCTTATCGGATCGTTAGACAACACTTCTTTTAGGTGTTAGGTGCTGGTATTCTGATTTTGTAAATAAACTGCAAAGGCAAGCTTGGTACGTTGCTTAAAGAAGGTGGTCACTATGGAGCTAAACTAAGTTTTGAATTTGAGCCTTTATGTCCTCTGGTTCAGTGTTTATCGTATCATACTTTTAACCCCATCTAGTGATGTGGAACCAAGTGACAGTATTAGTGAGTGCTGGGCGGTGGCATTCCAGGACTTGCCATGAATGTTCAGTGGCAGGGCAGAATCATTAGGCCAGTGGTTTGATAGAGGATGATGACATTTCTCAAGGAGCTCAGCTGTGGCCCATCCACACATCTATCAGTCAACACCCTTCAGTCTCAATATGGAGATAATGGAGTCTAGTTTTCGGTTTTTATGACCACTCTGTTCTGAATTAACAGAGAGAAAACTTGCTGATTAGTCTTTGTATTGCAATGGCTATTACTGATTTCCTCACCCCATCCTAGATAGATAACCAGGTCGTAACAGGAACTAGAGTGCATATAGTCTGGGTCCACAGCCAGAAGACCAGAAGTTAACCAGATCAGAATAATTCATTCAGGGGTCCGAGCCAAAGAGCCAGTGACAGGTCCAGTCCAAGATACAGAATGTTAGATGTTCTATTTTCAGCCACAGGGTCTTCTTATTAATGGATTACTTGCCTATCAGATGACTGCCTGGCTAGTGTTAGACAAGGAGGGCCCTGCTGATTAGCTAAGTACCCCCATTTTCCTCTTGATGATGCCTCTTGGGCCAAGGCAAAGGCAAGGTCATGAGTCAAGCTGACCCCAACAGGTATGTGCCTCTTGAATACATTGCCTCAGTGATGGGAGGTCAAGAGGGCACCATGCGTGGCTGCAGGTATCTGCATCCGTGGGGTTGGTGTCTGAGTGGACAACACTGCCTGTCTTATGGGTTGATGCCATTTGTTTTTTGTTTATGTATCAGTAAAATTCTGAAGACTTTTCCTCCTATTTTAATGTAGACAGCTGCCAACACAAGCCTGTTAAACTCCAGGAAATAAGTCATTATACATCAATGTGGTTTTAAAAAAAGTAGGGGTACAATGGGCTCAACGTGAGTCAGCATATGGGAATATTGCTTAGGGGGAAAATGTGATTCTGGAACTTGAAAACAGGAACCTAGCATGAGGTTCTTTTTCCTGTATTCATCATTTTAACCATGTATTTTTAGAACGCCAACTACATGCCAGGTAATGACTGGCAATGCACAGACACAACAGTCCGTTCTCCGGGGGCTTAGGATCTAGCAACTTCTCTGTGGGCCACATCTAGTCTCTTGCGTTCCCGTTTCTTTCAGCTTTCAAGAATTCTGAAAGGAGAAATAAAAACTTGAGATAAATGAAAAAGAAATCGATGAATGAGTCTGAAAGTGATTTAATTACCAATTAGAGCAGAGATAGAAAAGGCATAGCCTCAGTTCATCTCCCGTCACACATAGTGAGGAGGTCTTTGCAGTGAGAGAGATGATATGAAGATAGATGTGAAGGCCTTCCCTTCTTGACCTTAAAATAATGAAAATATGTGCATGTGTACTATGTATATGTGTTATGTGTGTACGTCTATATATTTGTGTCCCCCCCCATTCATATGTTGAAATCTTGACCCCCAGTATCTCAGAATGTTACTATATTTAGAGATAGGACCTGTAAAAAGGTAATTGAGTTAAATGAGGTCACTGGGCTGGGCCCTAATCCAATAGGATTGGTGTTGTTATTAAAAAAGGAAATTAGAGTACAGGCAGGCCCAGAAGGAAGACCATGTGAAGACACAGGGAGAATAGACAAGCCAAAAAGAAGCCTCAGAAGAAATTCACCCTGTTGACATTTTGATCTCAGTCAGCTTTCTAGCCACCAGGACTGTGAGGAAATGCAGTTCTATTGTTTAAGCAACCCTCACCCCCACCCCCACCCCCACTCCCATGGTGCTTTGTGAGGGCAGCCTTAGTGAAATACTACAAATACACATACATAATTAGGAGGCCCCACCCCTAAAGATGTTAAGAACTCAAAAGCTGCACATATATATTAAGGCAAGTTTAGAAAGAAATACTCTCAGGTGCTGGGTCAAGGGCTTGCTAAGCTCAGTGGTCAGATGAGAAATAATGCTGGCTGGATACTCTAGCTACATGGATGCTAAGTGCTTTATATGTCTTTACTAGTTAATTCACTCAGTGAACACTTTATAAGTTCCTGCTATGTACCAGGCATTGAACTGGGTACAGGAAATACAAGAATGATTGGTACAAGAATCTGTCCTCAAGGAACTGGGTATGGATGACCATTGCTACAGTGTGAGAAGTCTTAGGACAAATACATGAACAGGGCACCTAACCTAGGAAGCTGGTTGTCCCAGCTCTGAATTCCCACAGCCACTGGACTACACGTGGTCTTTTCCTTACTTCTCCTATTTTAAAGTCTTCTTTCTTATTGACCTTCTCCAGTCTCTTCTTGTTTTTGTTTGTTTATTTGGTTTTTGGGTTTTGGCTTTTGTTTTGTTTGGGTTTTTTTTTTTTTTTTTTTCCCCTAAATGATTAAGTAATGGATATCAACACAGGATTTGTAGTAGTTCACTTAGGCTCCCAGGAAATCATTCAGAGAAGATGATGCAGTAAATCAAACTTCATGTTAACTCTGACCCTGGAGTGTTATCATCTGACTCAATTCCAGAAGAGAGGACAACCTCCTGTGACTTCTTCCCCCATCTTTCAGACCATAAGTAGGTGCTGGGGCCCTGCCAAGCTGGGTCACTGTGGCTCATAAGGGACTGTCAGTTTCTCACAAGTGTTACACAGCTACAAAATTACTAGGCCGCCCAAAGTGACTCGTAAAATTGGCCCCTCTTAAAAAGAGAATTTTAGAAATGTCACCTCCAGACTATCATTCTAATGCAACTAAGCTCTCCTCTCAGCTGACTGCCTGGAAGAGTCCTCAGAGGAACAAATGGGAAACCTAGCACTTTGATCTGCCCAGGGCAAGTATTAGGATGCAGCAAGAGTAGAACTTTTAGGGGATATTTTAAATCTAGGATAGTGATAAAATATAAATGATGTTTGATATCTACTTGTATTTACAAAGAAACAGACCAAGAGTGTGTGTGTGCACATGTGAGTCTGAGTGCTTATGAAGAGAGAGCGAGAGATTGAGAGACAGAGACTCTCATTGGCTGAGACCCACCCACAGGGTGGAGACACATCTGCTTTATTTAAAGTCTCCTGATTGTAAATGTTAATCACATCTGCAAAATACCTTCTTAGCAATGTTTAGGCTAGTGTTTGACCAAACAACTGGGCACCATAACCAGCCAAGTCGACACACAAAATTTACCATTATACTACTTTAAACAGAAAGAGGTAATCTAAGTTCTTCATCATGTTATTGAATAAGAATATCAATGAAAGTAACTAGCAGTCACACAGAAAAAATCTCTAAACCTCTTATTTATCTCTCTTTGGATGCTTTCAGTCTTGGAGTTTAGAGCCATTGCTTCCCAAGTCAAACAAGTCTGTCTTCGGATGACCCTTATAGTTGACAAATTTTTGCTTGACTTCATTGAGTCCTAATCCCTGTCTGTGTAACTCTCGTGCTTTAAATGCTGTTCTACCTTCTGGAACATCATGGAAGCAGATTGAAGACCAATTTGCCTTAAATGTCCAAAATATATTGTATAGGGTATTCATTTTGTGTGGTGCTCAGCATGGGGGTGAGGGATAGAGAAGTTTCTGTGCTCAAATAAATTTGGAAACACTGCTTACAAGCTCTTCCTTTAGAAGATTTATCATGGCTCATATTAAAGGCTTCTGCAGCAAAGAAACCAGCTAAGCTGAACTTTAACCTAGCATTTCCCAGACATCTGACCTTGGAAAATCTTCTTTTTCTTTTCACTACCATCCTATAGAAGGTAAATTGAAAGGTTCTGCAAGGGTCTCTGACATTATCAATGTTAGCCTTTCATTTAGGTGCTCTGTCCCCCGGTCGCTCTGCACCACAGTTGTATCAGTCCTTAGGGGCTTAAAATAATAGCCATTCATTATTTCTCCCAAGCCTGCAGATCGCTGGGTGATTCTGCTGATCTGGCTTGGTATTGACTGATCTTAGCTGGGCTTATTTATGCATCTGCAGTGATGAGTAAGGTGGAGGCTAGCTGGTCTAGCCTAGCCTTGCCTGGAATGACTTGGCTTTATTCCATGTGCCTCTCTTATCATTCCAGCAGATTAGCAACCTAGGACGTTCTCCTTGCAGTGGCAGAGATTGAAGAGAAGAAGTGGAAACACGTAAGCAAACACTTTTCCAAGTCTCTGCTTACATCAAATTTGCTAAAATTCTGTTGGTCAAAGAGTGACACTTGGGTGATCTCAGAGTGGCAGGGTACTGCAAAGTTATAGGGCAAAGGGCAAGTATATTGGCAGCCATTAATTGAGGCCATGCAACGGTCAAATGCAAATCTGAGAGAGGGGGTCAAGATAACAGTATCAGATCGCTGACAGCAGGGTGGAGGGTGTGTAGTAACATCACAATTCCTCCGAGCCCACCCCTCCAAGATGCTCAGGGTGGGCTTAGGTGCCCATAGTCTCAGAAGCTTCCCAGGTAATACAGATGATGAGCCAGGGTTGAAAACCACCAGTCTAGACGCCCCCCCCCCTTTTTTTTTAACAATATCAATTATGTGCTTACAATGATAAATTTCACAAGGGATATAGAAAGAATTTTAAGTTGAAGACATTGGTGCTTCTTGCCACTGAGCTTCCAGTCTCGGGCAAATAAGACTGGTGTATGATTAGTTATATGGCAGCAGATCAGCATTCAATCCCACTGCTACCATGACTCTTCCCTGGCCTCAGATACATCCTGGCTCTTGGATTCCTGCAATTAGATCATTTTCTTAAACTGTATCTGATATATTTTATTCTGTGTGTGCCACACCCTCAGTCAGGGGGCAGCTGAGGGAGAGGGACTGAGCCAAGGATAGTGCAAATTTAGCCGGACTTAAAAGGGGCTATAAATATATGATTTTTTCCCGGAAGACCAAGGACGCCAGGGTGGTCAACAGGGAGTTACTGTTGTAAGGCATTTGACGTGTTAAAAAGAAAACAAAACATATTTTCCCCAAAGGTATTTATATATTGTTATGAATAGTAACATAGAGGTATTACTGAAGTCATCATATCCAATTATTTGTGTGTATATATGTATTTATATATAATCTCAGTCAAGAGATAATGAATATACAACTAATATCTTGTTGAAGTTCGTATAATTTTTAAAATTCTACAGGTGGGAACTGTATTAGTCTGCTCAGGCGGCCATAACAAAATACCCCAGACTGGCTTAAACAACACACATTTATTTTCTCACAGTTCTGGAGGCTGAAAATCCTTGGCCATAGGGTTGGTTTCTGATAAAGGCCTTCTTTCTGGTTTGCAGATGGCTGCCTTCTTGCTGTGTCCTCACATAGTCTCTTCCGTGTGTGTGTGTTTGCAGAGGAAGAGAGAACAGCTCTCGTGAGTCTTCCTCTTTTTATAAGCACATCAGGCCCATCAGATCAGGACCCCACCATTATGACCTCGTTTAACCTTATTTACATGCCTAACAGCTCTATCTCCAAATACAGTCATGTGGGGAGTTTAGGCTTCACTATATGAATTTTGGAGAAACACAGGTCAGTTTATAACAGGAACCATTGTGTTAGACTTTTGCTGAAAATAAAAAAATGCCCTCACTCCTTACTGCCATTTGAGATCTCTTTCCAGACATAACGGGGCCTCAGAAGCTTCCCTACAGTCCATTTTTGGATTGTAGCCATTCTAGGTAGCACCAAAGATCCCGTGGCTTCCCTACTTCATGTGGTCCAACTAGATTATATAAAGCAATGGGGCCCCAAATATGTGAATTGTATACTTACTTTAAAATCAAATGATAAGTTTATGTATAGATTTTACATCCTAGAGTATTTCAATATGAGTTTAAATAATCAAATAATCTAGGGCGCCTGGGTGGCTCAGTCGTTAAGTGTCTGCCTTCGGCTCAGGTCATGATCCCAGGGTCCTGGGATCGAGCCCCGCGTCGGGCTCCCTGCTCAGCGGGAAGCCTGCTTCTCCCTCTCCCACTCCCCCTGCTTGTGTTCCCTCTCTCGCTACATCTCTCCCTGTCAAATAAATAAATAAAACCTTTAAAATAAATAAATCAAACAATCTTATTCTTACCTTGATCTATGTTGCAAATTAAAAAAAAAAAAACAAGCAAAAATAATGAATACACTGCTGTACAAACCTATATTTTACATCTTTATCAGTAAGGGCATGGGTGAATAATATCTGAACTGCAATGCCTTCGTGTCTCAGTATAGCTACTAGAATATTTAGTCTCCTAATCTGCATATGTGCTTCACTAGAAGTTAAGAAGGCAAATGTTAATGACATAGAGGTTAACAGGGAGGGTTCTAAAGCAAGAGTCAGTAAACTATGGCCCATAAGCCAAATTGTGCATGCTGCCCATTTTTATAAATAAAGTTTTATTGGAACGCAGCCATGCCTCTTTGCTGACACAGCATCCATGGGTGCTTTCAGGCTACAATACCACAGTTGAGTAGAAAATGGCCTACAGAGCCTAAAATATTCACCATCCAGCCCTTTACAGAAAAAGAAGTTTGCTGACCCTCAATCTAAAGTAAAGATCCTTGAGACCAAATTCCTAACTCTGCAGGTTCTAGCTGTGTGACCTCAGGCAAGTTATCTAGCCCCTCTGTGCCTTAAGTTCCTCATTGTAAAATGAAGATAATAATATTACCTGGATCAAAGGGGTGTTAAGAGCAATAAATGAGCATATAAACATCTCAGCGTAGGGTCTGGACTAAAGGAAACACTCACACTGTAGTTGTTAACTAAATAATCCACAACAAACTAAATTCATAATGAAGAAGTTAAACTAAGAGCAATTAATAATTAAAAAGGAAAATTAAAAGTAATTAAAAACCTGACCAACTCAAATCTGTAGTGGTGAGGCTCCTCCCTAAATATCCTTTCTAAAAATTTACAAGAATTCTCTTTCTATGTGGGGCACGCCCAGTAGGAGCTTTTGAACATTGGCAGGCATTGCTGGGCACTAAGCCACATTAGGAGAATATAGAATAAATCCTTAGTAAACTCTGATGATATACTAAGTTTAGTTTACTAATAACACATTGAATAACCCTTAATAATTCACTTAGTAATTGACTGGTAAATAGTCTCTAGCCATTCATAAAAATAGAAGTCAGTGGAATTAAATTGTGTTTGTGGTTCTGTTCACAGCCTACCAGATAGATCATCCTTTGCAACTGTTCACCCTGACTCTTCCCTGACTGGATGCATAGCCATCTGGTTCCTGGAGTAAATGAAACCAAGCCATGGATCCCATCCCTAGTAATTTTGCCAGTTTGACTTTCTCCTATGGCTAGAGGATGTGGGGGTATGACATGTGGTTGGGTAAGAATAAATACCTTAGCCCCACTGGAAAGTATATCCCAGTGATGAGTGGTAGGTAGGTAGCATCATATTTTGTTTAAAAAGTTTAAAATCTACGAGATAAAGGTGTAGCGGAGGTTGCTCCCTAGTCTACCCTGGGGGTTATGTGAGGTTGTTGGCAGTTCTTTCCACGAGGAGTTAGTTTTGCAGTTGTATAGTTAACACCGAGAATAGCAGTTCTAAAGAATAAACGATGTTTAATTAAGAGGAGGAAGTGTGAATAGAAAGTCTCTTATCTAATCTGTTGGTTGTTTGGATCCTTATGACTGTCAGAAGTCTCTTCACAAAACTTCTAAATGAAGTAGAAATAATGATGAACCTGTGAGCAGGACTAGAAAAAAACCATTGAGAAGGGTGACCGAGTGGCGTGGCAAGGTACATTCACCACAGTAAACTCTAATCATAGGTTCTTTTTCAGATATGCAATCGATTTAAAAAATTGCGATGGATATTTCCTGACATAACGTTCAACACTAAATATCTGGTCCTTTCTTTCTTCTCATGCTTGGTTGGAAACCTCTCTGATCAGTGAGAGTTCCAGCCATGCCTCTTCTCTCCCTTCCTCTCCTGTGTCTCTATTTCTTCAAGATCTGCCACTGCCTAGAGGTCTCCCTCCTGTGTTCTCCACCTTCCCCCATTGCTTTAATCATTTTTCATTTCTGTTCCTGAAGACTCCTTGCAAACCCAGCCTAACTTGGATCAGGTGAATTTGAGCTGTCCATACCCCTCCTTTTTTCCCCAGGTCAGGAATCACTAGATAATGTATTATGGAAAAGGAAGAAGGCCATTAAGGAATATATGTGTGAATTTACAGTTCTTACTTCATTTTTAAAACAACCTGTTTCCTGATTATAGAATACTTGTCC
This sequence comes from Leptonychotes weddellii, assembly GCF_054177405.1. Lineage (NCBI taxonomy): Eukaryota > Metazoa > Chordata > Mammalia > Carnivora > Phocidae > Leptonychotes > Leptonychotes weddellii. Next base: position 7,317,424 of record NC_138382.1, read on the forward strand.
ATTTTAGGAAATTTAGCAAAATAAAGAATACTAATGAAGGAAAAGATAATCACCCATAATCCTACCACATGGGGTAAACACTTAATACTTTGCTGTGTTTCTTTCCTGTCTTCATCTGTAGTTTATATTTATAGAGTCCTTACTATGTACTAGATACTTGCTAAACATTTTATGTATTTTATTTCATTTAATCTTCACAACAACCCTATGAAGTATGATTTATATTGTTCTCATGCTAAAGATGAGGAAATAGGGCCCAGAGAATGAAATTACTTGACCAGGTAAATGAGGAAGAAAACAAGCTGATAGCAGCCCATGATATTAATGCTATGCTATTCTAGTTACCATTCTGCTCTGTTGATGTTAGATTTCATTATTTAAATTGAATTTATTGGGGCGCCTGGGTGGCTCAGTCAGTTAAGCATCCCACTCTTGATTTCGGCTCAGGTCGTGATCTCAGGGTGGTGAGATCAAGGCCCCCCATCAGGCTCTGCACTGAGCGTGGAGCCTGCTTAAGATTCTCTCTCTCTCCCTCTACCCCTCCCCAACCCCACTCACGTGTGCTCTCTTTCTCTAAAAAAAAAAAAAGAATTTATTAGTGATCAAAGGATGGACTTTAAAAACCTGGTGAGTTGTTATCTTGGAAAAAGTAATTAAATGTGTATTAATGATGGTTCAAAATACAATTCAATTTCTTTTTTTACTTTATTTATTTATTTATTTATTTATTTATTTATTTATTTATTTATTATGTTCAGTTAGCCAACATATAGTACATCATTAGTTTTTGATGTAGTGTTCAACGATTCATTAGTTGTGTATCATCACAACACGTGCTCTCCTTAATGCTCATCACCTGGTTACCTCATCCCCCCAACTCACCTCCCTTCTGTAACCCTCAGTTTGTTTCCCAGAGTCCAGAGTTTCTCATGGTTTGTCTCCATCTCTGATTTCTTCCCATTGAGTGGAGGGAAAACTGAATGGGAAGAAATCAGAGAGGGAGACATACATTTTAATTTCTTAACGGAGTACCATTTTGCTTTCTATAAAATGGCGTGGGGAATATTACCCACACAAAATGCTGTAAACTGAACTCCCTTCTTGTCATTTTCCTTGTTTCTCACAGTTCTGAATGAACTGATGAATTTATCCGGTAAGAAAAGAAAGAAAGGAACTCATCTCCTTAACCCACAAAGGATTCACACTCAACTTCTCCACTCACTCCCTCTGCCACTCTGGCAGAGCGACCAGCACCATGAATACCAGATTCATTGCTTTCTCTCTCATTTTGCTCTCCTGCTATTTCCCCAGTGGTGTTAATCATGAAATGGGCAGAAGTTGAAGTTCTCAGCCGACGTAGCAACATCTGACAGAATTATGATTTCCTTAATTATAGAGGGTGGACTCAATGCATATAAAATTTTGCTGTTCTTTTGTATTTTATCAGTATATAATGTGCATTTTTCTTCTATCAGTGATTTATGTCCTCTGAAATGATAGTTTACCAGAGTATAATTAGAAGTTCTACCTCATCTCCATTTAAAAATATTTGTGTGGAAAATGTTATCGGAAATCATTATACGTGTGTAAATTTATAATCTGCTTTTCCTCATAATGGTTGAGAGACTTACACATTTTAAAGGACTGCACAGTCTTGATTCTTTAGATGTATTTATATTGTTTGTGAGCATGTCAAGTATATCTATTTTATAAATGAGCTTCAGGGGGCACTGCTGCAGAATTCCTTAAAACTACTGTCATTTGATTCCTGGATTTCTTATGAAATGTCAGCACTACTGCCTATTACTAAGAAAGCAAAATAAATAAGCATCCTAAAGGGTATTTTTGCACTACCTGATTTCCAGTGCTGGATAACAAGGTTAATCTAATTAGAACAATAAGATGTTATGCTATAACATATATGAGATATAAGATGATTCATTTCAGCCTCTTCCTTTTATGGGTGAGAAAACTGAGTTTATGGCTTGTCCAAGGTCAACAGCTGAAAGGGAAGTCTCCTGCCTGGGTACAACCAAAGCTTCTATGATAACTTAAAGTAGAAGGCATTTATTTATTCACTATTCCCCAAAGGTTTTGGATTTAGAAAAGCCTGGAGAAATGAACATTTCCCTATATCCACAGTATTTGAAATGGAGTTGCCTCCACTCTCCCACAGCTTCTGCAACTGGGGGGTATACAAGACCATTTGGTGGTCAAAATTTCAAATTGCTTTTAGACTTACAGAAAAATTGCAAGACTAGTACAGAGAATTTCTATATGTCCCTGTCCCAGTAGACTATTAACATTTTATCTACTGTAATATAATTATCATAACCAGGAAATTAACATTGGTATAGCACCATGAACGGACTCCATTTGAACTTCACTTTGAAATTTCCAACTCCTGTCCCTTTGCTTTTGCTGTTGTTCCCAAGATCCAATTCAGGATTCCATATTGCATTTAGCTGTCATTTCTCTCTGATCTCCTGTAATCTGCAACAGTTCCTCAGTTTTTCCTTGTCTTTTGTAACCTTGACAGCCCCAAAGAATACTGATTAATTTGTTTTACTCCATGTCACTCCATTCAGGCCTGTCTGGAATCTTATGATTGGACTGAAGTCCTGCATCCCCGTCAAGAACACCACAGAAATGGTTCCTCATCCTTCTCAGTACATCAGATCACAGCATGCATGATATCCGGATGTATTATCATCGATGATGCTGGTATTGATCACCTGGTCAAGATGGTCACTACACTTTTCCACTGTAAAGTTACTATCCCAGTGACCAAGGTGGAACAATTTGAGCACCAAAATAGATAATGATACTATTAGATTACAACCCATAAAATAGTATCCATGAGTTAATAGTGACATAAATAAGTAATATCTAGCTATTTGATAAAGTCAGTTCTTGTTATTCTCAGTAGTTATGTTCTATAAAGTCAGTGTGTGAACCTGAATTAGCTCATACTGAACCATTGCTCCTAGGGGAAATACAGGTTTGAGTTCCTGCCAGCCTTGGGTCAAAACCTTTTTATCAGTTGATCCATACATCACCTGGTTTTATTTTAATTTCTGTTTAAAGACTCTATTTAGTTTGTTGATTCATTAACACTGAGCTCACAGCCAACAGCACTGTAACTCCTGCCGGAATGAAGCTCATCTACCACACACATTTTCTCTGTAAGGCACATCGTACCCTCGCAATTAAGAACACTAGACAGCATTTCAGCACCATGCTTCGGGGACATTTTAAACAGTGAAATCGCCAACAGAAAGCACAAAAATGTGAAAAATGTGACACTAAATCAACGAATCAAAGGACACTTGCTTACGGCAGGCGAGCTGACTTAAGGAGGCAGACTGTTGCCTTGTTGGACCTCAGCGGGGAGTGTGTGTTTCAGATTTGTCACTGCTCTGCACGTGTCCACAAGTGACCAAGAAAGTGCCATGACTATAAATTTTAGCCTGAGGGTGAATTCTCAAATTCATAATCTGTGAATAATGAGGATGGACTGTATGTGGAGGAGATGTGACAGCTCTTCTTTGCAGCAGAACTCTAGTCAATGCAAAGAATGAAGGACATAGAGAATGGCCACCCCCACAGGTAACCTCCACAGGGATCATTGTTGCAGATGGACCACCAATGGCTACTAGGACAGTGGGCAAAGCTTTGAGCTTGAAGAAAGGGATTTGCATAGTTTCAAATTATTTCCCCCAAGACCTTAATTGACTACAGGGGGAAATCTAGTAAATTTATATTCATTTCAAATTTAATATTGCATGACTTCTTAATTTTTCTAATATTACATAGCATTAGCAGATGTTGCCTGTGAATACAAATAAATAGGTGGTATGTTCTCAAATTCTTGATAAGGGGAGCTCCACATTTTTCGCTGTATTTTCATATCTGGATAATCAGTACTCAACCAAAGCTGTTAATTTATGTATAACTGGAGAAAAGTCAAGAAGCTGTCACTTCAAGGGTAGATTTGGGATATGTAAGGTTCACTGCCTGTGTGAAATCATCCCAGGTAGGGGCAAGCATTTATTCTTCAGTGTTCCCGCTGTGTCCTGTTTGGATAGACTAGAAATATCTATTTTACAGTATAGATTGATTGTGTGCACACTTGTCTCCTAGACAGGCTGTTTCCTGAATACAGTGGCAGCCCCCTCCACCTTTATATCTCCGGAGACAAGCACAGTGTCTCACATATAGTGGGTGCTCAGTAAACAGTAACTGGAAGTAGAATGGCATGGGATGAGGCAGGGTAGGATCCAAGACAAATACCTCAGTTCTGCTGGGCATCCACCATCCACATTTTTTCACAGATGAATTTTTGTTCTTGCCATGTTTTCGGACGCTAATGTTTATCTCCTGCCCATGGTAAAGACAAGCATGACCCTTGTTGTAGTAGTTAAAGGCACATGGAAATGAAGACCTTTGTAAGCCCATTTGGTTTATGGGAAGGTTTTTGTTTCACGCGTCTTAGTTCAGATGTGACCTTAGGTGTATTATTCATATACCTACCTTTATCCAAATAATGGTGGTACTCTTGTCTCTAGAGGCAAAACAGATTAATGGCAGTATTAGGGATTTTATGGAGCAGCTTATCTGAAAAAGCTTTTATTCTGAAAAAATTGTCATGATTGGTTCCGAGCACTTGGATGATTTCAGGTTAAATCAAATGTATTAGGGTAGCTAACAAACATAACAGCTCCCCAATTCCAGAGACTTAATATAACACACTTTTTCCTGCTCATTAACAGTGCAGTTCAGTGTTCCTGGTTGGGCAGTTCTCACTCAGACAATGTTTCAAGGACTCAGGCTTATTCCCTCTCATGGGTCTACCCACCTCCAGGTCTTCAGAATCCTCTCCCCTCAGCTGTGGAGTTTTATGGCCCAGTCTAGGAGTGGTTTTCTACCCTCTTCCCACATTCTCTTGGAAGTGAATCAATCGTATTTCCTCCCTTATGTGCAAGGCATGCTGGGAAATAGCTAACTTAGTGTGCCCAGGAGAAAAAAAAGAGCAATTGTTCGGTAAACAACCAGCCAGTCTGCCTCACTAGCTCAGCCTGGCATCTCTCTCTCAATTCTCATGTCACTTGTTGTCCTTATTCTTCTTCAGATACTTAACACTTGGTTCATTGTATTCCTTCATTCATTATGAAACCCATTGGTACCATAATGGGCTTCTACAACATGGCAGTTGATGGAGTTTTTCAAGAAAAATCAAGTTTTTTTCCAGGACTCCACCCTGGAATTCAGTCTAGTTCAATGCTATTTAACTCTCAGAGTATTTGGAAGTTTTGAAAAAATATGAGTGTGACTACCTATCTCACAGAGTAAGTACTTTCAGCTACTCACTATCTAAATTTTGCCTCAAATATTTATTTGCTGTCCATTCATTTCTTCATATTTTGCCTTTCTGTAGTCTAACTGGAAAACAAGCAGAAGCAGATATTTAAGATTTAGGGGAAAAATGTAAAGGCAAAGAACTTTCAATTCTCTCTCTGAATTTAATTATCCTTGGAAATTTAGAAAAGATTATTAGTCTTATTAGAGAATCAGAGTGTGAGAGAGAGCACAAGCAGGGGGAGGGGCAGGGGGAGAGGGAGAAGCAGGCTACCTGCTGAGCGAGGAACCCGATATGGAACTTGATCCCAGGACCCTGGGACCATGACTTGAGCTGAAGGCAGAAGCTTAACTGACTGAGCCGTCCAGGTGTCCCAAGTATAGGTTAGTTCTACATCATTTTCCTCAACTTTAAAAAAAATGTTTTCATTATTTTCCTACTAACGTGTCTTTTTAGACTTTTTTTTTTTTTTTTTTTTACCTAATCACTTCCTCCCACAATGACATTTTAATACTACGGGTATGCTGTGTATCTGTGAAGTCAGATAGGATTGAGGGGTTGAGGGCCACAAACCACTGTGATAGCCAAGATTTTTTTTGCTCCCCAAGAGCCAGTTTCACCTGTCTGGGGTAATATCCCCACCATTGAGAATATATATTCTAAATAAAAGGGGAATGAGTTCTGAAAATAAGAAGCATTTTTTCATGATGTCTTGATTACTTATTAAATTAAAGGTAGTTTAATATCACCTGTTGTACATTTGGCATCATAATGAGACAGCATTAGGAAACTCAAAAATAATACCATTGAATGGTATTATTGAATGCCTGTAGTCTAGATAAAGCTCACAAACATGCCTCCAGCATTTTAAATGGACAGTGATGCTCATGCAAACGAATAGAGATTTAGTAAAATCTGAAAATGCAAAAATAAAATCTGGTAGAGGGCAAAGATAAGAGAAATTGAAGAGATGGAAGCTTTCTAGAGAGGCCGGTAATCTGAGTTTAAGCTTACCATAAAAAGGAAACATAAAAGGAGGGCTTGTGAGGCAATAGGATGGAAGGAAAATTGTGCCGGATAAGGAAGCTGAAGGAAATCCTATTCCCTTTTCTTTTCGTAGGTGACGGTTACTACAATAACTAGGTAGCTTCTTCTTCTGATTTGTTTGAAAGGGAAAAGATTAGGCACAACTGAGTCTGCAAGGCTAGGTCACGTCTCACGTCGGGGAACACGGGAAGCTTAGAGCCTACGGGCCAGCTGTCTTCTCCTCCAGCCATAGGTCTGGAAGGAATCTTCATGTGGCCTGGCTGTTCTCCTTTCTAGCTCTTCCTGCTGTTCCTCACTCCCCTGCCTCCTGTTTGTAAATCTGCAGCAGAGAGATCCCATCTGAGTTGTCAGCCTTACCTCTTAACCGCAACATCTCCCCAGACCCTCCTCTCTTTCAGTTCTGTCTCCCAATCTCCCAGCGGTCCTTGTAGGCTCCCACTTGCACACTCTTGCTTGTAACTGATATTCCATCTGGACCGCCTTCTGCGTGCATCTTTGCCTACCTTCATAGTCTTCCTTTTTGTTCCCGCTTCCCGATGCTGACAGGTGGTGTGAACCTCACTTTACAGGTGCCCGGCCCTCCTCAGATCACACAGCTGGTGTGTGCGTGCCCAGGTTCCAGGTCTTCTGCCTCAGAGTCCGATGTGCTATCAACGCCTCTCTGGCAACTTGACTGACATGTTGTAGACCTTTAGTGAATAGTTTTTCTACTGACGAACGTACAGATAGATACCTTTTACTCTGAAGATGGGTGAATGATGGTAAATAGAACTGCCATAGTCATCTGCATTGTAAGTTTTGTATTTTATTTCCTGCTCATTTGTTGACATCTGTCAGCACCTGGAAATAAAATTTTGAATCTCTGCTTCCCTGTCTGCAAATGTGTTAGTCTGGTGCAAGATGAGAGCTAAGTGTTGACTCCACAGTATAAATACCATACATGTTGGTTCTGTGTCGTACACCATGAGTTTTTAGGTATGTACTATAGGTAAATGACCACAGATAAATAGAGGCCAAGGGGTTCACAGGCAGTGCTGGGTGTTATGTTGCTTAAAGGTGGGATTTGGTGCACTTATTTTTGTATCCATGGGCCTAGACTGACCATGGGACATAGTTGGTGCTTAATGACTCTGGTTTCTTGCTTCTTATTGAAGCAAAAGAGCTATTGTTTCCCTCCTCTATATGGGGTGTCTGCCAAGTCCATAACAATTCTCCCTTCTCAGGAGAAGAGAACTGGGAACTCAGAATTGGCATTGGCTGTTTCTTTCCTGAATTCCTGTGCCCACCCACCACCAGCCATACTTCACTGACCATAGCTGGCTAAATTCCCATCCTTTAGATTTGGAATTGAGACACTGGGGGACGGAGGGTCGGTGTCTGTGGCTAAACCCAGAGCATATAAATACAGGGGCTGCTACAGAGCCATCTTACAATTGAAGATTGGAGAAAGCTAGACTTGCAAGCTCAAAGGCTGAAGCCACAATATAGAGAAGAACAGACAGAATATGGAGAGAAATTCTGTAGGGATTTAGCCTGCCTCTAATCTTGGTTGCGTTTCCCATTTGAGTCCTTGAGACACCCTTGTGTTATTCTAGTAACACAAGGGTGTCTCAAGGACTGTTAAAGTTGGTTCGGGTTGGTTTCAATTATTTGTGGCTAAAAATCTTCCACGACTATATCAAAATTTCAGATTTCTCATTTCAATGAAGGAAATCCTACTATGTGGAAAAATTAGGTAAGGAGGAGAGACCAAACTTAGTTTAAAAACTATAAACTGACCCCCCCCAAAAAAAACTATAAACCAAAATCATCACAAATTGTATGTATTCACAATTGATTTGAGGGGCTTGTAGAATAATGCTGAGGGGCTTTGTGCATTGTTAGTTTTGAAGTAGTAAGGAATTTTTCCTTCATGGTGAAGTAGGAGCACAAAGGGAGTAAAATGGTAGACAAGAGTCAATGATAAAGCAAAGGACCAAAGAGTTAAAATAAGATTCACAAGAAACCAGAGTCATTCCTCCATGCTTCCTCAACTTCAACCCTCCTATCCAACCCATTGCCAAATCCTATCTATTTTCCCATGTAAAAATCTCTTCAGTCTGTCTCTGTCCACTCTGAGTGGCCATTAATTCTCATGAGGACTCCTGCAATGACCTTCTCTAAATGGACTGCGGGAAGCCACTTTGCCACCATTGTTTCTCCACATTGTGACTAGAGTGGTCTTCTAAAAGTGCGCAGTGTGTCTCCTCTTCCAGGTAAGATTTGCAGAGGCTTGCTTTTGCTCTGGCCCATAAAGCCCTGTAAAGCCCAGCCACTGTCCAGTGTGTCCAGTCTCATCTGCTCCCACTCCTCTCCCCGACCATGCTTCTGTGTGGGCTTCTTTTCATTTCCTCGCCCCACCAAGTTTCCTCTGCTATGGGGCCTTTGCCCACATTGTTCCCTCTACTGGAACCTTCTTTTCTGCCACTTTACCCAGATTTCCTTGGCTTCTCTGACTAGACCAGTTAATCCTTGCGGAGTATTGTATGCTCATCCTTTCTACCACCTGTCCTAGGTACACAGTTTTCCTTTCCTTTTTCTCATTGTATGGTTGTCTTTCTGCTCTTTGGGGCTGTAAGCTCCACAGGGGCAGGAAATCTCTGTTTCAGACTGTTGTTTTAATCCTGGCCCCTAAGAGGATGATCAACAAATATTTAATGAATGAATTAATATGTGAAAAGGTAAAGGAAAGAAAAAGGAAGCACCCCCCCTCAAAAAAAAGCAGCCTCCAATTTTCTCAATACTCTTTTTCAAAAATTGGTTTTATAATTCAGTTGTTTGTAACTCACAGTTTCTCTTAGATACCAGGCTCATGATGAACAATATTATTAATAATGCTAAAATCCCTTTACAAGTAGGGGTATAAGGTTATCAGTAGATAAAATATAATTAATGTTAGTAGGACTCCTAGGGCAGTCCACAGAGGCCTGTTTTGCTCAGAGTGTCTCTGAAACAGTAGTTTTAGGTTCCCAAATCTCCTAAGCATCTTGTGTCTTAAGGGGACACAGGCAGTATGAAGGAGAAAGGACTCCATTTACTAGTGGAGCAAAGATGCTCTGAGAGCTGTGCTGTAAGGTTGGCCATTTTGGTGGTGAGAATGGGACAGGGCAGATGGGAATGGAGGGCAGCCTTGGGGACCACTCAAGGGAATAAGTTGCTCATTAGCCAGTTGGTAGGACTGGCTAGGCTAGGTCCCTTTTCCTTTCCCTTTGTGTATGTCTCTTTGAAATTGTGTGCACTTAAGCAGAAGACACAACTTACCCTGCTGGACAAAGACCTTTCTTTGCTATAGAATACGGAAGTAGCTGTACTTTGGTGGGGCACCTGGCTGGCCTAGTTGGTAGACCATGTGACTCTTGCTCTCTGGGTTGTGAGTCCAAGCCCCATATTGGGTATGGTGCCTACTTTAAAAAAAAAAAAAAGTAGTTGTACTTTGGGCTAGAATTTCTGCATGAGCATTCTATCCTAAGAGGAAGAAAAGGAAAGGAGTTTCCGAAGGAAGAAGGATTGTTACAGAAGCCCTCAGAGAGCAGGGGAGTGAAGTAAATTTGTGGAA
>NC_138382.1:7327924-7375739 GCF_054177405.1 Leptonychotes weddellii
GGGTGCACATACCCCTTCGGATCCCTACTTTTGTATCTTTGGGGTAAATACCCAGTAGTGCAATTGCTGGATCATATGGTAGCTCTATTTTCAACTTTTTGAGGAACCTCCATACAGTTTTCCAGAGTGGCTGCACCAGCTTGCATTCCCACCAACAGTGTAGGAGGGTTCCCCTTTCTCCGCATCCCCGCCAACATCTAAATCAAGTTATATTTTATAGTTTCCTCAAACATCTGCATTTTTGGCTTCAGTTCTTTTTTTTTTTTTTTTAAAGATTTTATTTATTTATTTAAGAGAGAGAGAATGAGAGACAGAGAGCATGAGAGGGAGGAGGGTCAGAGGGAGAAGCAGACTCCCTGCCGAGCAGGGAGCCCGATGTAGGACTCGATCTCGGGACTCCAGGATCATGACCTGAGCCGAAGGCAGTCGCTTAACCAACTGAGCCACCCAGGCGCCCCTCAGTTCTTTTTTTTAACTGACAAATTATTTCTCTTTGAGGCCCCATGCTTGATATAGAAGACTGTCATATGGACCAGAAAGAGAATTAAACCGAAGAAGGGATCTAGATGAAGGCATGCCACAGGGATGCGAATTGGAAGTTTCATCAAATGGGGCAAGAGACAAAGTGCATGTGGACAGGTAGCAGTGCGGGAAATACTGAATTCCCTGTGGTGATTATTGGCACAGGAAACTCATGAAGCACATAGCCCCAAATTAAGGGCCTCGTGTTAAAATTGTGCAGAGAATACACAGAAGGCGCACCAGCCATACCGTTAACATAAATAAATTGTTATATTTCTAAACTGTTATACACTTTGGTGATTAGCAATTTGGGGTTCCTTCTGCTGTATTTCCTGAGAAAAACCTCCAGAGAGTCAGTGGTAACTAAGACCGAGGCAGCTCTCAAGGTGTGAGATTCATCTTCTTTTGGAATTAGGGTCACCTTGGGATTCAGCCTCTAGTCGAGAGCAGGTCACGTGGAATCAAAATTCTTCTGAGACACAAGAACAGGAAGGAGGGTGTGGAGTAAGTCTTTCCCTCTTTGCTCAAGGGACGAACCAAATTTAAAGGCGGTGATAAGAACACTGACAGAATGATATTTTAAAAATATTAACTGATTTTTCCTCCCTGGCAGTTCCTGTTGCCTCTGCCTCTTCCTCACCCCAGCCCACCCCAGCCCACCCCAGCCCCATTTAGGCATCATTTACTGTATCAGGGAAAAAAGGAGTTTTACCAAAAAATAGGGGGGGAAAGGGCTTTTAATTTTCAAAAGCCAAGACCCTAAGGGCACTTGGCATAGTAATTATATGATGAGTTGGAGCTAAGCTTCTAGCCTCTGGTAGAACATGAGCTTTGCTTGTGTACAGGGAGGGAGGGAGAGGTCTAGATCCAGGGGCAGGGCAGGAGCTCTCAGCTGTTGATAGGGAGGTGAGGAAGAGAGAAGGAAGATGGTGGAGTAGAGGAGAAGCAGAGAAAGCCCTTGGAAGCTGGTAGCCTCTCTCTCCTTTGAAAAGAGGCTTTGTGTCAAGCACCCCGGGAGAAAGTAGTGGGTGCATCCCTTTCCTGTAGGGCTCAAGGAGACTGCCAAACCCCAGAACAGAAATGGCTAAGTGGTTTCCAAGGCAGATAGTCTGAAGGAATCTCTACAAGTTGAATGCATCAGCCCAGCATTGCAAGTGTTAAAATGAGTCCCCGGTGCTCAAAAATGCCACTAGCGTGGTAACAGAGAACCCACAACCTTCAACTGGCCTCTGAAGTCAGGGCAGTCTTGGGAGACTGAGCTCTTAACCTGTGGACTCTAACTGCAGACAGTGTCAGAAGTGAATTGAATTGCAGGATACCCAGCTGGTACTGGAGAATTGGTTGTATGTGTGGGGAGGAGGGGCCCCACGTGTTTGGGGTCAGAAGTGTTTTGAGTAAACACCGTTCAGACATTTTGACTTCTTCCCTATTTTTTTTCCAAGGCATAATTCAGATTGCATCTGTTTCCAGGCACCTTTCCAGACCTCTCCATCCTTGTGTTCCTTCAGCACGTCACACATGGATTCTGGCCCTTTATCAGAATTGGCTTTGGATCTCAGGCTGAGTTACTGTCAGCTGCTGCGTGTGAACCCAGAAGGGGTCTGGCTTGTGTCCTCACAGCACCTACTGTGAATGTAGCATCCTAGGCCAGCAGGTATTTTGGTGCCTGGTACATCATAAAGCTTTGATACATATTTGTCAGACTCAATTTAAGATTCTAAAACACATCATTATAGAAACATGAGACAGATCCTTGAAAGAATGTTGAATTGGCATGGCTTTGATTGCCTCACTGCTTTTCTATTTCACCCCAACGCTTTATTTCAAACTTTTTCAAACATACAAAACAGTGCAAGTCACCGTGTAATAATGACCTAGCTTGTTTGATAGTCTCGATTATATTCATGCGTCTATGTGTATTGATGTATTTATGACATATTTATTGATCTGTCCGTCTACCATCCATCATTCCCATATTATTTTTTCCTCACTGTCTTTCCAACACAACCAATGTTTGAGAGACCTTCAACTTTGGAACAGGATCTGGGATTAATTCCTGACTTCAGCCCTTATTTGTTGCATGACCTTGGGGGTATTGCTTAACCTGAGTCTGTTTCTGCCACAGGGGTGAACAGTGCAGGCTACTTCATAGGTTTCGGTGAGGAGTAAATGAGATAATATAGATAAAGGGCCTGGAGCATCATGTGTGTTCAATACATGGGAGCAAGAGAATAAGCATTAAGTACAACGTAAATATTTATTTCAGCCATCAGCACTGATTTGCAATGATTTGTGTCTCCTGCGTTCTTGCTTTCAGCCCCTGCTTTAGGCCCAGAAAGAAGAGAAATTCACAGGAGACAACAAGTCTCAGACTCTTTCTTGGATATAAGCGAGAGGTCCCTGGATCTAAGAGGTCAGAGGTGATCTGGGCTTTGGTGTGGAAACTGCATTCTGAATTCCCTGGCATAATTAAAAGGCCATATATCTAAGAGTAGAATCGACGGTTATTTACTTACCCTAGACAAGATGGGTGGGTGGGTGGGTGGGGGGTTAATGTTGACATAAATTTCTGAAGAACGTTTGCTGGAAAGGAGGTGATTAAGGAGAGAGTATCAGGACTCTCCCACAGCCATAAAAAACCTCTTCCTGGGTCCTCTGGTGCAGGGATTTGCACATTTTCTGAGGGTAGGCCCTCATTAGTACAGCCTTCCACTCTAAGGCTAAAGACTATCCCCAAGTCGGGGAACCAGAATTATGCCCAAATCGTTTTGTTCCTGAAATGGTCCTGCAAAGCTGTGGCCAGAGAACGGAGGATGAGGCCACCTCCCCTATGGCCTCAGACCAGCCAGCATTTGGGATGGTTGGAAGGCTGGAAAAAGAAAATCTCATCCTTTGTTTCCTGCCCGTGCTCTTGCCATGCCCATCCCGTGCCCATTCATAGCCATATCCTTCCTACCCCTTGGTTTAATCATGTTGAGCACAGAAAGGTGTGAATAGTATGGTTTGAATAAAAATGGGGGTCCATCCATAGGACTTGTTTTCTGCAACACAGTTAGAGTTGCACATTTGTGTTCATGTAGGTCAGGAGAATTGTCCCTGCATAAACAGGAAAACGCCCAATGTCCTCCTCCTCCTAAAGGTTTACAACCTATGTGACGTATCACATCAATCGGTGGAACTCTTTTAAAAATACAAGTGCCTGCTCTCCCTCAATTCTGTCCCCACCCCTGAGAGTCTGAGTCAGTGGGTCTTGGGATAGCCCACTGGAATCTACATTTAAAACAATCTTTACCAATTATTTTGCTTCACAGTCAGAGCTAAGAACTACCTCTGTACTATCAAGTCACATAGCTCTTCTTCATAAAAGCACAGATGAAGCATGCCTTCTTTTGCGATGCAAAACCTTGGTTGACCTTCTCGTTTTTGCTTTGCCTTCCACCAGTTGATGGGCATAAAGTGGAAAGCTAGCTGAAATGAAAAAATTAGGAATACTTCCAAAGTAGAAAGGCTGAGCATAAAGGGGAAATACAGACAACCCAGGAGAGCTTTTGAGGAGACTCTTAATTGGTGTAAAGAAGAACCAATAGAGGTTATCACTTAGCTACCCCAGAGCAGGTAAAGCGTATAACCCAGGCCAGAAGAGCACAGGCAGATTGAATTACTGTATTTTACTCTACAACACCCACACTTCACATTCTAATATCCCAAGCATCTTTGGCCAGGTGCCATTTGGAAAGTAGTTGTCATTGTCTATGCAGAATAGATATTGTTGTTGTTCATGGTGGCATGACTGGACAGTGTCCCTTGGAGTTTCAGTCAGCAAACAATTTAAGGACTATTTGAAGAAAGAATACAATCCTTGTTGTTTGAAAACCTACATTTGCTGGTTAGATCAAAAAAGTAACAACATCAAATCTTCAGATCATCAAGTGTTACTTGTTTGGAAGAAAATTCTAGAGAAAATAGTGGTATGTTTTTTAAAGAAATACTGCATTCTTGATGCTGTTGATGACACAGACACAAATATCATGTGGAAAATGGGAACAACATGCCAATTTTGAGTTGAAAAGTGACCCAAGACAGTCAGTCGGATGTGAAGGAGTTTGGGGTATAATTGATTTGGCGGTATCTTTTCCTCTTCCTTAATGGCAGATAATAGTGATGCATCTTATAACCATTGGGGTCTTCTATTGTGTAATATGATATTTGTGTTGGTCTGTACAAAGGAGAATACTGGATAGAATTCTCCTCTCAATAGTCCCCTGAAAAGCATATATAAAACACAAAACTACAGCGGGGGCCCAGGGAATCACAGATTGATGTGTGTCTAACTTCCAGAAAATAAGTTCTCTCTGAAAAGAGAAAGAACCACCACCGTATATTTACACAATAATAACACTTTTAAAGAAAATAGCTGGGTTTCACTAAGAAGGAAGTATTACTATTTTGGTGGAATTTTTTGAAGAACTATGTAGGCATGTGATCCAGAAACTGATGGATATAGCCAGATATGCTTCCAAAAAGTCTTTCCTGTTGGAGGTAACTTGGCTACCCCAGAGTAGAACCCCTCAGAACCTGTAACCCCCAGGTCCCCTCTCTTCCGCATGCTGCCCTTATAATTTCTCACAGTAGCTCTCATATAAACTTTGCTCTTCATCAGACTAACCATCTCTTTCTTCAAAGATTTATCTATTTTTTAATCCATTTTTGAGGCTTCCTCATCCTTGAGCCTCTCCTCCGGAATACCCTCCAATCTGTCTACATCCCTTGTAGGTAACATAGACCCCAGTTTGTCCAGGAGTCTTCACTGATGCCTATTTTCCAGGCTTAATTTATACCTGCAAACCCTTTCATTCTAAAAAATGTCCTGATTAGAACAATACAGTGTACAGTCAGCCTTCTTACAGCTGAGCTGGGTGCACTACATGAGGGTGAGTGGATTAGGGAAAATTAGAGCAGGACTCTCCCGGTCCTAAGTGTAGATGCTTCACAAATTCAGTCAAGTGGATGCATCAGTGACTTGGGACACACCTCACACCGTTGCCTTGGGTTAAGCTGTGGCTCATCGCAGTCAAGCCTTTTCCAGAAAGCCACACCTTCTCTGTGGAGTAGTGCTTCTGGTGGTTCTGTGGCATTTGTTCTTACTCAAGTTCATGGTGTTAGAATTCTGCCCACTGTCAAGAACTTTGCCATCCAAACTGCTGCCTTATCCCTTCCAACTTCCTGCTGTCAGAAGGTAGAATCTTGCCTTTCTGTATCATTATCCACGTTCTGATTAAAGATACTGTGTAGGATAGTCTGGTGGCACTTCACCTCGTTTCAGTTTGACCCCCCATTCACATCCCAGGAGTCATTTCACATCCCAAACTCCCCGATCTCCTGCATGATAAGATCTTGGGAGACCTCAGCAAATGCCTATTGAAACTTGACATGTCTAATGTCGAGTCTGTTTTCTTAATCAAGGCATCTAGATCTTGGACCAAAAAAAGGAAGAAAACACAGTTAAGTCTAATGTGACTTCTTAGTGAGTGCACTTCTTTTTGGCCCCCATGGGGCCTTGGAAATGGAATGACTGACACAGAACAGGTCAGTGCTCAAGGAATATTTGTTGATTCAAGCATGATTTTTTTTATTTTTATTTATTTATTATTTTTAAGATTTTATTTATTTATTTGACAGAGAGAGACACAGCGAGAGAGGGAACACAAACAGGGGGAGTGGGAGAGGGAGAAGTAGGCTTCCCGCGGAGCAGGGAGCCCGACGCGAGGCTCGATCCCAGGACCCCAGGATCATGACCTGAGCCGAAGGCAGACGCCCAACGACTGAGCCACCCAGGCGCCCCAAGCATGATTTTTTTTATTGAAAGACAAGTAGAGGAGCTTGCTCATGGCTCTTGCTGTGAAAAAAAAAAGCCTATTTCTTTACACCTGTCAAGGACATCTGCTTAGGGAAGTCCCACACCCAGCTTAGGTCCACGCTGGAGTATGAATCAACTATTTGCTGATCATGTAAATATTATTGCTGAAATGAAAACATGATTGAAGCTGAAAGTGTGATCTGAATGCAAGAAGTGCCAGCTCTTTAATGTAAGCAATTAATTAGGCATCATCTTTACATCTGGTGATAGGTCCCAGGGTGTTAATCAAATCAAATACCACCAGCTGCTGAGAGAACAGGCTCATTCGGGAAGGATTCTTTGCACTGAAGGGGAGAGGGAGGTGGCACTGAAATGATTTCCTGAGACTCCAGTAGCTGAGGACCCCTCTAGAGGAATTGTGGGAAATGACTTTGTAGGAACATGCGTAGCATCAGAATACACCGTCTTGAGTCGGCTGAAATGGAAAGGGCTAGACAGAGCTGAGGTCACCTCCTGGTTCTGCTTCCTTCTAGCCTTGGAAAACCACAAGACCTACCTGAGCCTTAGTTTCTTCAACTTTAACATGCACGGGACAACACCTACCTTATAGGGCTTTCGTGAAGGTAAGAGACTCTGTAGATGGCGCTCTGGGGCAATGCCAACCTGCGAGAAGGACTTCCTGAGGCAGTCAGGGTGGTAGCGATGGTGGATGTGAGCATCTGAATGGGTTCCGATCCCCACTCTGCTGCCTACATGTCTTCTTTGACCTTGGACATACTCTTCACTTTCAGAGCTTGCTCTTCTGTCTCGGAAAAGGCAGGAGTGCACTAGAAGGTGTTCCAGGGCTAAATGCCCATCATTCTATGACAGAATAGGAATTGGGACAATTCGGTGATAAGTGGGACGAGACATGGGAAAACTCCCCTGATACGTAGGAGGATTGCCTCATGACCAAGGGTGATGCTTCACAGGGCATTCATTTTCCTTATTCCAACCCCACCCACCTCCACCCCAGAGCAGGCTGGAGGCCACCTGCAATGAGCCCTCATCCTCTTTAGTCCTCGCCACTGCACTTGCCTGGCTGTCCTCACAGGTGGGGGCTCATGGTGGAGCACATCTGTGCAATGTAGGGAGACACTCAGCATGCACCCGGAAGGAAAAAGTAAATTTTGGAAGGGAGGGAGGGCCTGTATTGAACTATTGGGAAATTTGAAATAACACTTCTTTTTCTTTTTCTTGTTGCAAGTTAGTACATGGTTGACGAGGAGAGCTAGGAACGCACGTTAGGTTAAAGCTACCACCATGAGCATGCTATGGATATCCTTCCAGTCACTTACATATAAAACAAAAATGACTGAATGTTACCACCCTATCTTAGAGTATACTTTTCTGGGCATCTCCCCCGTTCTGCATCATTGCTGTTTTAACTTTTGCCGATTTCTGTTAATAGCAATGCCTTGGTTATTTAGCAGAGGCCTCCAAAATAGGCTGCTTGCCTCTAGGTCATACACCAAGCAATCAGGGAACAGGAAGAAAATTTCAGAATTTTTGTTTATATTTTTATATCTTCTTTTTAAAATTGTGTGTGTGTGTGTGTATTTCATAACATGTAAAAATATGTCTGGAGGTAGATTGTCCAGAGCTAGGATGGGGGCACAGGATGCTATTAGAGACTTAAAACTCTTTGTAGCTTCCTGCCCTTCTACCTCATATATGGGTCTTCATCCCCAGGCTGGCAGCCTCATGTTTGCTAGCTGGCTGCTTCTGTCTGTGCTTTACATTACATTCCAGGCAGAAATCATAGGAAAGAATGAAGCGCAAAGGATTTTCTCCTAGTGAGGCTTTGCTTTTTATTCAAGAAAGGATGTTTTCCTTCTCATTGGTCAAAACAAAGAAAGTTGGCAAATTGAAAACTTTCAGCTTCTCAGCCTCTATGGCAAAGGAAGTCAAGGACATAGGGAATTGGGAATTGTTGGGGGTGTAGAACAGCCATAGGGTCTGCCGCGGTCCTCACTCCAGGAAAACACATACACGTGTGCACGTGTACACAAACACAAACACACACACACACACACACACACACAGCTTTGCCAGGTAATTTCAGGGGATGGAAGGAGACCTGCTCTGTAGGGCCAAACTGAGAATGAATGGATGCTCTGCTCAGCCAAAAGCCAGAGAGCATGAGAGAAGCAACAGGAAAAGAAGATAGAAAAGAGAAGACAAGGGGAACATCTATGAATGGGAGTGGCAGATAGGGAAAGCAGATAGGATAATAACAGTGAAAAAGAAATATAATGGCAAAGAGAAATAAAAAGGAAAGAGCAATACTACAATGGGGAACAGGTAAACAGTCTTCTAGGTATCTGAAGTTTAAGGGAGTGTACCCTCCTGAAGGACCAGAAGTCAGCTATCCAGTGCGGGTGGGGGTGGTAAAGGAGGTGGCCGAGGAGGGGACCAGTTACTAAAAGCTGGGCCAAGTTCTATTAACTTCTGTAGAAACACAGGATATGCATTAGGACTTCAAAGGAGTTCCGCCGAAGGTTTGGGAACTTGGAGATTTGAAGTCTGATATCAGGGTCTGATATCAGGTCCAGCAGGGTAAGCTCAGTTCTGTAGAATGCTGCCACATGGTGTTATATTAGGTATTGTAAATCATTTCTACTGGAGTTTACACATTGGTAGGAACTGATCACAATGTTCGCATTAGACATGTTCCTGAAAACGTACAGTTAAGCAACACAATGACCAGCAGTACCCCTGAAACCATTCTACAGGACCCATGAAAAACTCTTGCCAGCTGGACAAAGCATAGACCCAAAGATCCAGTGTCTTCGGACATTGTGAATTGCAGAAGCAAAAAGTTTTTAAGAACAACACATGTGTTTGAGCCACGTGTATCCTCCTCTAGGAAACTTGGTGGTACCAGGGAAAGACATTACTTCGGAACATAAGTTAAAAAAAGAGAAGAAAGAGAGAACGAACAAAAAAGGATGAAAATGAAAAATTCACTGATTTTTTCCAGAGGAAGAAATACCTGATTTCTGAAAACAGCCTATATCCTGAACAGTTTCCTGGAAATGACACCACTGGTTAACTTTTATAAAACATTCCAAGTGTTAAACAGCAAGTTCTGTGGCTTCCAAGTGCCCGAAGAGGTAAGCAATTTCTTTTTAAGATTTTATTTATTCGACAGAGAGAGAGAGAGAGCACAAGGAGGGGGAATGGCAGTCGGAGACAGAGGGAGAAGCAGGCTCCCTGCAGAGCAAGGAGCCCGATGTGGGACTTGATCCCAGGACCCAAGAATCATGACCTGAGCCAAAGGCAGTCGCTTAGCCAACTGAGCCACCCAGGCACCAAAGGTAAGCAATTTAAATGAGTTTGATATTTTTACCTGTATCTGACTTGGAGGCCCACCTGAAGTAAACATTTCTGTGTGCATGCTACTGACTTGATGTCTCTCTCTTATTATAAGGACACAAGCCTTAATGGATTAGGATCCCACACTTATGACCTCATTTAAGGCCACATCTTAAATATAGTCACATTGGGGGTTAGGACTTCAATATATGAATTTTTTCAGAGGGGGAGGCACCATTCAGTCCATTATAATTTGTTTGTCTCTCTCAAACTGTATGTTTCATAGCATCTTATAACCCCAGCAATCCATATGCTCATCATCATGTGACCCTAGTTCTGCAAGAAAGGATAGTCAGGCTGCTTACGCAGTTTCTGAAGACAAAGAAATGTGTGTTCACTTTAGAAAAAGTACCATCTTCTGCAAATCAGCAAGACAAATACCTCAATGGAAAATGGGCAAAGATACAAGATCAAAATTCCAGAAAGGAAAAACGCAAAAAGCTAACAAGAATATGAAGAGATGCTCAAACTCAGTTGACAGGAAAATGCAAGTTAAATTAACTATTAGGCATCTCTTTACATGTACTAGACTGGCAAAATCAGCGTACTGCCAAGTGTTGACGGAGACATGGGAGCATGGAAGCCCTCACCCACGGCTGATGGGAGTGTAAACTGGTCTAGAAATCCTGCAGGGGACTCTGGTGGTAATAGCAGATTAGGTCTATGTATACTTCCTGACCCAACAAGTCCACTTTTGGGTGCATATCAAGAGGGGATTCTCACAGAGGTCATAAGGGTCCTATATGAGTAAGGTGACAAGGCATTTCAGCTTGCGTAGGACAGTGTGTACTAGGTACTAGACGTGTACTAGGAGAGTACACATCTGCTGTCCTGGTAGAATTACTAATAGCACCCTTGTCACTCTCAAAACTGTTCATCCTGTGTTTAAGGATTGTCCTCACAGCCTATTTGTGGTGGTGGTGGAGGAGGGGGAGGCAGGGAGGGTGTTGGAGGCAGTTTGGGGAGTGGAGAGGCCAAATGTGTTGGGTTCATGCTCTCCCGCAGAGAGAAGTAACAGAGTAGATGTACCCTTAGAAAAATATATGGGTCTTAAAAACATGGGCTGAATGAAAAAGAAACAGATTGAGGTTTATAACTATAGTTGCATACCATTAGGATTTATGCATATAAAACTATATGTTGTATAAGAACACAGAGTAGCAAAAGAGCTTGCATTAATCACATTGAAATGGTTGCCTTGGGACAGATGAGGAATAGCAGTGAAATAAAAGGGAAGAAAGAAAGAAAATGAGAAGGGTCGTCTTAGATCAAAGATGATAATGAACCATTGAGAAGTATGAATAACTCAGGCCACAGTATCTGAAATCGAAAAGGAAGAGTCCCATCAAGGTAGACAAAAGCAAAGAATTTTTTAAGCATTCAAAAAAATTAAACTATAACTTTCTTGAGAAATTGGTATTTATTTATTTGTTTGCTTCTTTATTCTCTTAGGCTTCAAAAAGCATTGTAAGTCTGCTTAATAAGTATCTTAAATAGGGGCACCTGGGGAGCTCAGTTAAGCATCTGATTCTTGATCTCAGCTCAGGTCTTGATCTCAGGGTTGTGATTTCAAACCCCACAATGGGCTCCACGCTGGGTGTGGAGCCTACTTAGAAAAAAGTATCTTAAATAAGGAAAAAAAAAACCATAAAAATCATTGAGTAAGGAAGGCAGAATAGGGAGTACATAGAACTAGGAAAGATAAGGCAAAGTCAGGTGTGAGGTTAATATCTAAAATTCATACCAAAAAGTCCTATAGATTTTCCAGAGATGGGTCTCAGCTTTGGTGATGAACTTCCCAAAGAAGGAGATGCCCTCACATACATGATCTACAGTATCTGTAATAACAGACACCACAAAACCATTCCAAGTACTAAGAAGCAGCCCAATTGTTTCATTCTGAGATCAGAGAGAAATTTCTCCCTTGGGCTCTCATAAGGATGGCATTGTGTAAAGAAACAGTAACCTAGAAAATTCATCTTTACAGAAAGACTCATTCCAAAGCCACGTTGAATACCTAAATGCTAGTTTACTCTAACAGGGTTTGGGTTCCTTGGATTGCTACAAAATAACTAGGTTTCAGTTCCAGGATACTTGAGGAAATGTTCCTGTGAATGCAGTAAACCTGTGTGGCCCACAGACATTTGGGCTCTTCCACTTGGTTATGAACCACAGGGCTATACATTTCTGGTCATTATGGCATCTGCTAATGAAAGAAAAAAAAAGAAAAGTGTTCTTCTTCCAGACTCCACGAGTGCCATTGCCTTTCTGTTCCTGAGGAGGGGGCAGGAGACGAAGAGAGAATGTTTTCCTCTATCTCTTCCTGAAGCAACTTTCGCAGCAATTAAATTTTTATTGACTAAAAACCAAACGTAGTAGTTATTGTAGTGGCTACAGGAAGTAAATCTATTATGTGGAAATAGATGCCACCATCAGACTGAAGCCAGTGAAAAGCAATGCATAATGGAAGGGTTTAGGGGCAGGCATCTGCAGAAATAATCCACTCTGAGAGATGACCTCCAAATGGACATTCAAGGTGTGTGGGAGGGGATAGGGGAGGGAAAGAGACAATCTGGTGTTTGGTACATTCTGGGTTTGGAGCAAGTATAGTTCATCAGATTCTTTGGAAGCCTGATTGAAATAACCCCTGAGCACTATCCAATTGTAGTGGATTTTATTTTATCAAGTGACCTCTGCTTATTAATTCAGTTTTTAAGAGCCTGCGAGAGGGGGGGATGGAAGGTTGATGCCAAAATAGCGGTAATCATTACCTTTCCTGTATCCTGTACGTGACTTGGCAACTCATCTTGTCAATAGCTAGAGACTATTTATTAACCCCTCGGATGTAGGCTGGCTTGTGACTCGTTGTGCCCGCAGAATGTGCTGGAAGCCAAGATGTGCCACTTTTAAGCCTAGGTTATCAAGAGGCTTTAAATACTTATCTCCTCCTCTCTCTGTCTGAACATGCCACCATGGAAACACACTCAGGCCAACTTGCTCAGTGATGGGAAACAAGGCCCCTTTACTCTTACTGCTCCGGCTGATTGCCGGACTGTACTAGCCATGTGTTAGATCAGCCAGCACGTGTGGCCCAACCACCAGGTGAGCACAAGTGCCCGAGCAGCTGAGCCTCTCCCAGATCAGCAGAATTGCCCTGCTACTACCCTAGATGCATGAGCAAAAACCAATGCTAATTGCCTGAAGTCTTTGAGTTTGGATGTGGTTGTTATACAGCAAGAGCTAACAGATACAGGATGGTTCCCTGCAATGGTATTATAATTAATAGAAAAAAATTTTCCCACTACTATAAATAAAAGAATACAAATGAAAATATTACAAATGAAAAACAATAACCACACCTTGGCATTCTGGTTTGTGTTTTAGGATCTTCTAAGCCAGTGAGCATGGAATCCCCTGAGAACCTGAGTAGCTGTGAGTAAGTAGACAAAGTTTAGTTTCTAGACTTGCAAAATGGAGGATCAGACCCTAGACAACTGGTTTTTAAAGCACTCCCGCCTGGGATTCCCAGCGTGACTGTGAGGAGACAGCCATATGTCTCTCTTATGAATAAAGTGTCTGAAATTTAAGTCCTCATTTTCCCCATCTCCTTCTACTTTACATGACCGAGGGTAGTTTTCTCCTCAAATATCTTTAATTACTCCTAAATTGCATTGCACCTGCTACTGTGAATTCTCCAACAGCTCCTTTCTTGGGGCAGTGTTTTCCCCTCTGCTGGTTTATGTCTCACCACCTCTCCTCAGGGAGAGGAAGCAGGGATGTGCACAGAAATACTCGTCACAAGTGAAGCTGGAAAACACCAGCTTTTAATTGGGTTCTACAGTGCTTTCCGTGGCCACTTCTGACCCCTGACATTTTCTTTTCTTTGAGTTTTGTCACCAGTTTTATTGTGAGCAGTTTGGTTAGGCTTCACGTTTGCAGTGGGAAGGAGAGGCACCCTGAGTCCTGGCCCTCTCGCCTGTGAATCACCAGCATCTGTTACACAGTGGCCGAGTCTCATTATTATTGCTGCTGCTGGGCTGGCAGATCTTTTGAGAGCAGGCATGGAGGGCTCTGGGATTCACTAATGACTCCTGGGGAGGTGCCAGAGGAGGGTTACCGTCTTGCGGAGGCCATTGTGAAAATGTGCCTGTCTGTGTCCTGCAAGAAATGAAAGAACCCCTTCCTTTCAGCAGTGTTAAAGGAGGCAGTACCAGAATTCTTAGGAGATCTGTACAAGAAAATTAGAATTCAGTTTATAAAATACCTAGGAACTTCGGGGATCTTTTTGGAAAGCTAAAAATTTTCTCACGCTCTTTCTCCTTTTCAGAAATTAAAGGGTTAGAGCAGTATGGTATAAGGATGTTTGAGCTGGGGCTGGAGTGCTTGGTTTCGAGGCATACTTGGCTTGTGAATTGTATGCTTTGTGGCCCATTACTTAGTTTTCTGAGCCTTCACTTCTTATCTATGAAGTGAGAATGATACTAAATTTGTCATGAAAAGTAAGTTATTTAAATGTGTGTAATTCCTAGCAAGCTTGGAGCATAAATGTAGGTGATAAATGCAGTTCCTTTATTTTTCCCCTCTTCTCACCTTTCTTGACTTTTAGTTTTTTGTTTGTTCCCTTGTTTTCTTGCTTGTGTATGGTTTGTTGTTTGTTTGTTTTTCTCTGTAGAATGAAGGATGCATTTTTGGAAAATAAGACATTTATACAAAAATCTTGAAACTGTATTTTTTACCTAATAATCTCACTTATGTAAATGTGTACTGAAACAATGGCCCCAATTTTTAGAAGTACAAAGGTATAGTCATAAAGAGATCCTATTGTTGCTTCAAAAATATGTCCTTCCATGTCACTTTCCTGTTTACCTTATTTTTTAAAAAGGCACTTTCCTCACCCTCTTTTTTTTTTTAAATCATTTGTGCTATTTGCTACTTATTCTCATTATTGTTTCCATGCAGTCAGTAAATTCCTCTCTCTTCCCCAAATCGTTAAAAAATAGACCAGAATTAATTCCCCATGGGCTCAACATGAATCACTTCCTTCTAAAAAGGATTGTCAAATAGGCTCATTTCTTTAGTCTAGGCAGCCAGTTTCCAGGAGAAGCAAAACTCTGGATTAAAACCCATCTTACATGTTTATGCATCTATTGGGAGATATTCCATAATAATAAACTATGCCAGTTCTTCATAATATTTGGAATTAAATGGTCTAAGAATACCCTAAGAAAACAGTCCAGAAAGCACTCAAAATGAAGGAAAGGGAATTCATCTTGACTAGTCACTTGCTGCTTGCTCATCCCTATGCTGGGGTTTTCCAAGGAATTGCTTTTATAAACACAAACAACAAAAACCCCTACCAGTAAGCATTTTAATCCCCCATTTCCTGAAAAGGAAACTGAAGCTCCAGAATTTCAAATGGCTTGCCTACAGACTAAGAATTTGAACAAAGGGTTGCTTGGCTCTAAAATCCGTGTTCTTGCTTCTATTCCCAGCTGCCTCCAGGGCAGGGTTTCTTACATTGGCTATACATTGGACTCATTTGGAAAGCTTAATACCCAACACAATACTGAAAAAAGAACAAAATTGGAAGACTCATACTACCCAATTTCAAGACTTATGATAAGGCTTCAGTAATCAAGACTGTGTTCATTGGTGAAACAATAGACACATAGATCAGTGGAACACAATAGAGAACCCAGAAATAGACCCAGGCAAATATAGCCAACTGATCTTTGACAAAGGGGCAAAAGCAATGCAGTGGAGAAAGCTTTTCAACAAATGGTGCCGGAACAATTGGGAGTCCATACATAAAATAAAATTAAAAAAATGAACCTAGTCCCAGACCTTACGTTTTTATAAAAATTAGCTCGAAATGGATCATAGACCTGAATGTAATATACAAAACTTGTAAATTGTTAGACTAAAACATAGGAGAAAAGTGACCTTGACTATGTGACCTTGAGTTTGATGATGAGTTTGTAAGTATATGATGCAAAGCGTGATTTATGAAAGAAAAATTGAGAAATCAGACATTGTTAAAATTAAAAACTTCTGTTGTCTAAAAAAGCACTGTAAAGAGAACCAAAGGACAAGCCACAGACTGGGAGAAGATATTTTCAAACACATACCCAATAAAGGTCTTATATCCAAAATATAAAAACGACTCTTAAAACTTAATAAGAAAACAAGTTTTTGAATGGGCAAAAGATCTGAACAGATGCTTCACCAAAGAAGATATACAGATGGAAAATTGGCATGTAAAGAGATACTCAACATTATTTGTCATTAGGGAATTACAAATTAAAACAGTAATGAAATAACACTACACATCTATTATAATGGCTAAAATTTAAAAACTGGCATCAGTTGCTGATAAGGATATGGAGCAACAAAGTAGTCTCATTCAATGCTGGTAGGAATGCAAAATAATATAGACACTTTGGAAGATACTTTGGCGCTTTCTTACAAAGATAGGTGTAGTCTTACTAGATCATTCAGTGATTGAACTACTACATGTTTACTGTTTTGAAAACTTAAGTTACTGTTTTGAAAATTTATATTCATACAAAAAAAAACCTACATAGGAATGTTTACAGCAACTGTATTTATGATTTCCCAAACTAGAAGCAACCAAGAGGTCCTTCAATAGGTATATGGATAAACAAACTCTGGTACACATCTATACAATGGCATAGTAATAAAATAATAAATGAACTATCAAGCCACAAAAAGACATGAGTAAATCTTCAATGCAAGAGTTTAAGTGAAAGAACCCGGTATGAAAAGGCTATGAATGAATATTATATGATTCAAATTACATGACATTCTGGAAAAGGCAAGACTATAGAAATGGTAGAAATATCAGTGGTCTCCAGGGGTTCAGGGGAAGGGGAAAGTGTTGATTAAGTGAAGCACAGAAAATTATTTAAGACAGTAGAACTATTCTGTATGATAACTATAAGGGTAGATATATAATATTATGCATTTGTCAAAACCTATAGAACTTGATAGGACAAAAAGCAAACTTTATGCAGATTTTAAAAAGTTATTTAGTAGGTCGGGATCCCAGGATGAAATGCAGAATTGTGACAAAACAGTGTAACTGTATTGTGAATGTATTGAACAACCTCACTGAAGGTGTGGAGGAGAAAAGGTACTGACCTAAGTAACCTTGGAAATGAGTAGAGTCTGTAAGACTAGAGGCAGAAGGAACTGTCCATAAGTGCTGTGCTGTAGTTGATAAACTTGTTTCCCATGTGGGTACAGGTTAACAATTCTGATACCACTATATACAGGCATACCGGGAATTCAGCAGTTCAGTAAATGGTTAGACAATGGTGGGAGCCAAGTTTCTCACTGTTGGAGTGGGAGGTTACAGAAAAGCAAGAGACTAGAAACATCCATGTGATAATTGGATTAGAGTTGGAGATGTCAATATGGACTCCTATTAGCTTGATATGGATACAGATAGTTACGTACAGAAGTACTTACAGATATGTGTATATGCATGGGTTAGTATACACACGTAATTTCCTTGTCCTGTTGACAGAAGAGCCTAGAAGCAATGTCACCCTGTAGCAATGAGCACACCTAGCACCCAGATCAAGATCTGGGATAAATGACTGATTCTAGCACTAGGAAATATGTAAGATGAGCATGGAGCCTCTTATGGTGCCCAGAAGTAAGAAAGTGCTCAGAAAAACACCACCACTACCGCAAAGGGACACAAGGCCAACTGAAATGACTCCTAATGGCCAAAGCTGGAACACTGGAACAGCAAAATAAAAATAAATTAGTATTAGAATGAAACCCAAAGTAGAAAATAAATGAATCTATATGATATAAATAAATGGAGGAAAATAGACAAATTTCCTATATCAAAGAATTCTAAAAATTTCATGTAGATCCTAAGCCTCAAGGAACTGGAATATAACCCTGCATTCCTTAAGTGTGGGCTGCACATAATGACTTCCTTAAGAAGAGTACAGTAAGAAAAAAGGGACGAAAGACTAACTTTGTCCTGGAGAAACCTGACAAATACTGTCTCAGCCAAATGATTAGGGTCAATCAACATCACTAGTGACAAATGTGTTATGTTGACATATGGGCCCTTGATCTGATGTGATGAGAATGGCTTCCTCTTATGGTCTTCTTCCCAAAAGCACATAACCCCAGTCTGATTATGAGAAAAACATCAGACCAATCCCAATTGAGAGACACTGTACAAAATATCTGGCCAGTACTCCTCAAAACTATTAAGATCAGCAAAAACAAGGAAAGTCTATGAAACTCTTGCAGCCGAGAAGAGCCTCAGAAGACATGACAACTATGCGTGTGGTATCCTAGATGGGATCCTGGATACAGAAAGCAAATTAGGGGAAAACTGAGGAAATAGGAAAAAAAGTATGGATTTTAGTTAATGATAATGTAGCAATATTAGCTTCTTACGGGCGCCTGGGTGGCTCAGTCGGTTTTGGCATCTGACTCTTGACTTTGGCTCAGGCCATGATCTCTGGGTCGTGGGATCTAGCCCCGGGTTTGGCTCTGTGCTCAGCGGGGAATCTGCTTGAGATTCTGTCTTCCTCTGCCCCTCATCCCACTCACGTGCGCGATCTCTCTCTCTCTCTTTCCCTCGTTCTCAAATAAATAAATCTTTGAAAAATATTAGCTCATTAATTGTAACAAATGTACCATACTCCTATAAAGTGTTAATAATAGGGGGAAATGGATGTGGGGTATATGGGAAATATCTGTAGTCTCTTTGCAGTTTTTTCCATAAACCTCAAGCTCTTCTAAAAATCAAACATTTATTTAAAAGAATTTGTAGTGCCTGGTACTACCCTGAGATTCTGATTTCCTCTGGATTGGGGCCCAACCCTTGAGACCTTAGAGAGCTGCCCAGGTGATTCCACTGTGTCTCCTGCAAAGTATTGTAAGGAAAGGATGGATTTTTCCCTTCTCCTTTCTTGTCTAATTATAATAAATGCTCTGACCTTGTCCTTGGTTAAATAGCAGCGTGACTTAAAGATTTTGGTGGTTTGACTACAGCAGTTCTTTAAATGTACAGCCAGTGCTATGGAATTTGGAAAGTGGTATTTTTCATTAGATAAAAACTCCTCTCTAAGAGGCTTTAAGTACCATAAACAGTTGAGGAAAGGAGTGAAGGACTGACTATACAAGGCACATCTCTGTTGAAATCTATGCACAGTGGGAATGCCTTTAATTTCCTTCTGCTATGCTGGGCCATGTGTACACGGACGTAAACCATCTCTGAGGTTTTAGGAGCAATGGGTTTGACTTTAATTAGGTAGTAGGCTCATTCTCCAGGGTCTGGTTGTGATCCATGAAGTAAAAGCATCATGTGCTGGGGAGTGCTGCTTAAAAGGTTCAGGAACTGTGAACTGAAGCGAGCCTTCTGTTTTTCTCTTGCAGGAAACCTGGCAGCAGGGGTTCCTGAGGGTCTCATCTGGTGCTAGAGATGATCGGCTCCCCCAGTCAGGGAGGAAGGAATCCTCTTGACCCTAGCACCCAGACAAACCTCTGTGAAGAGACAGATCCCGAGATGCATCCTGTTCTCATGCAAATGATGGTGCCTATTGGAAATGGTGAGACTATATTTTCTAGACTTGCTCTGTTTGCTGAAAACCCGAAGAGGCCAGGAAATTGCTTCATGTGCATCAAGATATGAGAAAGATTTATTCCCCCCATCATTTTCTTCCTCAGAAATAGTCATTAGTAGAAATTTCTGCTTTTTTTTTTTTTTTTTAACCTGTGTAACTATTAAGCAACCAGAAAATATTTATTGTTCTTACACTATGCTAGGTACTGAGGGGGACATTTGTAAAGTTAAAAAATAATAGTTGCCTTTTATTCTTTAACCTAAGTAATGCTTGAGTGTGTATCGAGTAACAGACATCTGGGTACTAGAGCGAGGAAAGGTTACCACCCTGCCATCCAGGCAGGGTACAGTGGCACTGTTCAGAGGACAGTCAGCATTCTGTCTTCAGGTCCCAGCATCATAACTATGACGGTCCGGGACAGAGGGCACGTCCAGTTAAATCAGGCTGCTCCACGGATGACCTGAGCCTTCTCCTTTTTATTAAGAGCAGCCAGGTTTCTATAGTCAGCCCCAGATATGCAGAAGTCTTCTCAAATACAGCTGATCTTTGAACAGCATGGGTTTGAACTGCATGGGTTCACTTATATGTGGGTGTTTTTTGATAAATACAGTACAGTACTGTGAATGTATTTTCTCTTCCTTATGATTTTCTTAAGAGCATGCTCTTTTCTCTAGCTTTATTGTAAGAATGCAGTATATAAGATGTATAACATATAAACGATGTGTTAATTTACTTTCTGTTATCATTAAGGCTTCTGTTTACTAGTAAAATTTTGGGAAAGTCAAAATTTGTTCAAGGATTTTTGACGGTGTGGAAGGTCAGCCCTCCCAACTTCTGAGTTGGTCAAGGGTCAACTGTAATATTACTGAAAGTCAGTGACACTCTTAAAATATAAACATAGCATTTGCTCCTAAGTTGAAACTACTATAAAACTTTTGTATTGTCTTATCATGTGTATTAAGTACTAGTTTCAATCTTACAAGTGGCCTTGCAACCATATGCCACTATAATATAGCCACCAGCCCATGTGGCCACTTAAACTTAGATTAGCTGAGATTAAATAAAATTTAAAATACATTCTTCCACCACACCAGTCACATGGGAAGTGCTTACTAGACACGTGTGCCTACTGGCTGTTGAACTGGACAGTGTGGACAAAGAACATTCCTATCATCACACAAAGTTCCATTGGACAACACTGCCTTATAAGCCATTTCTGAGGATGCTTGTCAGCATGCACAGTTATTGCTAAAACAGGCTTGTTTTCTAGCAGCTGAGGCACCAGGGCAGACACTTCGCATTATCTCATTATCATTGCCTGTTAGAAAGACAGACCTGTTTGGCTGGGAGGGACCATCTTTTGTCAGACATGCGATTTTGTGAAGGGTTTATGTAATGGATGTTGGGTAATATATCAGATGATTGAAACTGATCTTCCAGAAGTTGTAACAATGTAAAATTTAAGTAGATAACCTCTATAAGGCATTTCTGATCTAAGTCAAGTGTGTATTGTTAAATATTAATTCCATTAAGGTATGTCAGCAGGGAATTAAGATATGTGACCCAAATATATTTCTTTCCAGTAACTGAGTGTAATAGAGATCTAGTGCTCAGTGGATCTTAACCAGGGATAAGTCAGGATGAAGGGAAGAGGGAGGATCAGAAAGACCTGGGAGTTCCTGCAAAATGCATAGGTTGCCCCTGCGTAGGGTTTGTCTGAATGGTGGGGCAGGTGGGTGGGTAGGGAAGGTCTTGCACGTGTCTGTTTTGAAAATATTTCCCATGGAATTCCCCTGTACCCAATCCAGGTGAGTATTGTTGAAAGACATTAAAGGAAAATGATTAATGTGTTTCTTTTCCATTGTATGATGGGGCGGGTAACTTTAAAAAGACACCTAGGCTCTACCTCTAGATATAATTTGGTGCTCTTTGGGTGGGCTCAGTTCTCACTGTCCCTCTTTCAAAAGACCCACTGGTTGTTTCCAGCGACCCCTCCCCCTAGGTCACTTAGAAGGATCAACTGGGTTTAGAACAAGTGCCTCAGGCATTTCCTTCCAGTATCAGTGTCTGTCTCCAGCAAACTTGTGCAAGCTGTGTATCATAATCCCTTTTTGGATGCATTTCCTTACCAGTGCCTGAAGTGATGATACTGTGTGTTGTTGATCAAAGAGGTGTCACATGCCCTGGGGACGCGGTGGCCAGAGAGGACACTCAGGTAAGGAAATTCAGGAACCCCATGTGTATTTTTTGCTCAGCTTGAAGGGTATACTTCCACAGAAAGGTGGACCATGGACGTCTGAGCAGAGCTAAAAATATTCTCTAAGAGGACCTCATCAAGCCCTTGCGCAACTGTTTAGGTTGAGAATTCAGTTTGGTCCTAGAGTTTGGCTTGTTTTTGTTAAGTTTAGAAGGGTATTGCTAACTAGCCCAACCATCAGGTTGAGAGCTAGCTGGGCTGATGGATAGAAAACTTCAACACCCTTATCCCAACCCTCATTTAAACTGGAATTTCACATCACGTTTTCAAGGCATTTTGGGCCTGAATGGACCTGTGTGTTTTTTTCACTTTTGTTTTTTCTGTTATTGCATTTAAAATAGCTCTACTCCATTCCACATTTTCTTTATCCTTGGTTTCAGATTTTCTTTTGGCAGAAATCCA
Organism: Leptonychotes weddellii; assembly: GCF_054177405.1. NCBI lineage: Eukaryota > Metazoa > Chordata > Mammalia > Carnivora > Phocidae > Leptonychotes > Leptonychotes weddellii. The sequence continues at coordinate 7,350,000 of NC_138382.1, forward strand.
GTTTTCCCTACAATATGTAGTAAAATGCCGATCACTTGGGATTTTAAAAGCATAAGGTGGGACTCATATCACTGGGAAACTATCCAGAATATAAAGTCCTTTCGGTGGCATGTTGCACAACATATAACATAAGCAAAAAATGTTCTAGCATCCCCAGCAAATGTCCAACCCTAGCTTCCCGCGTCTCTTTAGGGCAGCAGAATATGTTGGTTGTGAAGGTAAAAAGAAGGTACGAAAACAAGGAGACTGGAACAGACTATAAATCAGTAGGTTTGGAATATTTCTCCATTGAGTCTCCCAGGACTTGGGATGTCACGGGTGTGAAATGTCCTAAGATTCTGGAGACCTGTCCGGGTTGGTCTTTCCTAGAATACCCAAAAAAAGGGGAAGGAGAATCTTAAAGCCATGTATAGTTTTGGCTTAAAAAATTCAGTAAGTAATCCCAAGGAAGCGAGGAAGGAAGGAAGGGAGGAAGGAGGGAGGGAGGGAAACAGGGACTCTAGAGTGGCTTGCTGAGACTGCATCATTCTTTAGCAAATATAACTGTCTGTTATGCACCAGACACTGTGGTAAGGATGTGGCTACATGGCATGATAAAACATATATTTGGTCTTTGTCCCCATTCCTGGCATAGAGCTCCTAAAATCCTTGGAATTTTCAGAGTGTTAGGAATATCTTTTGTATACTAATGTGGTGACTGAATACAGGTCCTTAGATAGCTTCAGGATAGGGTTGTTTACAAGGAACCAACCATGTGAGAGGGTTAGAACTATTAGCCCAGACTCCAACCAACAGGGAGAAGAGAGGGGCTGGAGATTTAATTCAGTCACCAGTGGCCAGTGATTTAGTAATGAAGCTTCTGTAAATTCTCTGAAACAATGAGGCTAATGGAGCTTTCAGGTTGGTCAAGACGTTGATGTACTGAGAGGGTGACACACTCAGAGGGTTGGAAGTTCTGGATACCCAAGCCCCCATCCCTCCATATGTTGCCCTATGAACCCCTTCCATTTGGCTGTTGCTGAGTTGTATCCTTTATAATAAAACTGTAATGGAGAGTAGAGTGTTTTCATGAGTTGTTCTAGCAAGTTATTGAACCTGAGTGGGAGTCATGGGAACCTTCAAATCTGTAGTCAGTTGGACAGATGTTCAGGTTTCCTGGGGACCCCATTTGTGGCTGGTGTCTAAAGTGGGGGCATCTCGTGGGACTGAGCCCTTAATTTGTGGGGTCTGTGCTAACATTTGAGTAGTGTCAGCACTGAATTGAATTACTGGATACCTGGTTAGTGTCAGAGCATTGGAAAATTGATCGGTATTGGAAGGACGTAGCTGGGGATAAAATGGTGAACAAGAGCAGACATGTTTCTGTTCTTATAAAACTTACAAATACCTTAATGTGTCTGTTGGGTTATTTAGCACTATGCTAAATATCATCCACCTCCAGGTCCACTCACCCTAGTCTTTAGAGACTGACCCTTATGGACCACATCCATGGGCACCCTTCCCTTTATCTCTGGTTGGATTTGACCAAATGGGGAGCCCTGGTGGGAAATCGAAGGGAGGGGGTGAGGTCAGTCAAGATACTTACTCTCCTCACTTCTTCCTTGGGAAGATGCCCTGGGCTGTGTCGCGAGACAGAATTCCACTACTCCTTTCAAGACAGTCTTCTCTACATGGCTTTCTCCTCCTTCCAGGTTCTGTTAACCACTGCTCCTCTTTGTCTCCTTGTGCCAAGGGGGTGGGAACAGTGCTTCAGCTCTTAATCTTGGATTATTGCCCCACAACTCCTTGTTTGTTTGTTTGTTTGTTTGTTTAACACCCTGGGGACACCTTTATAAAAAGTTTCAGAGTAAGTAAACCTGAGTTGAATGATTCTGATTTGGGCGAGCCATCTTATTGGGACCCTAACTAATATAAGCACCATTCATTTAAATGTCAAATTTGTTGCCAAATATGTTGATTTTTGTTCTAATATCATGGATGCTAAACTGGCCATTTAGCTGCTGCTTAAGAAGGTCACCCTCGTTAGCAATGATAAAATCACTTCATAGAATGCTTATCTTGGTATATCCTTTGGCAAGAGAGTATACCTTCAGTGAGGGAAAGAGAAGGGGAACTAGGCCATCCGTTCTGTTTAATAGCATTTGGAATTGCAATTTCAGTTGCCAAAATGCTCTTCTTACCCATTATGGTTCTGGCATTAATACTATATTCCAGGCTTCGAAGACAGAGTAATTGCCCAGGATTTATACCAACATGATACATTCTGATGAGAGGCTGATAAATGTTGTAGAAAGTGATTATTATTAACTGTTTTATTGGTGAAGTAAAACAGGATAGTAGCACTCAGAAGCTCAATAATTGTGCCTAGAACATGTTTCCTTCCATGACAAGCATTATGTTTCTTACCGATCTTTTCATGTGAGCCTATCCCAACACCTCCCCTAGAATCTCTCACAAGCTGTTTTTTCCAAATGATGAATGTCTTGTAAAAAGATACCCATTTATAAGTTTGCCTTTCATAGGAGTTACTTTGAGCCTCCTTTCTTCCTTATTTTGCTTTCCAAAGCCGTTACTGAAATAAAAATTGGGACGGCCAGACCAGATTATCAGAGATGGTTTCAGCCTGTATATAATAATCCATGGATCTGTAGATAAGAGGGAAAGCTTTTCTCCCAAGATGGCATATGATTACATCTCAGGAGAATTGGTGAGAGGTACCTTCATCCTTGATCATTAACCTTTAGAGATAAAAAGCAATTTCAAAGGTCCTTTGCCCCCTAATGCTCCAGATGAGGAACCTGAGACCCAGAGATATTAGATAGGAGACTAACCTGAGAACACAGCTTGTATTAGTATATTGGGGCTGCCTTAACAAAGGACCACAAATCGAGTGGCATAAATGACAGAAATTTATTGTCTCTGAGTTCTGGAGGCTAGAAGTCCAAAATCAAGGTGTTGGCAGGATTGGTTTCTTCTGAGGGCTGGGAGGGACAAATCTGTTCCCAGTGTCTCTCCTTCCCTTGTCAACGGCTGTCTTCACCAAATGTTCATTCACATCATCTTCCCACTAGGTGTGCCTGTGTCCAAGTGTTCCCTTCTTACAAGTACACTGTCATATTGGATTAGGACCCACCCGAATGACCTCATTTTAACTTGATTACCTCCATAAAGACCCTATTTCCAAAATGAAGTCACATTCTAAGGTACCAGTGTCTAGCACCCCAACATGTGAATTTGGGGGTAATACAATACAGCCCATTACAAGAGCTGCCCAAATACTGACTAGAACCTTGGTCTTCCAATGCCCTTGTTCGTTTTTTCCTCTCTTGCACCATGTGCCTTTTAATATTTGTATTCTAATTGCTACAGAGAAGACGTGTTCTTTTTCACGGATGTAGGATACACGGGTGTGGTCAGAACCTCCAATTTTTTTCAGACATTTCAAATGATTCAATTTAGGAGAATATCAGGTCAAAGTAAGTTCAGAGGAGTAAGGATTTATTAAAAATAAAATCGTCTTGGAGGTAAGCAATGAATTTTTTATTATTGTGTGGCTGATAATGTTGAACCTTTTGAGCAAGAGATGAAGTTCTCCTAGACTTGTCCCATAAACTGCAGCTGATATTATCACACTGTGATGATAAATGTGTTTGTCCAGTTATTTTCCTCTTTGATGTGGATCTCTCTGTCCCTGGAGCAGAGGCTTCCATGGAAGCAAGCCTTCCTCCTAGATGTCCTGCGATGAGGCTTTGGCAGAACCACTGCCAATCCTGCATTTAATTCTCCTAAAATCATTTTGTCAGTGTAGAGATGCTTAAAGCATCTAAAGGTTATGAGGTAGCCACATTGGTGCCAGATATCTGAGAGAAATGTTTGCACATTTGTAGGAAGATATTTTTGTTATGTTATGCCAAGTGGTCTTTTAGAGAAGGCAGATCTAAACAAGACAAATTAAAAAAAAAAAAAAACTTTAAAGTTTTTAGTTCATGTACCATGTCACCAAGGTCAGTGTGGCTTGCTCACCCTTGCATTAATGAAAATTGCTTTCATTAAGGGTTGGAACAGAAGAAAAATAACAGGGTGTTGGACTCTTCAGTAATGATCGCATGCTCCCTGTTCTGAGGTGGCCCACCATGCTCACTTTGAAGGTGGGAAATCTGATGATCAGAAAAAAACATCAAAACATCATCAGCTCAAGTGTAGTCCCTCCTAGACCAAGGTGCGTCTCACCCAGGGCAGCAACTGGGATGTAGAACTCTGACACAGTGGGCTAAGGGGCCATCCTAACAACCCAGTACATTCACTAGTGATATACTTAGGTCTGGACAAGGCCAACTTAACTAAGTCACAGGATATGCCTCTTGGCACTTAAAAGAGGTAGTAGTGGCTAGGATTTGCCCCCTGTATCCCTCTGCTTCTTAGCATTTCCCGAAGCATCACCAGCCCTTCAATATATGCCAAGGAAAAAAACTTTCAGTGGTGAAACAAATTTGGAAGATGCCACATACTCCGTCTCTCCTTAGCTACTTACCATGCATACTGGAATATTGAAGGCTTGCACCATGTTTTGCAATGAAGAAGCCATTTAACTTTCTTTAATCGGGTGCTTGCCAAGTCATCTGATCATGGAACCATTTATTTATGTAAAACCTGTAAGTTGCACACAACACATTTTGAGAATTGAGAAATGCTGTCAAAATCTGCCTAAGTTGAAGAGAGATATTGAAGAACAATGTATATACTGAAAAAGAATTTAGATCAAGTTCATAGATGGTCGAGCAAGACTGCAGAGATATCCCTATAGACACTTGTGTGACAGTCCTTAGAATCACCCACAAAAGATTCCTTGTGGCTATTGGCAGGGATGGAACAGTACTCCGGGCTAGCCAGGCTTTTCGTTCATTAGGTTCTTTCTTAATTGTGAGGGTGTAGATGACTGTGTGTGTGTGTGTGTGTGTGTGTGTGTGTCCTGGATAATCAGATGGCTTAAAAAAGAAAAAAAGAATTGAGAAAAGAGTCAGAATGCAGGAAGGGTTTTTGGCCTTTCTCATGGATTTGTGATGTGACCTCTCTCAGTTCCATTCCTCCACTGGTCAGGATGCATAGCCCTGCATCCCTCTGTCATCAGGCAGGCCCTTAGGACCCAGCAGGCTTCCCTGGACACTTGGGACCTCAGCAAATGCTGTCTGAAGGTGAAGGGGGGCGAGGAGGAGGTTGTCAGGCTGATGACATAATGTCTAAGTGTTTGTCACCTCGGGAGGAGCAGAGTGTTGGGTACAAAGGGCCATGTCACTGCTGAGGGAGATGTGAACGGACTGTCCGACTCCCTACAGCAGCCTGACTAGCTGTGCAGGATGCTGGTAGTTACATGTTCCTATAACAAAGACCCTTTGGTTTTATAACGGAAACTACCGTGAGCTAGCTTAAGAAAAAAAGGTACTTTGGGTAGATATTTGAGCATGCAATGGAATTTAAACAATGTGAACAGCCAATCTTAAGAAAGTTCAGAAGATGACAGCTCAAGGGATATGTCTGTAACTTCAGGCTCTGTGAGTCTTAGCTCTCGTTTGGGGTAAATGTCCACTCTCGTCCATTTAGATAGGACACCTCTGTTTGTTCAGGAGAGAGTGGCAATGCCTTGATCTCAAGCCCTCTCTTCAGTTCCAGGGGATGAATCGTGACAGTCTCAAATAGTTATTTAATTTCCTGTTGTCAGTAACTAGCCTAGGGGCGGCCATGTGACCCTGGACAAATGTAGGAGCTATAAATAGGAGGAGGGTGGATATGGATGCTGGGAAAGCTTTTGTCTTCTCAATAAAAAGGAATGACAGAATCATTGGGCATGGCTCTTTCTTCCTTTGCTTTGCCCCTTCTCCGGCATTCAGACATGATGCCCAGTAACGCAAAAGCCATGTTGGGACCTTGACGTGACAAGCACCAGAAGAAAGTTGTGTGCTAGGAACAGAGGGTGCAAAGGAGAAAGAGCAAGGTCCTTCTGTGGTCGAGCCTGGACCGAACACCTCCTGATTTGTACATATTGAGAAGAATGATACCCTGGTTCTTGAAATCACAGTGCACTATATATAATATACTTGCAACCAAAATCATTTCTAGGTGAAAAGTTATGTGGTATAAATACAGATGTCGGGAGCCAGCCCCGACGATCAGAGTGGGAGTCTCAGATCTTTAATGGGGTGGTGTTCAAAAGTGTCTATGAAAGCCACCTTGGTGCCTTGAGATCTCACCAAACCCTCTCTGTGCCAGTCCACACCTGTCCTGGATAGAATTAATCAACTCGTTAAACAACTACTTGCACTAATTTTATTGATCCCTTGTTCTCTGCTAGATATTTTTTTCTGGGGCTTGGGATAGACTGGAGAAGACAGAGAAAATGCTCTCATTTCCCTCCAGGGAGAGTAGACAATAAACAATAATAAATGAAGTGAATAATCTGAGATAATGAGGAGTTCTGTGTGCGATAGGAAAGGAGCATTGTGATGGGGAGTTGTGGGAGGTGTGCATGTGGCCTGTGACGGTGATAGTTGACATGAGCGTTGAGTGACAGAAGGGAGCCAGCTGTGGTAGACAAGGCCTGGGCTTCTGGGGAGGGCTGGGGAGGGCTGGGCAGGCAGGAGCATGGCTGGCTAGAGACACAGAATGAATCATTAATGGGCGTCCACTGCGAAAGGATGCGGGAGGCTGGTCATGCTCATCTCGTAACCGTTCCGGACACTTGGCTCATGGGCTCGTGATGTATCTCGAGGATACTGACAGGGCTTCCTGTTGCGCAGGTGACTTTTCCTATCCTCTGCTTCAGGCTGTGAGAGCCCAGGGAATGGGACGGCTTGGGCAGATCTGCGCGTAATAGACGGTGGTCAGGGTGCTGGACCCCCTTTCCCTTCGAGAATGGACCCATCGTGTTCAGCCACAGCACTGAGGCTCCCCAGGGATCTGGCTTCCTTTGGAATGGCGTCAGGTCCATTCTGGAAGGACTGACAGAGCGTTCAGCAGGCTCCCAGCTGCTTCGGCACCACGCCCCTGTCACCCGCTTGAGTTGAGGTCCCCACACTGAAGTCTGGCTGTACTCCTGGGCTATGACTCCCAGCCTGTCATGACTGGTCATCTCAAGTGATACTTATCAGTGAAGCGGGCACATGAGGTCACAAGGCTAGAAACTCCCTCAAAAGTCCTCCTGCCCTGCATTCCCTCATGTATCTGGCATTACCCAGAACAAAAGTGTGGGATTCCCCCACCCTGACTTTGAGCATGTAGCTGCTGAAGCAGGTATTCACCTAGTTCCAGTAGAGAATCCAGTTTTCTTTTCCCTAACACTTGAAGTTGGGGGGCAGTTAGAACCACTGTAATTATATCCCTGGGCTGTTAGATTGCCTCTGGGGTCCTGTGTCATGAATGGGACCCCAGAAATGTGATGAGTGTTCACCTTAGGAGGGCAAGCTGGCCTGAAAATACCCAAACTACCATTTCAAAACCCTGGTTCGCTTCTCCTGGATCTGGAACCAAACCAACCACAAAATATCAAAATTGGAAGACACTCCAGTGTTAATACCCCTCCTCTTATAGACAGGGGAAAGGGGGAAGTGCACTGACCAAGGTTAGTATTCACAATACAGAGAAAGTCTCTTTGGGATCCACATGGATCTTTCGCAGATGTTTACAGCATTTTGTTGTAACGTGCTGCCTTGACTTATGGAGCAAAGAAAAAAAAAAAACGTATCACCGGTGTGTATAAAGTTCTTTCTTCCTCTGTCTGGTTTGAATCACCATCCTATGTAATGGGCATTCATTTTTCTCATTTAACAGACAAGGAAAGTGAAGGAAATGAATCCATTTAGTAAGTGGCAAAACCGAACTCAAGCTTAGGCCTTCCCGTTTTTATTTGATAGCATTCCCAAGTCCATCTCCGCTTTTGTCCTCTGGGGTTTTGGGGCAAAGCAGAAATTAGCCGTAACTTAGGCAGGGTGGTGTCCACAGCAGGTGTCCTTGGGTGCTAGGACCTCTAAGGAGCGGATTCTGATTTTTAGCGAACCGCTCTCACCTCTTAGAGCCCCTCTATCTGAGGCAGGGTCCCCATGGATCCTAACGTGACTCGATGCTGTCAGCTACTTACTTTAAATGCCACCTCCTCCGGGACACAATGGCACATAAAAGCCCAGGCCGTTAGAACCTCCAGCTCTGTCCAAATCCTGGCTCCAGCCCTCACTCCAGGTGACCTGAGACATCTATCACTTAACCTTGCGCTGTCTCAATGTTCCTATCTGTAAAATGGGGCCAGCTCTAGTACCTTCCTGGGAAGATGGTTGCAGACTAGAAGAGGTAAAGCATTCAGAAGAGGAAACACTCAGTAAATGTCACTGGCTGCTTTGTTTGCTCTCCACACAACGGAAGGAATTCTGTCACAGATCTGAGTTTTCTCCAGCGGTACGAAAAGATGATGTTCACAGTTCCTGAAGACTGGTAGGCGTCCCAGGGTGAGAAGTATATAAAGATGCACTCACGTACAGTTCACAGCTTGACTCCGGAGAGTGAGCTCTTGCAGAGCTTCTACTACAAGGGTATCTTCTTCTCTGTCACTGTCTCCCCTCCAGCAGCAGAAGGCTTTGGCTCACCCACCTGAGAAGCTAAAGCTTGCCTGGAAGTTATGCCTCCAGAAAAAAAGAGGAGTCAGAGCCTCTCATGTAACTTGAAGAGTATGAAAGATCCACTGATAAAAACCACTGCCCCGAACTTTTCCAAAGCACAAAAATTCCCTGCCGACGATTCTCCAGTCCTTGGCAAGGTAACCTTTGTCTGGTTTTTGTAGACTAGGAAAAAAGTTAATGAACCCACTCCCATTAGGTTGTGTATTTGTGCTGAAAGGCTATGAAAAAGGCTACTATTTCAACTGAGTCCTGTCATCTAAAATACGCCCCATGTTTGTTTTATAGTTTCTCAGCGATATTCTGACTTTAATTTGATCACTTCCTGTGAATTTGTGTAGTCCCTCGAGCAAAACCGATTCTCCCTCTCCCCTCTCTCTCTCTCCTTTTTTTTTGCCTCTGATTTTTTGTTTAGATCATCTCTCTCCTGACCTTTCAGTGGCTCAGCACTTCTTTTTTCTTCTTCTTCTTTATTTGCCGTGCACAAGCGAGGCTGGAAAACAGAGCCAAAACACAAACTGTGAAGCAACAGTTCACCCTCACAGAGCTAGTGGGCTTTGTGCTCTTTCTGGCTAGAGCAGATGTGGCCTCGGTGGGCTGTGGGGAACAATATCCCTCAGGTAAAAATAAATGATTAAGATTAGGACCAAAATGATACAAATCCTTCATTTCCAAACAGATCATGAACTGGGAGCTGTGTGGAAAGACGACTGGATTGGGAATCGTCAGGGTCCTGCCCTGGATTTCTTCCAGATTACTCTACCAATCAGCCATCTGGTCTCGGTGAGTACACGTGACTTAGACATACATTTTTTAATCAACAACAACAACAACAAAATAGGGCAAATGCAGTAACAAAACTCAATGCCACCAATGAGTTATAGGCAACAGTCCTAACATTTTGACCAGCTCACTGCAGACCTAGTTGAGTACTTGGTGGATTTCTCCTTGATCCCATTTCCCTTCCTCCCACCCCAGAGACAGACACTGTCCCAAACCTTCATACTTTCATACTTCTTCTCTGGACACCTGCGTCTTTCAACAGTAAGTATGGCCATCCTGCATGTTTTTAAACTTGAAGTAAATGGAAGCACACTGTATGTTCTGTTTTTTTTTTTTTTTTTTCAATTGAGCATTAGATTTCAGCAACATAGGTCTGGCCCATTCGTTTTAACTGCTCCGTGGTATAATGTTTCATGGACAGACCACCAAATGTTTTATCTATCCTACTGTTGATGAACAATTAGGTTGCTTCTAATTTTACACTATTATAAACAATGCTTCAGTGAGTGTTCTTATACATTTCCTATAGTAACATGCAAAAGTTTCTCTAAGATAGCATTTTTTTCAAACTGTTTTGTCTATACCCACCATTAAAGGTACACTTTACACGGACACCCAGCATGTGGGTTACAATTATGTGTGTACACATAGATGTGGAATAAAAGTTTCTCAAAATAATACCCTTATTTTCTATTTAGTTACAATCAGTTTAGTGTGGTCTGGAAAAAAAAAATTGCTTGTTACAATGTACTGAAGTGATCCTCTGACCCATCTCCATGAAGAATTGGATAAACACTGTTCTGGGACACGTGGAATTGCTGGGTCATACGTTATACCCAGTTTCAAATTGAGGAATTTATGTCTTTGTGAGTTCATGTCAGGCACTGAAATGGGTAGTTGCACTGAGCTAGCATTCTAGCTAAAGAAGGCGGCCTTCTAGCATTCTACAAGGAGGCTTTTAGGTCATTTCCTGTGTTCTGTGGCTGGAAATGGAAGTCCTGTTTTAAATTTCTGGGCTTTAACTTTTCACCTGTCACAAGATGCCAAAACAAAACAGAAAACATACTAGACTTCACAGTATTTTGCAGACTGCTTTCTCTTCAACTCCCGGGTCCTGGGGAAGACTTCGGGGTCTGCCACAAAGTGTGTAAGTTGGGGGTGGGGTTAGAGCAGGGAAGGGGACAGAATGAGTAGATGGAATCCTGGGCTTTTCCCCAGAGTTCCTTCCAGAGGATTCCAAGTTAATATTTCTCCATTGTATTTCCATTTAATTTGTAAAAAAAAAAAAAAGTGTGCAGCTTGAAAATATTCATAAACTATGGGTTTAGATGTTCTCCAAGGCTCTTTCCAGATCTAAACTTCAATGAAAATAACTTTTGAGTCTCTGGACATTTAAACTTGCAGCCAGAACCAAAGAATGTGGAGGTTAGGGGGGTAGGGTTCTGGCAAGCAGGGCTGGCCCACCTAAGAGTCGGCCTGTCCCTCCCGCCACGGTGGGAGCTGACATGGACAGGGGGCTCTCAGTCCAGAAGGGCAGTGAGCTTGGGATACTCTCCAGCTGGGGCCACCACCTTGGGGACAGCCATTTCTGTTCTGTCCTATGGGCTTTATCCACATGAGGCTGCTCTAAAAAATCATTGTTTTCATCGTGCTTGTTTATTCTGTGAGTAAGGACCTAATATACATTTTTCTGAGTGTCATTTCTGCCCCCACAGACCGTTCCACGTGCTCACAGTGAAGCTTATTTGCTCAGCAGGGTACACACACAGTTAAACCATTCTATTCACAGAGATGAAATTTTATTATCAGTTTAATGAAACTATTCAGCTCCTCTCAGGTTTATTTTTGCCTTCCCAAATATAGTAAGGTCATAAAAAGGAGAAAAAAAAACTGGTAGTGAGTTGGTAGTAAAGTGACTTCGGGGTGGACAGATGTTAATTTATGTGGAATCGTGGATTCCTTCCTTAATAGGCTTGCTTTCTGTCTTGCTCTCTGCACCTCCCCGGGCCTGGATGCCTGCCTCCTCTCAGATTGCAGCCCTTCCGTTCAATTTGTCCTGCTTGCACTTCATCCTCCTTAATCACTGTTTTCATCACATCACTCCCAGGCTCAGAAACCCTCCAGGGATCTTCATTTCCCACCATGCGAAGTCCAAAAGCGGCTGCCTGTTTCCGAGGCTTCTCCTAATCTATTCTTTCCTTACCTCTCTGGCTTTATTTCCTTTGCCAGATGTGGTTCTGGTTCCTGTAGCTTAGAGATAATGGAATTTTTGTACACGCATCACCACCCATCCCCTCACAACCCCCACCAAATTTGAAATCTGCTTCATTTAAAATGATTTTATTTATTTATTTGAGAGAGAGCACGAGGCAGGAGGGGCAGAGGGAGAGGGAGAAGAGACTCCCCAATGAGCAGGGAGCCTGACATGGGGCTCGATCCCAGGACCCTGGGATCATGACATGAGCTGAAGGCAGATGCTTAACCGACTGAGCCACCCAGGCGCCCCTGCATCATTTTTCTTAAGTTCAGCCTAGTTGCCTTAAACAAGAGCACACATACCAGCAAGGATTACTTCCCTTGCCCATAGGCGAGTCACTTGCCCAGCGGGGCTGCAGGACTCTCTGGAGACAGAGGGGCAGGGAAGAAGTTTATGTCCCTCTGTCCCTCCATATCCTGGGAGAAGATGCACTGGAAAGGTGACTTTACTCACTAAAGTCCTTGCTGAAAAGCTCTGTGGGTTTGACAACACAGGCAGAATGTACACAACTCAGAAGACAAATACGAAAGATATTAAATTTCAAGACAGGAAGGGCTCGTTCAAACCCTTGGAAAAAGGTCCACCCTGTATAAGGCAACATTCAGCAGGTCCCTGAGCCCCAGAAAAGATGCTGTGGGGCTGGTAGAGGAGAGTCCTGAGAAGGCTTACCTACTGGGGCAGGCTTATCACATCTGCAAATACAGTTTCTTTTCAACTTTTCACTTACTGTGGTGTGTGTGTGTGTCTGTTTAGTGGCCATGTCCTTTGTTTTTCTGGAATGATTTCCGTAAGTCCTCATTCTTCCACTTAGCAGCTGTATGATTTGGGGCAAGTTTCTTTATCCATAAAGTAGAAGTACTAATGGTACATAGTTTTTGGCATTGTTGTGAACTGACTGAATGAGATAATGCATCTAAGGAGCGCAGAACGTGGTCCAAGACCAAGGTATTAGCTATTATTTCTATTACAGTTATTGTAAGTACATGTAAGCTGCTCTTTGAGCAGCTGCTGAAATTCCACCTTCTCTCAAAATACCCTCCGGTCACTTTAGTTGAACAAGCATTCACTGAGCGCTCAGTACATGCTGGGCACTGATAGGACACTGATAATACTGTAAGTAACATGTTGACCTTGCCCTTGGGTAGCTTACCTTCTAGTAGGGAAGACAAACCTGTAAGTAGATGATGTCAGGTTTTTATTTTTATTTATTTATTTTTTTTAGAGATAGAGCAGGCACATGAGAGGGAGGGGCAGAGGGAGAGAGAATCTTAAAATCTTAAGCATACTCCATACCCAGTGCTGAACCCCATGGGGTTCAGGCTGAGATTAATGGCTAAAGAAAATGCAGTGCGTGTGTGTGCATTTTCAGATCGACGGGCTCGATCTCACAGCCCTGAGATGACCTGAGCCGAAATCAAGAGTCAGGCATTCAATGGACTGAGCCATCCAGGTGCCCCACATCCTTCCAGTCTAGGGCTGGCCTGTCCAATATAGTCACCACTGGCCACGTGTAGCTGCTGCGACTAAATTGAGATGTGTTCTCTATGTAAAATACACGTGGGATTTTTAAGACTTGGTTTGATAAGAGAATGTAAAATATCTAATAATAGCCAGTATAGTATTGATTACCTGTTGAAATTCTGGGTATACTGGGTTAAATAAAATATATTTTTTTATTGAAGTATAGTTGACACACGATCTTGCATTAATTTCAGGTGCACAACATAGTGGATTCAACAAGTCTGTGAATTACGCTGTGCTCACCACACATACAGCTTCCACCCGTCCCCATAGGATGCTCTCACAATACCACTGACTCCATTCCCTGTGCTGTACCTTTTATCCTTGTGACACAGTCACTCCGTAACTGGAAGCCGGTACCTCCCACGCCCCTGCACCCATTTTGCCCATCCCCCCACCACCCTGCCCTCTGGCAACCATCAGTTTGTTCCCTCTATTTATGGGACTGTTTCTGCTGTTTGTTTATTCCTTTCTTGTAGATTCCATATATAACTGAAATCATGGTATTTGTCTTTCTCTGACTTATTTCACTTAGCATAATACTCTCTAGGACCATCCATATTATTGCTATATAAACATACGCACGCATGCACGTGCACACCCACGCACTGCATTTTCTTTAGCCATTAATCTCAGTCGACACTTGGATTGCTTCCATAACTTGGCTATGGTAAATAATGCTGCAGTAAACACAGGGGTACTTATATCTTTTCAAATTATTGTTTTCTTTTTCTTTGGGTAAATACCCAGCAGTGGAATTACTCGATCATACGGTGTTCTTATTTTTAATTTTTTGAGGAACCTCCATACTGTTTTCCCCAGTGGCTGCACCAATTTACATCCCCTACAACAGTGCCCTAGTGTTCCTTTTTCTACCCGTCCTCACCAATACTTGCTATTTCTTGCCTTTTTGATTCTAGCCATTCTGACAGATACAAGGTGATGCCTCATTGTGGTTTTGATCTGCATTTCCCTGATGATGAGTGCTGTTGAGCATCTTTCCACGTGTCTGTTGGTCATCTATATGTCTTCTATGGAAATATGTCTCTTCGTATCTTCTGTCCATTTTTAATCAGATTATTTGTTTTTTTTTGGTGCTGAGTTGCGTAAGTTCTTATATTTTGGATATTAACCCTTATCAGATATATCATTTGCAAATAACTTCTCCCATTTAGTAGTTAGCCTTTCTGTTTTGTTAATGGTTTCCCTTACTCTACAAAAGCTTTTTATTTTGGTGTAGTCCCAATAGTTTTAGTTTTTGTTTCTCTTGCCTGAGGAGACATACCTAGAAAAATGTTGCGAAGACCAATGTCAAAAAGATGACTGCCTATATTTTCTTCTAGGAGTTTTATGGTCTCCAGTCTCACATTTAGGTCTTTAATGCATTTTGAGGTTTGTGTTTTGTTGGGGGATTTTTTTGTGTGATATAAGAAAGTGGTCCAGTTTCATTTTTTGCATGTAGCTGTCCAGTTTTCCCAACACCATTTATTGAAGAGACTGTCTTTTCCTCATTGTCTATTCTTGCCTCCTTTGTTGTAGATTAATTGACCCTATAATAGTGGGTGTATTTCTGGGCTCTTTATTCTGTTCCACTGATCTATGTGTCTGTTTTTGTGCCAGTACCATACTGTTTTAATACTAGAGCTTTATAGATCTTGAAATCTGGGATTGTGGTACCTCTTGGTTTGTTCTTCTTAAGATTGCTTTGGCTATTTGGGGTCTTTTGTGGTTCCATACAAATCTTAGTATTATTTGTTCTAGCTGTGTGAAAAATGCTGTTGGTATTTTGATAGGGATTGCACTGAATCTGTAGATTGCTTTGGGTAGTATGGACTACCCAAACCCATGAAGGTCAGTGATAGATAAATTGGTGTGAATGCAGTCATGTATACTCTCCTTGGACCCGATGAATGAGAATGTATCAAAAGCTCTCACCTTCCTCTAGGATTCTCATTCATTAGGTCTATACTCTAGGGAGCAATTTTAGGCTGCTGTCTACTCTTTAGGACTATGGGCAGAAGGGAATATTGGTTCTTCCCATCCATGAGCATGGAATATCTTTCCACTTGTTTGTGTCATCTTCAATTTTTTCATCAATGTTTTCTGATTTTCAGAGTATAGGTTTTTACTTCCTTGGTTAAATTTATTCCTAAGTATTTTATCTTGGTGTTGCAATTGTAAATGGAATTATTTTCTTAATTTCACTCTTTGCTACCTCCTTATTAGTGTATAGAAATGCAACTGATTTCTAGATATTTGTATCCTGCAACTTTATAGAATTCTTTTAATAGTTTCTTAGTGGCATCTTTAGGGTTTTCTATGTATAGTGTTATGTCATCTAGAAATAGTGATTGTTTAACTTCTTCCTTACCAAAAAAAAAAAAATTAATTTCACCTGTTTCCTTTTAATTTTTAAAAACTGTACTACTAGAAAACTTAAATTTATGTGGCTCCTATTTTATTTCTATTGGACAGCGCTGGTCTCCAGTGATACAGGGTGTCGTGGGAACCTAGAGGGGCAACATGTCATCCAACCTGGAGGTGAAGGAGTGCTGCCTGGAGGAGTGAATTCATCCCGAGCTGAGTCTTAAAGTTGGTGCAGATGTTATCCCGGTAAGGACACATCTTGAGGATATTCTGGATTGAGGTAACAGGAAAACCAGGGAAAGTGTGGTGTTGGGGAGGAGCCCTAAAAGGCTTCCATAACTTGGCTATGGTAAATAATGCTGCAGTAAACACAGGGCTATCCCCTGGTTGGTCCCCAGCCTAAGGTATTATGAGTTGGGGACTGGAAGATGATAAACATTTAACATCCAGTAGTCATTAAATGCCCTGGTTCTTGTCTTATGCATGAGGTCTGGTTATGCTTCCACTCTTTGAGGTTTTGGACTAACAGCTGTTGAAAGTTGGAAGTTTATGTCTCTACAAGAATAAGACCATCCTGGAAGATAGGACTAATGCATTCACATACACTGCTTGGAAGGCAGAATGCCATTTTCCCTTCTGCACATAGTCCTAGAGAGTGGACAGCAGCCTAAAATTGCTCCCTAGAGTATAGACCTAATGAATGAGAAACCTGGAGGAAGGTGAGAGCTTTTGATACGTTCTCATTCGTCAGGTCCAAGGAGAGTATACATGACTGCATTCACACCCGTTTATCACTGACTTTTAATGAGACTACTTCTCACCAATAAGGAATACAGTTGACCTTTGAACAGCACGGGTTTAAACTGCACTGGTCCACTTATGTGCAGATTTGTTTACAAGACAGTACTGTAAATGTATTTGCTCTTAACCTTTTAACATTTTCTCTAGCTTACCTTAAGGATACACTATATAATACATATAACATACAAAATATGTGTTGACTATGTTATCAGTCAGGCTTCCAGGCTATCAGTGAAGTCTTGGGGGAGTCAGAAATTATACATGGATTTCGACTGTGGAGAGTTGGGGCCCTTGACCCATTGTTCAAAGGCCAACTGTAGAATCATTTATCAGATGATATTAATCTGCTTCTCACTCTTTAATGTACACATGACTCATGCAGCAATCCTGTGAAGATGCCACTTCTAATCCATAGGTCTAAGGGTGGGAGCAACAATCTGTATTTTTATCCAGCTTCCGGGTAATGTCAGTGCTGCTGGTCCACGGACCTCAGTTTGAGTTGCAAGGTCTTCAGAGTCAGTTTAGTACAGTTCTTGCCATGGCAGCCGTCTACATTGCAACAGCCTGATAAGTCATTAGAAGCCTCTGAGGGCAGATCTATCATCTCCTTTATGCTTCGCCTCCTCCTCCTCTGTGGAGCGAGTCTAATTGTTGGAACAGTTTTTCTTGTCCCTAGATGCTATCTGGGAAATTTCTGTGCATTGGTCCTTGTTCTATTTTTGGAATCCCTGAGATAATGAACCTGATCTCTCTTTCTCATGACAGCCATGTGGAAATTTGAAGAGCATTTTCATATTTCTCTTAATTCTTCTTTTCAGTAGATTAAATCTCCTCCTCTCCTTTGGCTGTTAATCATAGGACCGTCTGGACTGTCCCGGGAATCTGTGCTTTAAGTGTACCTCTCCTAGTTGAGCACAGCATTCCAAGCTTTGTCTGAACATCAGAGAATAAGATGGGCCTGTTACCTACTTGGCTGTTGATTCTGTACTTCTGCCAGAGTCCTCAGTCATCTTGGCATGTTGACTACTCTTTGGGTATCAGTGCTTCTGAGCCCCTTAGTGGACTGAGCTAGAGAAATGTATGTATGCTTATGTCCATGTGATTTTTCTTATTTGTCCAACAATCCATCCATCTATAGAAAATGCTGAGTTTATAGTGATACTTTTACTCCAGTTCAACTGCCTAGGTTTATTCCAGTTTTCTCGTTTTCCACGTTTTTAACTCCCTTCCCTAGGAGTAAAAAACCTGCCTTCTATGATCTTGAAGATAGTTACCTGTGTGATCAAACTCTTGGGTAAAACCAATCTTCCGTCCACCACCACTCCCCTCTCCGCATGCGTGCTATGTTCACGCCACTCAAGTTCCAACACACTCCCACTTCTTCTGGGACCCAGCTGATAGCTTTGGGGATAAATTATTTGGGAAGGGATGGGAAGGGGGATAGAATTAGGAGGAGGAGAAAGTTGTTTTTCTCTTTTGACTTCTAATTTATACTAACAGGTTTTCTAATATTGACTCATCGTTGGCCTTTCACATTGTGCCCTGCTTTGACTTTTCTACTCTTCCATTTAAGATTTCTTGGTAAATTAATTTATTTTGCTGACGTGAAAAGGCTTTGTAATGCTAGAAATTTTCTTAGACATTCCCTTAAATTCATCCTCTTTGATTTCTACAGGGGGAATACAAAGCTTTTCCTGGCTTCTGTGAATTTCTCCAGAGCCTTGCTTTTGGAAATGCTACCAGAATGATGGTGCAAATTACTAGTGGTGGAAATTACTGATAGGTCTCAAAAGCAAGGAATCAGAGACTATCTGCTTTCCAATGGTGATGTATAACTTTCACCAAAGCCACACCCATATTTATAATACCCTAATGAGTTTTTTTTCATAGAAACAGAACTAAGATTCCTAACATTTCCTGAAATTTAGGAAAAAAAAGGAAAGAAGAAAGAATTCCACTAGATGCCCATTTGTTAGCCCAACACTGGAAGGTATCAGCCTTAAAGAATAATCTGTGAGGGGGCGCCTGGGTGGCTCAGTTGGTTAAGCGACTGCCTTCGGCTCAGGTCACGATCCTGGAGTCCCAGGATCAAGTCCCGCATTGGGCTCCCTGCTCGGCAAGGAGTCTGCTTCTCCCTCTGACCCTCCCCCGTCTCATGCTCTCTCTCTCTATCTCATTCTCTCTCTCAAATAAATAAATAAATAAAATCTTTAAAAAAAAAAAAAGAATAATCTGTGAGTAAATCAATACCAATACAACTATCCTTCATCTCTTCATATCTAGCCTGCCCCCAAATATTTTCTTGGAACGCACAAGAAGGTTAATTGAAAAGATAAATCTGCTCTGGAAAGCATTTGCATTTTAAAGAGAGATGGAATTTGGGGAAGTGCCATGTAGACATTTATCATTCTACAAATCATGATTATTATCAGTGACTCAAAACCTGGAGCAGGTTATGATGGTTAAATAATGTCCGTAGTTTTGCTCTTTGGGAAAGCCTTTGTCCCCCACCTGATCATTACCACATTGCCTTGGGTCTTTTAGGCCTAAAGCACATATGTTGCTTATATTTAATTTTGGAGGCAGCCATTTTGCAGATATGATCTCCTTCCTCTGACAGATAAGGCCTGGATTGCTCTCCTTTTTATATTTCATTATTCACACTTTCTTCCCCATCTCCCACCAACCCTCCCACCATTTCTATTTAAGGAAGATATCTATTATGTATGTAGATTTATCCAAAAAGATCTACCTATCCCACATGTGCACGCACACACATACCCACAGTACGTGTGCACTTCTCTGTACTTTCTAATTTTTTTTTTCTTGACTAGGTCACTCCTAAAAAAAAATCTGAGTATGACAAAAGCTGGCAACAGAGATAAGAAGGATGATACTTTTTGATTGTGAGGTTTGACTTAATCTTCACCATGATAAGTTGACTGTTGGGGAACTGTGCCTCCCTGTGAATTGCACACTTCAGCTGGGTCACTGGCTCTGGCCACCCAGAGAGAGAGTAATTATCCAAATAAGGAAATGCCTGAAAACAAAGAATAAATAGAAGTTGCATTTTAGAAGCATGCTCGTTCACAAAACTGGTAGGTCCCATTCATTTTAGAAGTGCCTCAGCTGGAATACTGTCTGAGCCTGTGATTAGAACATTCATTCATTCATTCAACATTTACTGAGAGCCTTCCAAGTGCTGGACACTGGCCCAGGTGCTGGAGAGGTATTAATAAGCAAAGAGAAATATGGTCCCTGATGGTAAATTTAACAACTGGTTTTCCCTGAAGCAAAAGCTCTGATTTTTCATACTTGCCAATGTAAATATGAAAAATCAGAACTAAAATATTCCCACCACAGCCACTGTCAAGCTACCCATGTTCCTCATTGCCTGGCACATAGAAACTGGCAAACATCATCATATCGTGATCATAATTAGCATCATTAGTCTTGATTTAACAACATAATAATAAGAAATTCATGACCTACCCGGGGAAAGTCTTTAGATGGGCCAAGGGTATGTGTGTGGAGAAGGGTCTGAAAGATGCACATTGGATTTGGTATGATAACCTCAGAAAGATGTAGGATGTTCCTTTTCCTTTTCTTTTTTACTGAAAAAATCTGTAAAATGTGAATTTTAATGAGTATGTATTTTTTAACTTTTAAAGAAAGAATTTACAGTGTCCAAGTGGAACGAGCACAGATTTCACCTGATGTGGGCCCAATTGTGACCAAATGCATAGTGGATATAAGGCAGTTGTTATGAGATTCATTGCTAAATGATTGTTAAATTGTTTTCCTGGTGAAAAGTGACAAAGTATTGACAGAAGGTAAGTATTCCAATTGCTGTAGAACACATCACCCAAAACAGTAGCTTAAGACAATGATCATGTTTATTTTGCTCACAGGTTTGCAATTTTGATGGAGCATGGTGGGGACATTGTGTCCCTTCTACTTGGCATCAGGTGGGGTGAAGAAATAGAATTGGAAGACTGAAGAGTAGAAGCATCTGAAGGGGCACTCATGTGTTGGCAGTAGATGCTGGCTGTGGGCTGGGACCTCCATGTGGCCCCGCCACATGGCTGCTTGTCTCCCAAAGGTGAGTGTCCCAAAAGAGAGCCAGGTTCAAGCTTTTATGCCCTAAACTTGGAAGTCACACATCTTTTCTCCAAGTTCTTAAGGTAGTCACAAAGCATCACCCAGGTCCAAGAAGAAAATTAGACTCTACCTCTCTTGGTTGGCAAGTTCTGCAAGAATGTAGGAACTGGAATATCAATGTGGCCAGTTTTGGAAAAGACAACCTGCTCCAAGAAATTCTCTCCCTTTTGATGTTATCTGCACCCCATATCTGCAGAGAAAACATGGAAAGTCTCAGTTGCCCTGTTGAATGTGAGTATTGCAGCTTCGTTCCAAAAGTAATGCGTTGTAAAAGTTGTAAATTCTTATGTGGGAAACCCAGCAAACGTTAGCATTGTATTTCCCATGCCTAGCAAGCCATGGTTTTTAAATTAATTTCCATGTGGACTGTCAAATTTATCTTAACGGCAAAGCAAATGGACTCATTACAAAGATGGTGGGAGTCTACCTTTGTTTCGATGGACTCTGAGTTTGTACTTTTGTCTCTAAGCTTACTTCTCAAATGCAAACAAAGAGCACAGAAAGGAGATTCATGAAAATGAATGTTTTTCAAAGGAATTTCAGATATTCCGCTTAATGCATATAGGTGTCCTTCTTATTACCTGCCAGCCACAGGATATACAAGGCTATGTTGAACTTGATGTGGTGGTTGAGAGTCCAGTGCATTCCTCCTCTTATTTCCTTATTAGGGTTTGAGTCAGTTCATTCATTTGTATCCACAACGTCCCTTAGTTCCCACTGGAGCATGCATAAATAGAACATATTAACAGGAGACTAATCACCAGATATGTATGGATTACCCGTAGAGTAGCAGAGAATTGTCAGAAAATATCCAACTAATGCAGTCTAACAGATTGGAATCTTACCCGATGGTATGAATTGGTAGCCCCAAACCAGTTGTAAATGAGATATGCAGGGATTCTCATTTTTAGAGCTATTATTACTGGAAGTTTATATTTCTTTGAACATATCCAAGTTGTTTCCTTATTGAAGATGAGGTCATTGTATAGCAGAGGTCTCAAAAACCAAGCTCTTTTGGCAATGGACGTGTAAAACAAACAAAATGATTATTCATGGTTGGATAAATCAAATTGAATTTGAACAAAGTTCTGTCCCCAAATATTTTCTTGTTCAGGCTGAAGACAACCATGAGACATTTAAGACAATATATTGTTTTTCAGAAATTTGTTGAAATTTTGAGCAGTCCTTTTTCTCCCATAACTACAATGCCAAAAGAGCAAAATGAGTAAACTGACTGCCAGTATTGTCCCTGCTTCAGTGGAATTCAAATATTGTGTGTCCAGATATTTCTGTTCCTTGACGTATACTTGTAAGGAATACTTGCTGATAGTTAGCCTGGTGGTTCTTCATTTCACCTAGGACAACTTTTATACAACTAATTAGTTCTTGGGGCTCACTTCCCAAAGACACAGGCCAAGATGAGGCCAAGGAATGTATATTCTTTAGGAGTTCCCCTTATGATCCTGGGAATCAGCCCAGCCTTGGGAACAACTGACCTAGAGCATTTGCTAACTCCTAAAATTTTTGTGAAGGAGTTTTGCCTTGATAGAAGTTTCTGTGGCTCAGGACAAAATGGTGTTATAATTCCTTTCTGTCCTTGGTAAACAAACATTTTACAGTAGAAACTCAGGTTTACACTAAACTTTTTTATATTGACTCACTTTGTAGTAGAAGCTAGAACTTTGAAAAAGAGGTAGGAAAAAGAATTCTAGTTCATTTCCCTCTTGAGCTTTGTTTTTGGACTGAAATTTTTGTATATTTAAATGTTGGATGTAATGATGGTAATGATTGTCATTATTTGCTCAATTTTTTTAGATATCCCAGGTCCCTCCAGCTAGAACTCATGAAATAAACAATTTCAAACTAAAGTGGCAATTACTGGATAGAGCCACAAAGAATAAATAAGTTTTCCAGGGCGCCTGGGTGACTCGGTTGGGCATCTGCCTTCAGCTCAGGTCATGATATCAGGGTCCTGGGATTGAGCCCCACATTCGGGCTCCCTGCTCAGCGGGGAGTCTGCTGCTCTCTCTGCCTCTCCCTGGCTTGTACATGTTCTCCCACAAATAAATAAATGAAATCTTAAAAAAAAAAAAAGTTTCCACAGGTAGAAGAGTAGATAAAAGATATTTCCAGGTAGAGGGAACATAATAAAGGCACAGATGCTTGAAGATGCCTGGCCTACTCAAGGATGGGTGAATAGCTCAGTGTAGCCAGGATCCAATATATATATGGGAGATATCTATGGCTTGAAATATTCGGTCCTCGGTGATGGAAGCAAAGAATTCTCTCTTAAGTTCTGTCTCCAATTGCCTGGCATGGCTTTTTGAAGAAATATTCTGAGGCTGCATCTGGCTCTGGGACTGATTAGGGCTCAGAAGAAGGGGCAACAGTACCCAGGCCACATCTTTTCTCTTTCACACCCTCTCTTAGTTTGGCATATATATATATATATATATTCAATGTCTTTGTCCTGCACTTGATTCTCCTTGGGCTATCTTTGACAAGGGAGTTTTGCTTTTGGTTGCCATTTTTACCCTATTGGTGAGTACTGGGGCAGGACTCTGCTGGAACCGATGGAAGTGGTAAGAGCCAGGTGAAATACAACCCTATGTTCACTTCTTGAGTTTCTGAATCAGTGATCCAGTCAAAGGAATGGCTATTAATCTGATTGGCTGTATGGATTTCCATTTAAAAGTTGTTGGGGCACAGGCCTATTTTTTTTCCAGAAGAAAAAGAGATAAAGTAGAAATTAGATCCTACTTCAATGTTGACCAAGAAAGTTTGCACTGTCAAAGCACCTGCATTATTATATATGTAACTTTTGATTGGTGAATAATTTTTCAATTTAGTTTTTCCAGAAACCAATCCAAATACATGCTTCTAAGAAATTTAAAAATGTGTATTTACCTGCTCAAAACTGTAATTTATGTGAAACCCCTTTTTGTTGTTCCCATTTTTAATTATACCTAATAATCTCATTGGGACAAAATATATATAGGCTTTCCATTAGTATCACTTGAAGATTTTATATTTAATTGGCATGTTTTTTTCAATTCTAGCACTTTCTTGGGCGGCACATTTTAGCACTTTAAAATCAGGAAGTGTACATTGTCATGTCTATAACCATCTCCCATAGCATTTCCTGTCCATTCCAACTCTCACCTCCCATTCCCTCTCCCTGCTCCTAGTTATTAATTCTATGCTGCTTCTTGACCATTTTAGAATTGGGAAAACAGGGAAAGTGCATGCACGGAGGATGGATGATGCTTTCTGGTGTTGCAAGAATGAGAGAATAAGAGCGTGATAACTAAGATAGAAGATGTGTCCCTCTTCCTCTTCGTTTTGAAGGTGGCTCCGTGGAAGCTGGAAGTTTGACATGACTCTTCCCCAGTGTCTTAAGGTACCCGATATATCTTTCATGTTCCTTTAAATACTTTATCCAACATTTTAAAATTATTTTGGTTTAGTAAGGTAATAATGTAAACTGGTTATTGGTGCTGGAGTGAACAATTTTACTTCTACCTAGAGATTAAGTTAAAAACCCTAGAATATCAATCTACAGGGAATGTTAAAGGTTTTCCAGTTCAGCCAAGGCTTTGGGAATGGGGCCTTGTCCTCGAAGAACCTTCTCCTTGCTTTAGGTCTACAGGTTGAGGTTGGTCATTCCCTCATGGTGATGCTTATGGCAAGTTCTTAAACACTTCCTGCCCAATTATTTTGATCTTAAAATAGCAGTCTTCAAGCCAACCTAAATCTTCTAGTTGCCGCACACAGATAAGTTGTGTAAGGCTCAGCAAAGCACCAGAGATATTTGGGGGTCAGACTGCAGTTCAAGCCTCAGTACCAGCACCTTTTAGATTTGTGACCTGTCCCGTTACTCAACACCTCTGAACCTTATTCATTTATTCAAGCCATGCAGAAAATAATCACTGTAAATGAGGTTTACACATTTAGAATGTGTCAGCACTAGCCTGGATGCTGGGCATATAGTGCTAAACAGACATAGTTCCTGCTCCCAAAGAACCCTGCTCATGAGAATATACAAGGAAGAGTTGTATTTACAATCCAGAAGCTAAGTTCTCCAATAGGGAGAGCCCAGGTAATGGGGTACACTGGATAGATAAATCTTTTGGAGAAAATACTTCAAAGCTGAGACAATGAGTGCCTTAACTTTCTTCCCTGCAAAATGGGGACACACCTACCTTGCTGGGTTATAGTGAGGAAACAGACAATGAGTATAACCTCCCAAAGCTGTGCCCAACAGTTCGTTATTGGGCCAGAAAACATATATTGAGTAGTGACTGTCCTAAGCACTGGGGATTCAAAAATGAGTAGGGGGCTGTCCCCATCCTCATGGGTCTCACAGGCTAGACGTTGAGCCCTAGCTCCCGAGGCTGCACTATTACTGCTCTCATCCCACTTACCTATTCAAGTGTCTCAATCTCAAGAGCACCAGCTTAGGAATGCTTCTCTATTGTCCACTGTTGCACGTTCAGTGCTTAGCAGTTCCTAGTGGACCTTTGCTACTCACCCTGCACCCTGCCTTATCTTCTCTCTCTTACCTCTCCAGCTCCCACCTGTCCAACTTGCAACAGTCCACTCCTGCGTTTATTTGCCTGAAGGTCTGCTCTGTCTGGCATGGGCCACTCGGGCCACACCTATGCGGGGGAGCTTCAGAGCGATGGGGAATTAAGTCCCACCCCAGCTGCTCCACGTCCTTCACACTCTGAGGAATTATTTCTAGTTACCCCATGGCGATAACTCAATTGATAATTCACCCTCCATTGGCTGTTTTGCCTTCCTGATCTTACTTGCCCCACTTCTTCACCACTGATGTCAGGGGTTCCCCCCAACTCCCAAATAAACCACTTACATTTGAATCCTTGTCTAAATGGCTGTCCAAACTAAATTGTCCACTCAGCACCCAAATCCTTATCTTGTATTTAAATTATCCTGCTGCCTGTAAAGAGCCCCTCTCTCACGATGGGAACTGGAAAGGTCAGGTACACTTTCAGCCCCAGGTGGGTACATGACCTGGTCTGTGCTCATCAGATACACCCACTCCACTCCCTTCAATTGGAAGCTCCTGGCATGACGAAGGAAATGCCCAGAATGGATTCTGTTGCCAGATGGTAGCAGAGACAACAATTTGAATGCGAGTGTCCAGCATCCAGTGTTGGTGGAACTATGGTG
>NC_138382.1:7375839-7387840 GCF_054177405.1 Leptonychotes weddellii
GATAGAGCCAGGAAAACAGTCCTCTACCTTTTCCAAGCCAATGGGATTTAATACAGAAGGGTATAGAAAAGCTGGAAAGCCATACAGGAAGCAATGAGGTAACCCACAGATCACTAACACCTGGAAGCTGCCATCACCCTAAGGAGGGACAGTAGAGGAAGGGAGCGCATTGTCTGGCAGGAGCTAGAACCACATTAGGGGGGCTGCCTGGAGAGGTCACCAGTTGGGGTCCAGGACCCGAAGTTCCCCAGGAAATGCGGGAGAGAGAATGGAAGCAGCATCTGGTTTTTCCTTCTCCCCCCTCCAATTTTACATTATACCACCCGTAAATTGAAAGTAACCAGACGCTAGAGGGCAAGGGAGCCTAAAATGTAGAGCAGAACAGGGAAAGAGCCAGAAATAGACCTGGATGCCAACAGGCAGTTGACATGCACAAGTAATGGGAGCTCCCATAATTTTTGGCTGAATGAACAAAGAGAATAACCAAGGAGGGAGCTGGGACCAGAACCTTGTGTTACACCAACTCTTAAAGGATGGGGGAATTAGATTGCCCCTAAGGAGACGCAGTCAGAGAGCTAGGAGGAAACCGAGGCAGGAATAGTGTCCTGTATGGAACAGCTCTGCCATCCTATCTGCCAGACTCCTAACTGGATTTCCACCAAATAAACCTCTGAATTATTCATTGAGTCTAGACAGGAGACTCAGAGTGCTTATCCATGAGCTTTGGGTATCATCGCTTCTAATCCAGGCTATTCCCTGGGTAACTGGAGTTATTAAGTGAGGATAACAGTGCTTGCCAACTTTCACCGGGCAAGGTGAGAAGCAATGCATAATGGAGATTTTTAAATACTTGGCAAGATAGAGAAACATGTCACAGCAGGAGCCTTAACTGATAAATAGAGATAAGTGCATTCACTCTCACAGTTGGAAATTACAGGACTGTCTTACATGACTTCCATGAATAGATGGATTGCAACATCTTTGTGAGCGGCAGCGCAGAAGAGAAAACAAAGCTCTGTGCTTGGATTTATGAGAGGGAACATGGTATAATGGAAAGAGCATCAATTTCAGATTCAGGGGAACCTCATTTTAATCTCATCTCTACTGCTCATTAGCCTTGTGATTTTAGACATTTTCAACTGCACTCCAGTCTCTTCATGTTTAAAACTGATTCTGTGCTGGGCATCGTGCTGGAATAGTAACTTGCCCACATAAGGGGCAATTCATAAGTATTTGTTTCCATCCTCAATCTCTCTTTTTTTTTTTTTTTTTTTTTTAACCATAGCACTAGCCTCTAGGAAAGAAAAGGTGAGAAAGTAAACTAAAATTCTTTCTACAAAAAATGGCTGGCATGCATCAGTTTTATAGGGAAATGCTTGAAGGAATTAAAAACCAAATCTCAGACCTCCTGCATATTGTTGAAAGTGCCAAAATCCATGGGTATTATACATCCAAGGCTGCTTACTCAGAATTTCAGATGGTCTAAAAAAAAAAATTATCTGTACGGATTTTGTTTCTTAAAAAAATCCTTACTTCCTGAGGATGCCATAAAATGTGTGTTCACATATTTTGAGTGGGATTTCATTCTCAGGGGGTGCCTTGGTGTTTCTATGACCCAAGCAAGGGCTCCTTACCCCTTTATCACATGGTTTCTTCTTGACACAGCTGGAAATATGATTGCGTCAAGGCCCATCACAAAGAAGCAGGGCCTCTGCTATGGGTCAGCAGCACCAAGAAGTGTTGCCAAGATACAATACGTAACACAAGACCCCCCAGGTCTCCCTCTGGGTTTCTGGAGCAGCAGTCTTTGGCTCAGCTGTAGAAATTTCAGTTTGGTCATTGAAATCCAAACACACCTGTCCTCCAGACAGGAAAATGCCTAATAAAGGGAATTCCTCCGTGCTGGCTAGTCTTGCGGTTTTATTCAACCCTTAAAGACAGTGTGGGGGCTGAGTACCACAAAGCAGCCTAGCCAGGGATGGAAGGAAGCCCCTGGGATGGTCACTGAGATAGAAAAGTACCAGCCAGCTTGGATACCTGGGGGCTGCAATTAGGGCACTCAGAGCTTGCCTTGGCTTTGAAACATCAGATGGAGCTCAGACAAAATCAGGTCTCACTTAAACTTTATCCTTGTGTGGACAACCTGTATGCCTTCTCGCTCATTCTGCAGGCTGTTCTTTGGCACAGTGCCTTTTATCTATTTAATTTCAGAGCATGACAGGGATATTTATCCCTATGTCAGTCATATGCCTTTAAATATCATTTGTCATGACTTTTAGAAAATAAGATTTCTAAAAAAAAAAAAAAGAAAAGAAGATTTCTAACCAAAATTTATTACTATTTTTTTTAAAGGAGGGGCTGTAGGATCAAGCCAAACTTAACCCAGGTCCTAGGCAGTGGAGATCAAAAAGAAAAAGGGTAAGTTGCCTCAGCAGGCCCCTTACCAGATAGAAAAAAAAGGCTTTTCCAGGGTGAGAGACTCATGTCCTGGGACTGTGGAATGAAATGCTCGCAGAGGGTAGCTTTTCTCTTGGATTGTTCCCCAACAGTGCAAACTCATAGTGTTTAGTGCCATGGACCCTAACCTTGAGGCCCCTGTCAGAAACTATAAAACCACCTGGTCCTTCTGTGTTTCCTTTTAAAAAAATTTTTAAAAATTTATTCATTTATGGTACCAAATGGCCATAGTTAATCACATCCTGTGCTTTGAGGAGTAATGTAGACGTATTTAGCCCTTCATTTTAATATTTATTTCCATAGTCTAAATAGAATGCTACCTCTGTTCACATTCTATTATGGTACATAAAGTTATGTCTTGTATATCTGTTTACCATTCCTCCATCCAATACAATATTTGTATTATATGACAATGGAATAGTCACTGTTGAGCCAAGGACCCTATTACCATGTTTCCCTTCTTGTCCAGTTATTGCTTTCGGTAGAGCTGAGAATTTGTTTTTGTTTTTGTTTTTTTAAAGATTTTTTTAATTTATTTATTTGACAGAGACAGAGATAGTGAGAGCAGGAACACAAGCAGCGGGAGTGGGAGAGGGAGAAGCAGGCTTCCCGCCAAGGAGGGAGCCCGATGCGGGATTCGATCCCAGGACCCTGGGATCATGAACTGAGCCGAAGGCAGACGCTTAACGACTGAACCACCCAGGCGCCCTGGTCTCTTTTTTTTAAAAAAAAAAATGCCTTTAGTTTTCTCCATACATGGTAAGTCTTTCCAGTGCCTCCAGAAGCGTAATATTCAAGGCACTGTTTTTTGTTTTTTTAACACATTAAGTATAGTAACTGACTTATTTTTCACAGGAACTCAGTGAGGTATGTACATTATGATCCATCTCATAATTGGGAAATGTGAAGCATGGAGGGTAATTGACTAGCATGGTGGGGTCCTAAATGGCAGGGTCAGTACTTGAAGCAGGGCCGCTGGGCTCCTGCAGCTCCTCTCCCAAGCAACACAGCCCTTGATGTAAAAATCTACCAGATAATTCCTTGGAAACTTTCTGGAAAGCTTTTTCTGCTGTATGTCCCCGGTCATCTGGTTTCGCCTGGATTGCGTGCTTTCTACCCCTACGCCCACTGGTCATACTCCTCCAGGGGATTTCCTTCTCTCCCTCCGGGGTGGATTCCTGGTTTTCTGGATAGCATTCCTTCTTTCTTGGTTTACCTTAGAGCTTTGTGGGGAGCCATCCTTTAGAAGGCTTCTCAGACTGTTTAGGTCTTAAGTATAAAAAAAAAAAAAAAAAAAATTTGCATTCTGTCTAGATAGCACTGGGTACAGCGCTCATGGCCATTCTTACTCTCGATCATTTGTGTGTGAACTGTTTTTTCCCGTTATTGAAACTTAAAATGGTGGTGGGTCTTCTCTCATGCATGGTGCTCAGGAGGCCTTTTCAGCCTGGACATACATGTACTTCAGGCCCAAAAAATGTCCTTGTAATATTTCTCTTGACATTTTTCTCTTCCAAACCCTATTTTGTAGGGTATTGGGCCTTCTGGATTCCTCTATAATTTTAGCTCTTCTATTTACATTTATAAGAACCCTTTCTTATCTTAATAATAATGTCTGCTTAATAGCATCCTGACCTTGTTTGCAGAATAAATAGCTTATCTCTCTGAGGTCATTAACTACAGTTTAATCAAACTTTTCTTCTGAGTTTCCTTTCTTCCTTTTATGTTAGAGGCTTTCTTCAAATGTCAAGTAATCCTCAGCTTTAAGATTTTAACAGTTGGGTGAATAAACGCTGCTTGGAAGATCTGTGTGAAGTTTCTAAATGTCCATACAGGTTTTTATTTAAGCACATGAGGTATTTATTTGTGTAGCATTATATTGAAATTCAGTGTTAGATGTGGGCGTTCCTAAAAACCCTTCTGCTATTTCTGCAACTCGGACTCCACCTCCCTGCCATGTGGCTTAGCACTGACTTCTCCTTTTCTTTCCCCACTACTAAATTCTTAGACATTTTAATGTAGAGCAGTTTGGTTGATGCTGACCCATGTTCTCCGAGTGTTCCTTCTACCCCTAATCAGCTTTACAGTTTTCCTAAATGAAGATAGTTCTATCAAAAAGAATTACTATTCAATTTGTGCCACAAACCCAAACATCAATGATGGAGTGAAAAACTCTAATACTTCTATGTTACATATAATTCTTATTTCCTTATAGTGTGTAATAATTAATTACATTTAGATCCATTCCACTTATTAAGATTACATTTATCTTGAAGTACATTAATCTCCTTGTTGCAGTGACTCTGATTAAAACTGCATGTTTGTTTATCTTCCTGATGAGTGTCCTTCAGATTTCATATGTATTGGAAGTCCTGTCTATTGCCTTTCAATGGAACTCTCTAGACCTCTTGGCAAACTTATGGTTAAGGGCTCCTTCCCAAGCCCTTAAGTGCTGTAGAAACATAATCGTTGTAGATACCTGGATGCTTAAACATGATTTCTTTTACATGGAATCAAATTCTTTATTTCCTGGCCTTACCTTGGGTTGTTTTCTGCTTCTTGAAGCTTCCCTAGATACCACATTCTTCTGATTTCGTTTCTATCTCCCATCACACTCTTTCCATTCTCCCTTGGTCCGTGTACTCAACTTGACCTCTGATGTAAGACTGCTTTGGGATCCTATACTCACCCCTTCTCTCCTCTACTAAATCTCTTTAGGGGATTCCATCCAGCCCATAGTTTTATGCTGATCACCCCCAGATATTTATCATTAACTATGTTGTATCCCTAGGACTCCTGACTCTAGTTGCCGGCTTAACATTTTCACATGCTTGCCATGACCAATACAGAACTTTTGAGCCACAGCTATCTGCCCACACACTAACTACCCCTTATATTCCTCTTTCTTCCCATTTTGGAAAATGGCGCCAACATCCAGCCACTTGTTCAAGCTGCAAATCTGACAGTTGTCCTCGAGCCTTCTCTTTCACTCAACTCACAAAAGCCATTTATCTACACACTATTGATTCTACTCCAGCAAACACCTTGAATCTGTCCAGTTCTATGCATTTCTGTGATTCTAGCCTTAGACAAAGACATCATATTTCTTCTGAACTACCACACTGGCTTCTTACCTGGCATTTTGCATCCAGTCTTGCACATAGTAATGACAGTAAACTTGTTTGAACCATGAAGTAGATCAGATCATAAATTGGTTTAAAATCTTTCAAAAGTCTCTATGACTAAAACACCATCCGTGCTCCGGCTGGTTCCTCACAACTCCAAGCTCATTCCCTCTCTAGAGTCTTCACACTAGCTCTTCTGCCTCGAATGAGTTTCTCTGTGATTCACACATGGCTCAGTCTTTCCTGTATTCTCATCTAAAATGTCACCTCCTCAGAGAATCCTTCCCTGGGCACCCACCTAGGGTACTCACTCATCTTTCCCATCAGCCTATTTTAATTCTGTGGATAACACTTACCACTATCTCCTATATTTTATATGTTATTGTCTGTTTATTGCCCCTGCCAGAATGTAAATTCCTTGAGAGCAATGACCTTATCAATCTCATTCAACTTAGATGGATTAAAGGCACTTTAGAAGTGAGAAAACCAGAGAGAAGAGCAACTTGCCACAGATCACGTAGATAGCAGGCTATTTGGCCTATTGCTTTAAATGTGTTCATTATCTTAATGACCTCTACTACATCCCATAGCTACTATTTTTAATTATACTGTTGGTTCCACCACTTTGAGCAGTTTTTTCTTATTCTAGGGTTTTACCTTCCCAGCATGATCCCACTTGAGGGTTCTATGCCCAGAAGCCAACTATGTGTTCTGTCACTGGTCATCTTTATCCTGAGCTTCTTGAAGCTTCCTAAACAAGCTTGGTTTATGAACTTTGAGAACTTTCTTTTCAGCTATTCTTTCCCGTTGAGCCACTAGAAACCCACCTTTTTGCCAAACCAGATACTTAATAGTGTTCATGCATGGGGTAGAATTGTCAATCCACAGGGTAATCATGGTTTGGTGGAAGGAGCTTTGCCTGGGGAAACTGGGCTTTTCATCTATTTCTGTTACCCAGGAGCTATCGGATCTTAAGTAAGCCCTTAACACTCTAAGCTTCAATTTCGTTGCCTGCCCAGCTCTGCCATGAGCAGAGGAAAATTAAAACAACAATCCAGGGCGCCTGGGTGGCTCAGTTGGTTATGCGACTGCCTTCGGCTCAGGTCATGATCTCGGGGTCCTGGGATCGAGTCCCACATCGGGCTCCCTGCTCAGCAGGGGGTCTGCTTCTCCCTCTGCCCTCTTCCCTCTCGTGCTCTCTGTCTCTCATTCTCTCTCTCTCAAATAAATAAATAAAAAATCTTTAAAAAAAAAATAAAACAACAATCCACTCTCACTCTCTCCCACCCATCTATTTGGAATAATACATATGAAAATTCACTTCACAGGGATTAAGTGAATTCATAAATAATCCAGTTAGCTGGATTAAATGAACTCATGAATATAAAAACATTTTGCTGATTGTAAAATGTACTACAGATGTAGGGGATTAAATGTAAGGGATTGCTCACAGGAATCAGTTCCTAATGCATTAAATATATGGCCATCAGTGAATATGATTGTTTAAAATCCTGGTTAAAAGCCAAACTTTCAGAACAACAGTCTTCCTATCCTGTATGCTTTTGAATAATGATTTTTCTTAATGAAAGTGTTGTGTACACAGTAACCAATCCAAATGGTATAAAATGAAAACTGAAAGTTCGCTCTCTCCTCAAACCTCACAAGTGTCATGCCCAGACCCAAGCAGTTAACCTCAGCTTGCTATTTTGAGTTATTAACAATAATACTTACCATAATAGCTTAGTACTTGACAATGAGTCTGACATTATTATAAGCCCTTTATAGATTAACTCATTTTGATGCTCACAATAACCCTAGGGTTCAAGTATTACTGTTATCCTGCTTGTATGTGTGAGCGAACTGAGTCACAGGAACGAGCAGCTGTTTGCTCAGTGTCACATTCACACAGTCTGGCTCCAAAGGTCATACTCTTAGGCACCTTTCCAAATGAGTCTAGAGAGTACCTATAGAACATTCCATTGTATAATGTATCCTGGTACAATTTTTATAATCTCTCCTAAATTTTTCATTATTCAAAATGAAGTGCACAATACAGAAAAAATAAGCCACCATGGACCACCTAGTGCTTTTGTGTTTGTCCACAGCATACATTTCTCTAAGTGAAAAGCTGAAAGTGTCTCAAGTGATACCACCAAACTGCCTTCCACAATGAATAGTAATGTTCACCTGGAGCCTGCAAACCACCAGATTCACTGAGAGGACCTGCGAGTTTTATGTGCCTCTGTTTTCTTCTCTAATTGCTTTTAAAATCTGACTGCTCTGCTGTGTGACAAGGGATATTACCACACAGTAAACACAAACTTTTTGGGAAAAGCTCCTCACATTCCCGTGGGCTGATGTCTCAGCTCCCGAGCAGGGGATGAGCCAGCATCCGGTGACCTCTCTGCTTGTTCTGCCTGGTACCCTGAGGCTCTGGAAAAATTACCGTGAGGCTATTCACCTTGGCTCAGCCTGAGATCTACTCTGACAGATTTATTGGCTCTTAAACTTTTACCCAAGCAGAACCTCTAAACCAATATACGGTTTCACTCATTTGCACTCCAGGGAGAGAGAGAGAGAGAGAGCGTGGCAAGAAGGGGGAGGAAAGTCCACTCCTCTCTCATCCCCTTGCAAACTTGTAGCAAATGGAATTCATCATTTCTTTCCAATTTAGGTTCTTTTTTTGAACCAGAGTTTTCCTCAGTCCATTGGTATGTGGAAATACATTGGTGAAAGGAAAAGTAGTAAGATCATTCAGTCAACCACTACATCCATTAGCTGTTTTTTAAAGGAAAATATTGAATGAGAAACTTGCAGTTTTCCCCAGCTTTTGTAGGAATGGAGGGTGGAGAAAATGGCATCAATTTAAACAGGAGGGAATTTAGAGCATTAAGGAGGAACATCTAAGGCAGATCACTAGTAGTATTATCCCTATTTTCCTGCTGAGAAAACTAAAGCTTAGAGAGGGGTTAAATGACTCAGGCCAACTTACTCAGAAAGGGGTGAAGCCACAGTTCCAACTCTGGTTCCAGTTTTCAAGCCGTGTATCCTCTACTGCACCTGTTGGGGGGTCTCCAAACCTGACTGATAATGCTTTCTAATTCCATGTACTTAATGCTGCTTTCCTAACATCTGTGTGCTACAGACACATGAAAATGCTGGATAAAATCTAATGAAACTATTTTACATATAGGGAAGGAAGAAAGCGAGAGAGAGATGGAGACTGAGAAACAGAGAGACGAAACTCTTATGTGCCAAAAATAAAGAAGAACCTCATAAGCGGGGGAAATAGGAGGGTAGACGAACCATGAGAGACGATGGACTCTGAGAAACAAACTGAGGGTTCTAGAGGGGAGGGGGGTGGGAAGATGGGTTAGCCTGGTGGTGGGTATTGAGGAGGGCACATTCTGCATGGAGCACTGGGTGTTATGCACAAACGATGAATCATGGAACACTTCATCTAAAACTAATGATGTAATGTATGGGGATTAACATAAGAATTAAAAAAAAAAAAAAGAAGAACCTCATAATCAGTGTGTAAGTACAGGAGGTCAGGCCAGAACAGAGGACATCAGACATGACCATAGGACCTAACAACTAGGGCCTGGAGTTTTTTTTTTTTTACACATGGCCCTTGGGCCTAAGGAAGGTAAGAAGTTGGAACTGAAATTCGCTTATAAAGCTAGGACCAAGGAAGACCGGCTTCCACTCTGTTAAGGGACCATAAAGCATTATTTACTCACTAAAGCTACTGGCAAATTTCTCACTGATCAGATATCTGGGTGAGGAAAATTTTCCACAATAAATGGCAATTTAAAGAAAATCTGTGCTATGCATAGGTGTAGCATCCAAATTTTAGACCCTCCTCATAGCAGAGGTACCCCAAATGAAGATATTAATATATATTAATATATAATATACCATAAATATTTCTGACCAGTGAAACATCTGGACTTCACCGAAGAATCAAATGTAAGACTCCTCTGAAGGATTACACGTCTTAAAGTACCCAAGCATTCCCCAGGGAGCTATATCCTAACTGAAAAAATGCTCACAAAGCACAAATCCAGGAAGCGGTCCACAAAATGGGAGAGTCGACAGATACATGTGGGACGAATATAAATTTAAGTAAATTCACAATCATGAAAGAGATAAAGGGAGAAATAAAAAGCCCTCATGAAAAGAAAAAAGAAAAATGGAAAAGAATTGGCAGTTATGACAATGCAGTAGAACAATTCAAAATGAAACATTGTGAATAAAATTCAGCTATGACCAGCTTTGAGGGCACAATGGCAAAGTTAAAGAGAAGTGATGACATGGAGGATATGTCTAAGGAAATTACCCAGAGTGTGGCAGAGAGAGATAAACAACAATGAAATCAAAAAGACAGGTTTGGAGATATGGAGGATTAAATTAGAAGTTTGAATTTAGCTGTAATGGGATTTCAGAAAGTGAAAATGGGAATAGGGCAGTGCTTTGCGTGAAATGGCTATGAATTGTCCAGAACTAAGAAAAATCCTGAGACCTCACATGGAAGCAGCACACTGAATTCTGCATATTACATGCAAATCTGGTAGATTCCTCTTATGAAAAGCAGACACTGAAGCAAACACTAGTTGAAGAGCCAGTAGAGAAAACAGATAACATAAAACACAATAATCATTAGAATAGGGGACACATCAGCAAAATAGAGACCAGAAAACTAATCTGTCCGATCATCAGAATCACCTGAGTAGTACATGAAAACAGTGTTATGGTTTTACCCCAGATGCTTTGGATGGTGCTCAGGAGTATGTGTTAAAAAACAAAACAAAATTTCTGGGGGGATCAAGTAGGCTTAAAACCCTTTTATTCCTGAGCACCAAATCCATAAGCATGTACATACATTCACATTTTCACGTACACTGATCTCAAGTTTGTGTTAGTGAAATTCCCCCCCACACCCCTAAAACCATGGAGAGGTTTGATCCAAAACCAAGGATAATTTCTAAAAAATTTTTTTTTCAAACTCTAGGAGATTCATGCTAAATGGGACCAGAAGATGATCCCCAAAGAACAAGGCAAAGGAGTTAGGACAAGCATCTCTGACCTCACAATTCCTCAACATTTCTACTTCTGCCTCCTCGAGTATCTGTATGTGTTAGCATCAGAGGACACGTCGTTTGGCCTCAGACCTCCAGAATCCTGTGTGTGTGTTTGAGGAGAAGAATAAACAGCCCACATTTGAGAGCATGTGGTGAGACACAATTCCTATCTTACTTGATAGTTCATATTAAATACAAAAAGACACCTTAACACACTAACAGCAGAAATTTAGTCTGTTTTGCCTTTATGGACATCTGTTCTCAGACTACTAGTTGTTTATCTAACTGCTATAATAAAGGCTAATTTCTACATTAAAGTAGTACTAGGTATAATTGGAATATTTTCTAAGAACCCCCAACACCAAAAACCTGGAAGTCTCCAGAAGGGATGGATGGCAGTGAGATTTTACCACGTTGTTGTACATGCATGTAGTAATCTACATGCATTTAGTATGTAGTATGTAGTAATCTACATTTGCTTTTTGGCTTGAACTCCATATACTTTGCTTTTCCCCTTTCCCTAGAGAATGCTTACATAAATAATAGCATATCCACATAACAGAACTATGCCAGTAGAAAAATGATGTTTTGAACAGAGAGTTCACAAAAGAAAAATATTTAACTTCATTAGTAATAAAGAAAATAATAAAATTCCATTTTCTTCCATTAGATTAATGTACTGTTGTTTTAAGATTGATAGTGCCTAATGTTGGTGAAGTTGTAGAGAAATGGGTACTACTTTGCTCTTGGTACTATAAGTTGGTAAATACTTCCTAGACAGATATTTGGTAATATGTAGTCAAAGTCTTAAAAATTTACACAGATCTTTTTTTTTTTTTAGCCCAGCAATTCCATGTAAAGAGTATATATTCTTTAAAAATTGAACAAGTGCAAAGAAATGGAATAAATAATCCTAAAATTTGTATGGAACCAGAAAAGACCCTGAATAGCCAGAGGAATGTTGAAAAAGGAAAGCAAAGCCGGCGGCATCACAATTCCGGACTTCAAGCTCTATTACAAAGCTGTCATCATCAAGACAGTATGGTACTGGCACAAAAACAGACACATAGATCCATGGAACAGAATAGAGAGCCCAGAAATGGACCCTCAACTCTATGGTCAACTCATCTTCGACAAAGCAGGAAAGAATGTCCAATGGAAAAAAGACAGTCTCTTCAACAAATGGTGTTGGGAAAATTGGACAGCCACATGCAGAAGAATGAAACTGGACCATTTCCTTATGCCACACACAAAAATAGACTCCAAATGGTTGAAAGACCTCAATGGGAGACAGGAGTCCATCAAAATCCTAAAGGAGAACACAGGCAGCAACCT
>NC_138382.1:7388340-7425641 GCF_054177405.1 Leptonychotes weddellii
CCTCAATGAGATACCACCTCACACCAGTCAGAATGGCTAAAATTAACAAGTCAGGAAATGACAGATGTTGGCGGGGATGTGGAGAAAGGGGAACCCTCCTACATTGTTGGTGGGAATGCAAGCTGGTGCAGCCATTCTGGAAAACAGTATGGAGGTTCCTCAGAAAGTTGAAAATAGATCTACCCTACGACCCCACAATTGTACTACTGGGTATTTACCCCAAAGATACAAATGTAGGGATCTGAAAGGGTACATGCACCCCAATGTTTATAGCAACAATGTCCACAATAGCCAAACTATGGAAAGAGCCAAAATGTACATCAACAGATGAATGGATAAAGAAGATGTGGTATATATATACAACGGAATATTATCCAACCATCAAAAAAAAAACCCCATGAAATCTTGCCATTTGCAACAACGTGGATGGAACTAGAGGGTATTATGCTAAGCAAAATAAGCCAATCAGAGAAAGCCAAGTGTCACATGATCTCACTGATATGAGGAATTTGAGAAACAAGACAGAGGATCATAGGAGAAGGGAGGATAAAAATGAAACAAGATGAAACTGGAGAGGGAGACAAACCATAAGAGACTCAATCTCGGGAAACAAACAGGGTTGCTGGAGTGGTGGGGGGCGGGAGGGATGGGGTGGCTGGGTGATAGACACTGGGGAGGGTATGTGCTATGGTGAGCGCTGTGAACTGTATAAGACTGATGAATCACAGATCTGTACCTCTGAAACAAATAACACATTATATGTTTAAAAAAAAAAAAGATAGTAGGAAGGGAAAAATGAAGGGGGGGAAATCAGAGGGGGAGACGAAACATGAGAGAATATGGACTCTGAGAAACAAACTGAGGGTTTTAGAGGGGACGGGGGGTGGGGGTTGGGTTAGCCCGGTGATGGGTATTAAGGAGGGCACGTATTGCATGGAGCACTGGGTGTTATACGCAAACAATGCATCATGGAACACTAGATCAAAAACTAATGATGTAATGTATGGTGACTACCGTAACATAAAAAAATAAAATTAAAAAAAATGAACAAGTGCAGCATTGTTTATATTAAGAAATTTGGAGACTTATGTGTCCCAAAATAGGAATTATTCCAATAAAATCTGCAGTTATACAATGGAATACAGTTAGGAAAATATTTGTAATACATAGGTAATAATTTAAAGGTTGTAAAATTAAAGGTAATATAAAGCAATAATTTTATTAATTTATAGACAAGAACACAATGTCAAGACAGACTAAGAATTGAGAATGGTTACTTCTTGGTGGTGGGAACTTAGGGGTGTTTTTTCTTTTTTGCAGAGTATGTTCTCTAAGTTTTGCAATTAAATTTTATTTTATTAAAGGGAAAAGTGTGGTCATAAAAATTTTTAAGCAATTGGAGATAATGCCACTTACGGCAAAAATGAAGGCTACCTTACGATTACAACTCTAAAGAAATGTGTGCATGAAAGCAAAGAAGGGAGGGAGGAAGGGGAGGAGGAAAAATCAACAGTGCTTTTCTTTGGCCAGTGGAATATGGGGCAAATGCTTACTGCTTTTATGAATTTTTCATATTTTCTAATATAGTATCAATTTTAGAAGGAAACATAATAATCAGGATTTTCCCATTTTATACACCTCTCATGCCATGTCAAATATTCATTCAGAGTCCTAACACCGAGTTTCTGGGCTCCATCCAGGCACTGAATTAGCTAAGTATACATAAAATATTACTACTGAATTTATGAGTTCAATCTGAGGAGGCTAGGAGACTTTTCTAGAATCCTCTCCTGAGTCTATGAGGAAGCTGGGCGAGATGAGAACTTGCCTGTCTCCACTCAGTATTCCGTCTGGGTCTGCAGAGGGGGTAGAGAGCAATGAGGTCTTGGCACCACTGTTGCAGACCATGCTGTAGTGCACTTGATTTTTGGCATGGATTCCTCACGCATATGCTTTGCCTCTCCACTTTCAAGCAGAGGGCTCCTTGCCTACACCAGTCTGCATGTCAGCAGGGGGCTTCCTGGCCCCAAAAGCTTTCTGTATGGATTACTGTGTGTGGTTTCTGCACATTGAAACTTGGCACCCACACACACCCCTCTCTCTGCATATCCTCCATATTCCATTAGAAGCCATCCAGATTCTTGACCTGGATATTGGCCAAAACCAGACTTCAAAGAATCACCAGGTTTCCATCTGCTAAGATACCACACTCCCTTCCCCTTTCTGGCTTCCAGGCCCTTCTCCAGTCCTGTCTCCACATAGCCACCTAAATGAACTGATATTGCCAGTCCTTGGCCCTAGAATCTTCTGCAGCTTCCCATCATATGCAGAAGAATGTATGTATTCTGTAGATGGAAAGCAAGGTCCTTCATGTTCTGCCCCCAACTTGTCTAGTCGGCCTTGACCTTCATCAAACATTTCTGACCTTCCTTTATTGCTCTAACACACCGTCTCTGGACTTGACCTACTTCCTCTCTTGTCTCTGGTTTTCCACACACGCTTCTCTTGCCTTCTCCACTCACTTTGTCCCTCCTTCAATATCTTTTCATGCTTCAAAAGTCACTTTGAGTGTCACTCCCTTTGGGAAGGCTTCCTGGCTCCCACCTTCCTGTCTCCCCCTCCATCCCAGGTGCTCATTTCTGTCAACACTACTGTACGATGGAGAATGCACATGCCCCCTACCAACATCCTTGTTGGTATGTGGCAGCTCAGCTCTGTCCTTCACTGGATGGTGAGGTCCTTGCAAACAAGGACTGGGTTTTTCCCTGGTTTCATTCCAGTGTCTACCTCCTTTCGTAGTTTCCAATGACTGGCCAACCCTCAAAATGTATCCAGCACTTCCGCTCCTAGTATAATCCTGACACACACAAGACCTACACATTCTTGTGTATTTAAGGATTAAATGAGTTAGTCCCAAACTGGAAAGAACCCAAAGATCTGTTCATCATAGAAGAAGTTAGTAAATCACAGCATTTTAAATAAATAAATCCTATGCAACAATGAGAATGAGCAAATGAATGTTGTGAATGAATCTCACAAACAATGTTGAGTGGAAGAGTTTACAAAAGAGTAAGTGACATGTAACTCCATTTATGTTAGTTCAAATGCCGGCAAAGTCATCTGTGGTGTTTAGAAATCTCGGGAGTGGTTACCCTCAAAGGTCCAGGGGAACAGATGGGGCCTCTGGGATCCCAGTAATGTTCTGTTTCTTGATCTGGATGCTTGGCTGCACGAACATTTTCACACCATGAAAATCCATCCAGCTGTGTATTTATGATTTGGGCATATATCTGTATCTTCTGCCCCAGTAAACATTTTAATGTAGGAAAGTTCCCTTTGTGAAACTTATCTCTTTGTGGCGTGTAGAACAGTGACAGAAATGGGGAATGTAGGTTTGATTCAAGTGAATTGCCAGCTTGATTCATGCTCTTTTCCCCATGCAGGACTGTGTCGCACTGCAGAAAGGAACATTTTTTTTTTTTTTAAGTGAAAAGTCTCCCTCTAGAGGGTCTAGCTTTTGCTTTAAGAAAGGGTGTCAGTGGATGTTCACTCAAAGAGTTGGGCTTCTCAACTTGAATTTCGGCAAGCTCAAATAATTTTCGAAGGCGTCAGGGTGTAAATCAGCAAATAACCATAATTGGGATCGCACTCTTTACTTGGTATCCTCATCCTTCTGTTTGTACGGTTTCTGTCCCCAGCGAGCACAGGATTATGGGTCCCCCCCCCCCCCGCCCCACATCAACCACACCTTCCCTCCACTTCACTGATGAATGTTTCACTGCTGCAGTTCAACATCGGGCTTCTTCTCGGTACAAAGATAAATTATCTAAATGAATCTTTCATCTTTTCCCCTCCAAATCTTAAAGAGTCTAGAAATATAAGGGGACGTGTGTAAAAATAGATTGTCTTCTCTTGAAACAAACAGAGGATGGGAGCCTGGCAACGCCGTGCTGGAGCCCATCCGGCCACCTCTGCAGGGACTCACCGAGTTTCTCTCTCACTTTCTGTAATAGGAGCCCTTCAGCGTTTGTACACATGGGAATGTTGCTGCCACCTTCTCATTTCACATTTCCTGCACTTTTCCTCCCAAGCACTCAACTGCCCGAAACAGAAGCATGGTTTTCGGAGTCTGTGTGTAGGAATTTGGGTGGGGGGGGATAGCCAGGGTTTCTGTAATTCCCTGTCAAGCCCACACCCTGAGGTAATTTTCCTGTTGGCTACAAGGTAGATGAAAGATTCAGAGGCAGGCGCAGAGTGTCTTTCAGAGAAGGGCGTAGGTTTTCCTTCAGGGGGTGGTTAGGGAAGGCCCACCGTGAGGCAGGGCATTAGCGCCCAAGGAGGACACAAGAAGGCACAAAACATAGGGCCTTGCCTTTCATGCCTTGCCACCCAATAGCACCCTTCACCAATTCTCTGCTTTCCTGAGGGCTCTTCCTCATCGGATATCCCCCCTCCTCTCTGCTTTTTAACTGAATCCCAGAAAGGATCAACCTCCTTGCTCCTCTCTGCCTACTTGAATTCCCTCCATCCTACCAACTCTAGTTCAAATCCCACCTCCTCTGGGAAGCCTTCCTGGATGACTTCAGCTGGTAGTGATTTCCCACTTGTCTGATTTTGCAAAGCCCCTGCTAATATTAACTGAGCACGTAAGTGCCAGACATTATTCGTAGCACTTCACATATGCAAAGTCAGAATCCTTACGATGACTCCACGACATAAGTTTTGTTATTATTCCCATTTTACAGATGAGGATCCTGAGGCCTCTAGTGATAACATAGCTCCCTAATTAGATTAGAAGCTCCATTTACCATTCTCTTTGACTTACTGACTCGTCCCTTTCACAGCACAAGACTGGAGACTTGCAACTGCTAATTGTTCAACTCATACTTGCCCACCCCTCTGTATGCTTAACGGGACTTAAGACCATGACAAAAAGATTTTGGAAAGCATTTCTATCTGTCATATATATGCTATCTTTCCATTTCTGTCAACACTGCTGTCCAACAGAGGAGATGGGATTGATAAAAACCACAGTAACAAAGACAAGTCCTTGTTTGGTCTGTGTGGTATGCCGGGCACCGTGGTAAGTGATGTACATTCCATGTCTCTCCTAATTCCAGCTCTTCTTCCTGAGAAGATCAGAGAGGGTTACAAAAGCTTGCAATAGGATTGAATAAGTAGACTGAGCAAAGGGAATACAACTGTAAGAAGTCCAACAAAATCCTGAGTTCAGTTATTACCCAAGAACATATACCTGAAGGACCCTCCTTTGCAAGTGAGCCACAAGTTTGGCTCTAGGTTTCCTAGCGTTTGTGACAAAGAAGGACACATAATCAATGACAACACTCCCATCGCCTTTTAGATAAAGACAGACCCTCTGGGGCGCCTGGGTGGCTCAGTCGTTAAGCGTCTGCCTTCGGCTCAGGTCATGATCCCAGGGTCCTGGGATCGAGTCCCGCATCGGGCTCCCTGCTTGTCGGGAAGCCTGCTTCTCCCTCTCCCACGCCCCCTGCTTGTGTTCCTGCTCTCGCTGTCTCTCTCTCTGTGTCAAATAAATAAATAAAATCTTTAAAAAAAAAAAAAAAAAAAAGACAGACCCTCTGTTCAGATGAAGGACACATAAATGTCTCATCAAACCATCTCCTATTACAATTCTCAGTGCAGGCCCTTCTCATCTCACTGCAAAACATGATAGTAATAGCCATCAGGGGAGGCGGCAGAACTATTCAGCCTACGTATGTAGTTTAATTTGGTTTAACTTCATTTATCGAAGAGATAGAGGGACTGTACATGTTTCAGAAATTCCCTACCACTGCTATTTCTCACAACTGGGCCTGCTTCAGACGATTGCCTTTACACCTTTAATCGCTGAACAGGGATTTTGGGATAACCCCTATGGACATCCTACAGAACTCGCATCTTTCCTGGGAACAGCCTCTGGGAAACCCAGGCTCACAGGCAACTTGGAGCTTTAAAAATGGAATTTTCAATGAGGAAAATGAAATTCAAACTCCTTTGTATGATTTATGATGCTTTTCACAACCCAACCTCAATCTGCTTTT
This sequence comes from Leptonychotes weddellii, assembly GCF_054177405.1. Classification (NCBI taxonomy): domain Eukaryota; kingdom Metazoa; phylum Chordata; class Mammalia; order Carnivora; family Phocidae; genus Leptonychotes; species Leptonychotes weddellii. The sequence goes on from NC_138382.1 coordinate 7,394,403, forward strand.
CTAGACCTGATTTATTGTCCCCCTTTCAGCATCTTCATGCTTCATCCAAACTAAACTACATCAAGTTCCATGAAGACACTCTGTGCGCTCACTCACTGAGACCCCATACGTGCTTCCTAACCACCCTCTCCTGTCTCCTGTCTCCCCTAGCTTCTCTGGCTACTGGGTCTTGAAGGATGGCACCTTTTCTGTGAATCCTCCCATGATTCTACCTAACAATACATCTTCCCCTTTACTAGATTCCTGTAACACTTTACTACTACCATATTTTATTATCCCCTTTTGTTAGCTTCTCTGATTTTTTTTTTCCCCTGCCACATTGTGAACTCTCCAGGGTAGAAATGTGTCTTATTTATCTTTGTATCCCGGCATCAGGGACATTGTCTGCCCTGGATTTATTTCACCAGATATTTATTGAGTGCTTCCTGTCCGGATAAAGCAAGCTGGGACAATTCCCATCCCGTGATGCTAGGTTAAAAAAAAACAACACGTGAGTTACTCCGCAGGTGACCTAAATATGTTTCCATTATCTGAAGCCACCCAGATCTCTGGAGATGGATTACTCAATATGCTTGATATAGAAAAGGCAGGCCCAGTACACAGTTAGGTTGAACCACAAACTAATTCTACCGAATGCCATTTCTTAACTCAGGTTTTCCCAGATTTGAAAAGCAGTTAAAGAAGCTGCATTTACAGGTTGCCCTTTATTCCAAGTGTCTTCTCTTGTTTGTGCAACCTCTGTCAAGCCGAAGGACTTTGCAAAATTATATTCAGCATGCAGATATATCACTTCATCCACCAATAAAACATGTGTCACTTACAAGGAAAACAGAGCCACAATTCCAGGGGTGTCCGACAATTTTACAGCAGAGGTAAGAGAAAAAGAACAGGGGGAAAAAAAGGGTATCTACTCCTCCTTGATTTCCTGACATAAAAAGAAAATTTAAGAACTAAGTTACCAGATTTCATTGTCATTAAAAGGACCTATTTAGGTGGAGGCTACAGTAAGCATTGTGTGAATCTGACCTCAGCTCGGGTCTTTGAGAGTTTTTAATTGGCCATCCATCACAAAAAGCCCTATTATGGACATTCAGAACCACAGGAGCCCTGCAAAAATCTAAGAACATTTCCGTAAATGCAGTTCCAAAACTGGGTTGAGCAATGAAGGCGTTCTGAATATAGAAATTGGGAACTGGTATTTGAAAAATTACTTTATACCATATTGTTTATTGCTCTACACTAACCAGCCTAGCAAAAAACGTTTGGTTTTTTTGTGTGTACATATGCAAAGGCAAATGATACTAGTAACTTTTGTTAGGAAATAAGTTGTTTTACGTTACAGAAGAGTTCCACATGGGGCGCCTGGGTGGCTCAGTCCGATAAGGGTCTGCCTTCGGCTCCGGTCATGATCTCAGGGTCCTGGGATCGAGTCCCGCATCGGGCTCCCTGCTCGGTAGGGAGTCCGCTTCTCCCTCTCCGTCTGCCTGCCACTCTGCCTACCTGTGCTCTGTCAAATAAATAAATAAAAATCTTAAAAAAAAAAAAAAAGTTTTCATGTGATAGAATGAGTGCAGGACTTTATAAATTTGGCATTATTTTTCTAGTATTCTGTTCAAAATAGTTAAACTATCCAACTTATATAAAGAGTTAACTGTGTGCCAGCCTCGGCAGTTGGCACTGGAGAAAGAGCACTAAAATCTTTATCCACATGTATCATGTAGCATTTTAGGGAAGACAGACTGGCTAAGATATGATTTCAACATATTATGATGTAAATTCTTAGATACAGATGTTCATAAAACTCAGAGGAAAAGCACAGACGAGAGATCACAGGAAGATTTCCTGAAATTGCTAAGTCTTCTTGGAAGATGAAAACAGTGAGCACCATGCATCAGGTGGAGATTACAGTGCATCTCCTTACAATGAAATGAGAGCAGACAGGATCCGGGCTAAGTTCACAAACTAAGGGGCAAGTGGAGGAAGAGGAGACTTTGAAGGGGATCAAGAAGTGCTAAGAGAGGTAGCAATAGAACCAGGAGAGAAGAGTGCCACAGAAGCTTGTTGTGGAAAGCAAGAGGTTACAGACAGCAACTCAAGGAGGGCGTAATGGTCCACAGTAGAGAGAAGAGAGGATGGGAGCAATGCCCTCAAGCCGACAGGGACACCAAGAATATGGATGGAGGAGTTGACCGTGAGTAAGAGTGAGGAGCTCCAATCCTCCACACAGTGGGGAAAGATTCAAGAATGGGAGCAGGGGTAGGTAAACATATAGGTGGGAGCACCAGGGGTTAATGTAGTCCAAAGCCAGATGGCTTCAGTTTTTTGTTCAAAGTAGGCAACAAAATCATCTGCTGCTGCTGATGACTTAGGGACTGGGGAAAGGGCTGGAGGGAAATGGTAGTTTGGGGACATCAGAGAAAGAAGTAGAAGAGAAGAATCTTACTGAGAACAGCGGAGAGCATGGGGTTTGAGATGCCTCTGATTCACAGATGGCTGTGGTTTTCTCCACCTGAAAGCAGGAACCCAAGGATTAGAAGCAAGGAATAATAGCAAATGTTTACTGAGCATTTACTAGATACCAGACATTAATTTTAGCATCTTTATATTTTGTGGTAAGCAGAATAACAGCATCTCCAAAATGCCTAATCCTAATCCCTGAAACCTGTGAGTTTGCTACATTATATGGCAAAGAAAAATTAAAACTGCAGATGGAATTAAGTTTGCTGGTCAGCTCACTCTGAAATAGGGAAAGTATACTGGATTATCTGGGTAGGCCCAATATAATAAGAGTCCTAACAGGTAGAAGAGGGAGGCACAAGAGAAGATCACAATGATGTGATGCGAGAAGGACTGAACCTGTCCTTGCTGGCATTGAAAGTGGAGGATGGGGCCATGAGCCAAACAATGGAGGTGGTCTCTAGGAGCTAGAAAAAGCAAGGAAAGGGATGCTCTCCCAGAGCCTCCCGAAAGGAATGCAGCCCTGTCATCACCTTGATTTTAGCCTCATGAGACTGTGTCTCTTTTTAATTCTTGAAACAGTATTTTACCAGTTGGGAAACTTTGTGAGTTGATCCCGGTTATTGCCCTGGATGTCATAAGAGAGGTGGGGACAATCTTGAGGAAGGAATGTTACCATTTTACAAGACATCTGCCTCAAGGAAATATTTATAATATTTTTTAGGCAAGAAATAATGGACCACTTCTGAAGGCATGGAGAATTCAAACGGGATTTTGATAATGTGGGGTTCTCAAATTCTTCCATCTAGATGTCCCCACCCCATTCTTTCCCTATCAGTTCCCTGCTTTAATATATAAGATTTGGTGAGGTTTGTGTATCAAGCCTTCTCTGCAATTTGACTCACAGTAAGGTCCCTGGTTTTCAGCCCAATCTGCCTTCTGCTAACCGTAGTGGAAGGTCTGTTTAAGGCCACAGGAGAGGCCTTCAGGGTTGCACATTGTGCCCTGAATTAGTGGTTAGTCATGTTGAGCCTGCCAACTGGACAGCCCTTATAATTACTACTGGTACTGCCTCTTCCAAGTGTTAGTGAGTCTGCAAATGCCAGTATCCCAACCCCTTTGACCCCAGTTAAGATTCTTAGTAGCTCTGATGTTAAGCAAGTCAGGGGAATACACTACTCCACTGTTCTCCTACAGAGGTGGTCTTTCCCAGTTAGGACAATAACCAGTTCCAGAAGCATCTGTTACATCTTAGAATTAAAATGAGTTTATTTCAAAATCAAGACAAAATACCACAGGATACAGAAGCCTGAACTCCTAGATATGACAATTTGCTTGTGTTTTACCAACTAAATGATAAATGTAGTAACTAAAATGTCCCCAACAGGGGCGCTGGGTAGCTCAGTTGGTTAAGCATCCCACTCTTGATTTCAGCTCAGGTCTTGATCTCAGGATTATGAGTTCAAGCTCCACGGTGGGTGTAGAGCCTACTAACTAACTAGGTCCCCAACAGCTTCCAGCAGTCAATGGAGTTGAGCAAGATGAACCGGCATTGCTATTACAATGTTCTGTTCTACCTTTGCCTTCCCTGTAGTCACTTCTAGCTTTTTTTTTTTTTTTTAAAGAATGCTGATTTCTACTTGGATTTGCCGTAATTTTTTTTTCCTAGAACTTTGCCAGGACTCACGGATCAATTAATTGAAGAAAGCATATAGTATATATATAGTATATACATGCCCGAACAGTTGCTCCCTGAGCCCCACCTTCTTCACATCTTAACAAAGGATCATCAGAAAATCCACTTGATATTATTCTACTCTTCTCCTTGCTCACGCTTCTCCACTCACACCAGGGTGGGTTTCTGCAACATGCCAAGCTCCCTTGCAGGAATTCTGTACTTGCTTTTCCTCTCCCTAATCTACCTTCCCTACTACACTCCAAATAGGTGGCTTCTCATTTTAGGTCTCAGCTTAAATGTCACCTTACTTAAATCCTATGGCATCCTTCCTTGACTGTTCTATCTAAAGTAGATTACCTCACAAAATTCACCATCCCTGCATACTCTTTTCCTTGATAATTCATATAACATTCTGTAATTATTTTACATAGGTATGTATAAAATGTGTTGCCTGTAAATTCACCTATAATGATACTCTTTAAAATGCTAGCTCAAGGGGCACCTGGGTGGTTCAGTCAGTCAAGCATCCAACTCCATGCCTTCAGAAGTGGTCCATTATTTCTTGCCTAAAAAATATTATAAATATTTCCTTGAGGCAGATGTCTTGTAAAATGGTAACATTCCTTCCTCAAGGTCAATGATTTGATGCTACCCCCAAAATAGCAGTATATTATTAACTTTATGGATTTTTCTTGTACAAGGCTTTAAATGCTCACATCCATAACTCTTGCAATATTTTCTTGAAGTGTGTCCGTTATTTCATCCTAAGTAAATGGATTATGTGCAAAATTTGAGTTGTGAAAGAATGACACATTTTGAGGGCTCTAAATGTGCAAATGATTACATGTAAAGTGAAGAATTGCTTTCCCTTTTGCCCACCAGCCAAACTGTTCAAATTCCTTTGATGTAGGATTTCAGGGAGCAAAGAAATAAACACACCTCTGAAATGCCAGTCACAGAAGTGCCCATCAGCTCTGAGTCCTGCCTTAATTGAACATTGGGTATGCATGAGAATGAGCTACTTGCCAATGTCACATGATTTATATCCATAATCAGAAAAATATGAGACTTAAAGTTCAGGTGCAGACTGACATTCTCGAGCCCGCATGAAGCGGATCATGACCTTTCAAAGCCATGAGCAATCACTTAATGTCCATTTCTTCTCAGCCACCTGGAACATCAAATCAAAAAGCATCTCTGGGGGGCGCCTGGGTGGCTCAGTTGGTTAAGCGACTGCCTTCGGCTCAGGTCATGATCCTGGAGTCCCGGGATTGAGTCCCACATCGGGCTCCCTGCTCAGCAGGGGGTCTGCTTCTCCCTCTGCCCTCTTCCCTCTCGTGCTGTCTCTCATTCTCTCTCTCTCAAATAAATAAATAAAATCTTTAAAAAAAAAAAAAAAGCATCTCTGGAAAGCTAAGATTTTTGAATTGCAAAGTGATACCCAAATCATCCAGCTATTAAGCATAGAGCTGGGCAAGGAGAAATTAATCAAGCAGTGGGTTTTTAAAAGAGAAATGTGGCTTCCATCTTTTATGCATAAGGTGAAGCAAACATGTTGAAAACTTTTTCCAGAAACAAAATCCTTTGTGACTATGATCCTTTGAACGGTTTAATGATAGTAAGTCCTGGAGTCATTAGAAACACACAGTACGGGTGTGCTGGTCCCTGAACACATGACATTTCTAGGATCAGTCCCAAGTCCACATGCATGTAACAGTGTGAAGGCTCTCAGAGTCATGAGATCTGCCTCTAGTCCTTCATTCAATAGCTTTCGCAAACTAGAACCTCCTAGATTATTTCCATAGGAATGTAAAAAGCAGAATATAATTCAAGGACTCTATAACTGGCTAGATGCCTTGGAGTCCCATGGCCTTCATTTTGAGATGGGTCCAGATAGAAAAGAACACTATTGGCTATCACATTTGAGTACCTGCAACATACCAGGCTCTATTACATATCTTATCTCATTCAGCCCTCTCTCTAACATCATGATAGGAATTTTTTTAATGTTACCTACAAGGAAACTGAAAAAAAAATCATCAAGGAGTACCAGCAAGTACCAGCAAGTACTAGCAAGTACCAGAGCATACGTATAAACCTGTCTCAAATAGACTCCAAGGCTCATGCTCTTTCTACTACACTATCTGTTCTTCACTTGACCTCTATTGGGAGTCAACCTATTCTTCCCATCAATGTCAGGACCAGTGTTTGCTAGGAGAGCAGATTGGGTCATTGGTCTCCAAAGAATGCTCCCTGTCTTTTAAGCTAAATTTAACTTCCTGGAGAGTTTCCTCTCAGTGGTCCAGAGCAGTATTTATTGACCTTGCCAGTCAAGGTAGCAGTGTCTTTAGGAAAAACCCAACTGAGTTTGCTCCTGTAAGTGCTGGTTGTCAGGAGCTGAAGTTGGTTCCCCCTGAACACTATACCCTGGAGCTTTTTGTAGCAGGAACTCTCATCAGCAGCAGTTGCTCTCAGAAATGATGGCTCTCAGTAGCTCTAAGTTGCTTCCTTGCCATCAACCCTAGCAATGAGACTCCTCAACAGCCAACAGCCAATAATCCTTCTAACTACTATTGACAAACCATCAGCATAGTCCTTAATGGGTCTTCCAGGCCCACCATAGCTTTGGCTACCAAGAGGTAATTATGAATAAAGCCACACAGATCTTTGGAGAAAATTTTTACAATTCTTATGCAAATTTCCACTCAGCATCATACTTTTGTCTTCCCCACCTCGGCCCTGTTTTACTTTGCTTGAGGACAGGAAGTACTCACCCTTCTTTTAATCTGCAAGGAAAACTATTCTCCAAGAAGATAGGAAATACCTGGATTCAGGTTATATAAAGATGTAATGCTATAAAAATGCTTCAAAAATCTCAGACTGTCCCTTCCTGGGGCACAGAAGCATCTAAACAAATCAAGACCCCAGGAGAGTCCAAGAAATTTCTTAGTAATCCCAGGTACATTATTCAAATGCAATGCTCTTAAAAACCAAGTCTAAAGCAAGCCACACACAGAATATTTTTCTTTCTCTTCTGCTTTCTGTGATAATTTGATCTCTCTTAACTTGAAAGAAACCTTTATCTGATTGAATGGTCTCTCTGGCTCCCAACCAATTTCTCTCCTGCCTTTCACTATTTACTTTCTGGACTAGAGATAAACCTGCTGCAATACCCCCCTTTCCTCCTCTTTTTGCAATGTGGTTCCTTCCACCAAAACTCTAATATTCTTGGATTCTAATGTAGGCAATTCCAGTGACCACTGAAAGTCCTCATTTTCCTTGCTTTCTCTCTAGAACTTTCCAGGAGAGAAACCAAGAGCTCCAGTTGAGCTGCTCACCAAAAGCTGCTCACTAATTTACTAGTCACATGAGGGAGCCTTCTTGGAAGCAAATCCTCCAACCCTCAGTTAATCACCAGCAACCACCAACTTCTCCCAAGCTAACACTGCATGGAGCAGAGACAAGTCGTACCCTATGGAGCCCTGCCCAAATTGATCTATCAGAAAAAGAAAAATATATATATTGCTATTTTAAGCCCCTGTTTTAACTAAAACATAGGACTTCAACCCTAAAGTGCCAGACCCTCCTCTGAATCCCTCTGTACTATTCATCTATCACTGAACTATGCTGTCTTATGTTACAAGTTATTTTTCTCGTGTGTTTAGAGACTATATCACCTGAGTGATGATTATCCTCTTGGAGAAAGGTATCTTGTACTACATTTTTTGAGCTATCTATGTATCACACAGTGACCTTCTAGACAGTAGTACTCTAAGTATTTCTTGGTTAATTAAATCAAAGACTATGCGTTCTGTAAGAAAAATAATTTTTTATTGTGTCAGTTCTGCAAACATGAGAGATGGCACAGAGAAGACATGATGAAATCCATCCAGATTCTGAGTAGATAACCACACTAACATTTAAGATAATAAAATATCTCCATTATAGAAAATGCATATAACCACCAAATCTTCAATCTTCTGTAGTGGTTATTTAATGCTCTATTGGAATTTGGTATCCAAACCTTGGAATTTATTTAAAAAGTCAAAATACATTAGAGCCTTATCACTCAACAAGTAATTTTTTAGTTACAACAGAAAAGAATCAAGTTTTCAGTTAATGAGCTACAAATAATCTATCTGTAAATAATAATTACCACTAATAGCCAAATTAGTTAGACTTCAGATTTGTTGTTTTTACACTATTTTTTTTCCTTTACCCTAATAAGTTTCATCTAAAGATAATTAGAGAGACATAATTTCTGGAATGGCAGTGTGAGGAGCCCTGCAGACTTACTCCCTAACAAAACAGCCTTACCTAGTAAAAATTATTTTAAAACCCCAACAACTATTTAAAGTCTCTCTAAATTGCCTAAAGGAATACAAAAAATGAAGAAACATTTATTCAAGAAAATCTTATAAATCCTGGTAAGAACAGGGAGAGCCTATGTCAACTGAGTCATGATATACTCCCTCTCTTGCCCCTTCCCTCCCAGCATAGCATGCTGGAAGTTCCATTCCAGAGAGGGCTCCCTCTTCCCCAAGCTACCAGTCAAGTGCTCTATCTCCCTGGGATGGACAACTGTCAACATTTCTCATCCTCTCCTAGCTGCCTATTTCAGAGGCTAATTTCTAAGCAAGGGTGAGCAAGAGGTCAGAGGCTCCCGTCCTCCCTCCAGCCCTACTCTTAGCCCCAGTGGTTCTATTCCAGGCCAAGATGGCTTATAACACTGGAGCCAATTACTGTCACCACAGTATGCTCATACAGAGGATATTCCACACTGGGAGAGGCAAACTGGGAAGACCAGAAGCTACTGCTCCAGCCCAGTGCCCTGCTCATTAGAGCAAAAATGGTACTCCAAGAGAAGTGGGTCATTGTCCCTGCTCCCACATCCAAAGCAGTGACTCTGAGATTTTTGCATAAAGAGAGGCAGGGCAAAAGAATAAAAGATGTAGAAACTCTTTCCAGACAAAATTTATTTGGAATAGAATATGGGCAAGTTTAATCCTAAGGGATTCTCAAAGCACAATGGAGATTTTGGTGTAGACAATTAAGTGGAGGTTGATGGCTCTATGAAAGCAAAAAGAAAGACTATAGGCCAACTAGATTACCAGAGAGAACCAGGTAAAGAAATAACTGCTAAGACAAACTCTGCTGGAGTCAGGAAAAAAACCTTAAAGACTAGCTCTATAAAAGGGCCCAGATGTAATTGGATCAGACTGTGGAGCACTTTATATATTAGGACATTATCAAAAAACCACAGAGTAATCAGCCAGCAATTAATGGAGCCTAACAGCTGGGTGTGATGCCAACGAAGAGAGAGATCAGGAAAATAGACAGCCAAAGAGAGCCCTGCTAAAACCAGTCATCCAAGGGTGACTGTGCCCAGGCCCAAGGCTGCACCTTCTCACGAATGACATCAGAGGCTTCATGCTGCATGGAGAATAGGTTTCACTAAAGTACTCCGGCCAAGTTACTAAACAAATAAACAAGCAAATAACAACAAACCTGGGAGAAGAAAAATCAGTATCCAGAGTCACTACAATATACTATCACAAATGTTTGGTTTTCAACAACAAAAAGTTATTAGACACGCAAAGAAGCAGGAAAATGTGACCAATAGAGGGGGTGGGGACAAGCAGGCAACAAAAACTACCCTCTAGGAGGGCTGAGATGTCGGACTTAAGACAAATTCACAGCAGCCACTATAATATGTTCAAAGAACTAATGGAGACTATACTTTTACAAGTAAAGGAAGGTAAGATGACAACAATATCTCATCAAATCAGGAATAATAATGGAGATGAAAATAAAGCAAATGAAATGAAACTATACAAGTGCACATGAGACATTCCCCATGACAGACCATATGGTAGCCAATAAAATAAGCCTCGATAAATTTAAGAGGATTGAAATCATAGAACTGATGACCTCCACCATGGAATCAACTTAGAAGTCAATAACAGAAAGAAATTTAGACAATTCAGAAATATGTTGATATTAAACAACACACTCCTAAATATCCAATAGGCCAAAGAAGAAACCACAAAAGAAATTACATAATACTTTGAAGTGAATAGAAATTAAAATACAATATAGAAAAACCTACAGGATGCAATTAAAGCAGTGCTGAGAGGGAAATTTATAGTCTATGTTTAAAAAAATCTCTAATCAATAACCTAACATTCCACCTTAACACCCTGGAAAAAGAAGACACACTAACTTTAAAACAAGCAAAAAAAAATAAAGAAAGAAATAATAAATATTACAATACAATTAATGAAATAGAGAATAGAAGAACAGAAAAAAAAAATCAACAAAACCAAAAGATTGTTTGGGGAAAAAAAAAATCAACAAAACATTTAACTAGACTAACAAAAAAGAGAGAAGACTGACATTACTAAAATCAGGATCAAAGAGGGAACAAAACTGCTTACTGAAATGAAAAAAATACAAGGATAAACTATGGGCAAGGGTATGCCAACAAAACAGATAATCCAGATGAACTGGACAAATTCCTAGAAAGATGCAAACTACTAAAAAGTGATTCAAGGAGCAATAGAAAATCTGAATAGATCTATAACAAGAGATTCGCAATAATTTTTTTTTTTTTAAACTAAGCACAAAGAAAAGCCCAGGACCAGATGGCTTCAGTAAAGAATTCCACTGAACATTTAAGAAGAATCAGTACCAATACTTCACAAACTTTTCTAAAAAATCAAAGAGGAAAGAATACTTCTCAACTCATTTTATGAGGTCAGTATTACCTTGATACCAAAACCAAAGATCACAAGAAAGCTATGGATCAGTCTCTCTTATGTATAGAGATACAAAAATCAGTAAGATACTAGCAAACCAAAATCAAGCAACATATTAAAAGTTATAAATCATGATCAAGATATAAAAAGGATTATACGTCATAACCAAGAGGAATTTATCCCAAGAATGTAAGATTGGTTCAACATCCAAAAATGATTAATTATGTATTAATAAAAATAAATGACAAAAACACATGATCATCTCAATAGTTGCTGAAAAAAAAGTATTTAACAAAATAAAATATCCCTTATGACAGAAACACCGAAGTAACGTGGACTTGAAAGGAACATCCTCAATCTGAAAAAGAATACCTACGAAAAACCCAGAGCAAAAGGGAATGAACAGGAAGATTCTACCAGCTGTTAAGTATGCGTATTCCAATTATGCATTCTTTAATTGGGAAAATCACCATGGATAGATGGGCCTGAGCTAAAACTCCATTGATCACCTGACCTCCATAAGCCCCTCCACTGAATGATGGGGCACAGTCACAGATATTGGGTCTCTCAGACTTAGTTCAGAGCCAGTGTCTGGTAATCCCTAAAGGGTCTGATTATTTCCTTTTCCCCAATATATAGTTACTCTGGTAAAAGACTATAGATCACATTAGGGAAACTGGGGGAAAGATGAACAGTATAAAGTTTTGGTAGTGTACTGAGGTCTTTCCTCAAGGGGACACAGCCTCCCCCTCATTTAACGGGTTGTGGGTCTGTAAGTTGGCTCAAGTCTGGGAATTGATTGAGGGGCCATGACTCTGTTTTTAGGATTCAGGTAAAACCCATTTTTGTTCATTTGACTTAAAATTTTTCTGCTCATACCAAACAAGAATTTAGTAGGCTCTCTGTATTTTTACTTCTACTTCACTATGATTAATTAGCCAGAGTCATGGTTCTGCACAAGTCAGACTCCTAACTGCTGCTTTGACTTTCCTGTTTATTATGATACCCATCCCACTTGGCCTTTGGTGGTGGAGCCCCCGCCACTAGGGATCCATCTATTCCCATTGCATTTTGGTTTCCCAATACGGTGACTGCAGTTTCCACTGTGAGGTCTGGCCTACAGAGAAGAGTGATCACTCAGCTCCCCTCACACATTTATTCCTCACAATACTGGTGAAAGCTCTAGCTTTTGGGCCCTCCCAGTGAGGGTGAGTAGGCCTTACTTGACAAATCCTTCTACATTCCAATATCTCCAAGTCTTTGAACCCCTTCCTCTCCATTAAACCAAGGCATGTCTAACATTTCCAATTCACTCATGGTGAGCCACATTTTGGTCCATGTTTCATCATCCTTAAAAGAAAAAATCTGAATGCCTCTCCCCTAATAGAAGGAACAAGACGAGGATGAGTGCTCACACCACTTCAATGTAATAGTGTCAGGAAATTAGACAGTTAAATTCTAGCCAGGACAATTAGACAATAAAATGAGAAAAAAAGTCATCAGACTATAAAGGAAGAAGTAAAGATATCTCTGTTTACAAATGACATCATCAGTTAGACAGAAAATCCTAAGGAAGCCACTAAAAACAATTAAACCAAGTAAATGTGTTCAGCAAGGTTGCAGGCTCTAAGATTAATACACAAAAATCAATTGTGTTTCTACAAATAGTAAGGAATAAATCCAAAAATGCAATTCAGAAAATAATTTCATTTACAATAGCTTCAAAAAGAATAAAATACTTAGGAGTAAGTTTCACAAAAGAAGTGCAAAAATTATACTCTGAAAACTACAAAACACTGCTGAAAGGAATTAAAACCCAATTAAATAGAAAGTATCCTGTGTTCATGCAGGGGAAGATTCAATATTATTAATATAATGATACTCCTCAAACTGATTATAGATTCAACACAATCCCTGTCCAATTCCAACTGGCTTTTTTCTAGAAATTGACAAGATGTTCCTAAAATTTATATGGGAATTTAAGGGACCTTAGAAGAGCCAAAACAATCTTGAAAAAGAACAAACCTGGAGGACTTACACTTCCCAATTTTAAAATAACTACAAAGTTAAAATAATCAAGACAGCATGACGCCAGCATAAACATACAGAGCAAGTAAATAGAGTTGAGAATTCAGATTTTACTCTCACACTTAGGGTCAGTTATTTCAACAAGGGTAATAAGACGTTCAGTGGGGGAAAGAACAGTCTTTTCAACAAGTGGTTCTGGGACAACTGGATATTCATAAGCTAAAGAATGAGGTTGGACCCGCTAAACTCACAATATATATAAAAATTAACTCACACTAAATGTAACAATGTAAATGAAAGAGCTAAAAGTAGACAATACTTAGAAAAAAATCATGGGCATAAGTTTTCATGACCTTGGATTAGTCAATGGTTAAATATAGCTAAAAGACCAAGCAATAACAAAAACAGATAAATCAGATTTCACCAAAATTTAAAGCTTTTGTGCCACACCATTAAGACCACTAAGGAAGTTAAAAGACAATCCATAGGAGAAAATATTTTCAAGGTATATATTTGATAAGTGATAAAAAGCCCTTAGAACTCAATAATTTTTTAAAAACAGTTAAAGAGTAGGCAAAGGATCTGAATAGACATTTTCCCTAAGAAGATTAACAAATGACCACTAAGCACATGAAAATATACTTGACATCATTAGTCATCAGGGAAATGGAAATCAAAACTACAGTGAGACACCACTTCATTTCCACGAGGATGGCTATTATAAAAACTGTTGATGAAGTCAGAACCCTCATACCAGCGCTGCTCAGGGGAATGCAACATGGCGCAATCATTTTGGAAAATAGTCTGACAGTTTCTAGAAATGTTAAACAGCTGTTGTATTGCCCAGAAATTTGATTCCTAGGTATATAGTCAATAAAAAATTAAAGCACATGTTCACACAATAACTTACACATGAATCTTCATATCAGAATCATTCATAATATCCAAAAAGTGGACTGAATCTAAATGTCCATAAACTGAGGAAGGAAGGAAAGAAGGAAGGAAGGAAGGGAGGGAGGGAGGGAGGGAAGGAGGGAGGGAGGGAGGGAAAGAAAAGAAAAAGAAAGGGAGGGAGGAAAGAAGAAAAGAACGAAAGAAAGAAATGTGGTATAGCCATACCATGGAATACTCTTCAGCCACAAACAAGAATGAAGTACTATACATACTACAACATGGAAAAACCTTGAAAAAAATTTGCCAAAGAAGCCAGTCACAAAAGACCACATATTGTGTGATTCTCTTTATACAAAATGTCCCTTTTAGGCAAATCTGGAGAGACAGAAAGTACTTTTGTGGTTGCTTACAGGTTGGGGCCTTAGGGGAAAATAGGAAGACTATTGGATATGGAGTTTCTTTTACAAGTAATAAGAATGTTCTTGGGGTGCCTGGGTGGCTCAGTTGGTTAAGCATTTGCCTTCGGCTCAGGTCATGGTCCCAGAGTTTTGGGATTGAGTCGCACATCAGGCTCCTTGCTCAGCAGGAAACTTGCTTCTCCCTCTGCCTGCCACTCCCCCTGCTTGTGCTCGCTCTCTCTTTCTCTCTCTCTGACAAATAAATAAAATCTTTAAAAACTAGAATAAAAATGTTATAAAATTGGTTATTGGGGTGCCTAGCCAGCTCAGTCAGTAGAGCATGCAACTCCTAACTCAGGATCCTGAGTGTGAGCCCCGCAGTGGGCGTGGAGCCTACTTAAAAAAATAAAACTGATTACGATTGTACAACTTGGTGAATATACTAAAAATCATTGAATTCTGTACTTTAAAGAGAGGTGAATCATATGGTTATACGAATTATAGCTCAATAAAGCTGTTATATATAAAATATAATTTGAACATGTTTAACTTGTATAAAATATGTTCATTCCTGATTTTAAGTTATTAAAATGTCCAAGAAACCAGCTCACAATTCCCCACTGCTTTGGTCTTCTCTGAAAAAATGGTTCAGGATGTATAGACCATTTTGGGGTTTAAATAAAAATACCTCTTTAGATGAAGAATTAATGTGAGAATGTGGTAAAAGTGTCTCCCTTCTCTGTCTTTCTGGTAAAATGAGAACTCACCCAGGACTTGGATACTGCAAGTGGCCAAATGAGTGACCACTGAATTTTAGAGCAAGAGGGCGCTCTGGCAACCAGCTAAGAAGCATCCCATGAAAACATTTTTATCTTACTACAGATTCCCCCAAAGCAAATTCTGAGATATGAGCTTGGGTTCAGGTGGTTTACCTGAGTGGATTCCAGCAAGAACAAGTGAGTAAGTGGAGAAAGACACAAAAGGAAAAAAAAAAACCAAAACAATAAAAGGTATAATGAAACATAGGTTGCCCAAGGTGGGCAACTGGGGCTTAATCCCAATGGGATGTTCTGTAAAGACATGTACAATATGGCTCAAAATTGCCCCAAAGGAGGATAGGGAGACTGAGGCATGTATGCACCAGCTCACGTGTGCCTTTGGTTGGGGATTGGTCTGGAGGAGTTAACTCTCCCTCACTTCTGGGCTGCATCTGCCTGCTATAGAACGAGCTTCTGCTGAAGAAATCCTTCAGCCTTAGAAAAAATAGAAACGCAGATGTTGGAGGGGAAAGCCATCAGCCTTCTGGAACCAGTTCTACAGCTACAAGCGAGCTTAGGTGGGTTGTACCATAAAGAGGTAAAGAAACTAATCACCTACAGTCTCCTGTGACTCAACAGACATCAGAGGGTAGGGATTTCCACCACTGTCCTGGCTCAAAAGGGAAGTTCCAACTCACCCTTCCTGCCCCTGCTAATTTCCCTTCAGGATCATCATCCCACAAGTGGCAAAGACTTTTTTGATCTGTGGGGCTTCGGAGCATCTAGGACCTTCGCTAGAGGCTGGTCTACAGGAGATGAGTCCATGAGGAAGAGTGGAGGAGTCTAGGCAGTGTCTCACAGGCAGCAACAAATCTCATTTCCATCCAGGTGCTCCACAGTCCAGGGGTTGTTCCCTGGGGGTTTGTGGGACACCCATAATGACAGAAAAGGGACATTTAGGCATGGGGCAGAGTCAATTTCCTCATAGCATCTTGGCACACCAAAGGTACTTGCCTTCTTAGCACAGTTCCCAACTTCTTCTTTTTACCCTATTGAGGCTGAGTCACTGAGAGAACTCTTTCTGCTGACTTCAGTCCAAGCCTCTCTGTACTACAGCCCCACTGGTTAGTGGCAAAATGTTAACCACAGAAATTAATACCTGGATATGTAAATTCCATGTCTCAAGGTTAGGAAATGTCAACGTAAAGAAAGCCAAACAAGGTTCCTTAGCACAGGATCTCCCAGATCTTTCAGTATGTCCATGAGCCATGACTATCCTTCAGGAGAGGTTTCAAATTCACAGATTTCTCAAACCTTTTTGACCAGAAACGTTTTTCCCCAGGGAATTTCATGGAACTTATGTTCTACAGAACACACTTGGAGCAACACTGGAATAGCCCAATCCATTCGTTTTAGTGATGAGAAAACTGGAGTGTAGAGAGGCTAAGTGACTTGCACAAGTCATGCTGTAAGTTACCGATGCAGACAGAACTTGAACCCAGATCCTTCATCTCTCAGTGAGAGGCCCTTTGCTCAGTGAAAACACAATGGTTATGCCTTTGCCTGTGATGGAAAGCTCATGAGGCATTCTTTCCCCGTTGTTTGTGTCTTAGAGAGGTATCCTCCTCCATCAGTCCAAACCAGAAGAATGAAATATTTGTATCATCCCCACGATCAGCAACTGTCAACTAGTAGAAGTTAATGTGACGAGTTCTCACTAAGGACACAAAAAATGAGGTTTTTAAGCAGCAAGGATACTTTTTCCACTCTCTCTTGCCTCCTCTACTAGATGGATGCTAGGAACACTAGGACCCTAGGGAATGACAAAGCCATACAATTGAAGGAGGTCTGTTTTCTGAACCTGCATGTGGAGGGAAGCCACTGACTTGCCTGCAAGGAATCCCACACGAACAAGAAAGAAACTTCTATTGTGATAAACCACTGAAAGTTCTGGGTTTGCTACAATAGTTCACATTGTCCCATTTAATACACGGAAAGATGGAAAAAAAAAATATGGGGCAAAAGAAGAGATGAGGGATGTCAGGAAGCATGAGATAATGGATTCAGAATTTTGGAGACACAAAGCCATTTCATCTCAACTAGAAAGAACCTGCCACAAAACAGATCAGCTCTTATTCTCAGGAACCAAGGGGCTAGAACACACACAGCATCCCTGAGGCCATGCCCTCCCTCACCACACCTTCATTCATCACCTCGCTAAATGTTCTTTGCAGTATCTACTTCTCTCTGTTCCCACTGCCAGAACCCCAGGCTGACTCATCTTCATCTTTTAGCCAAACTATTCAAATAATTTCTAAGGGGGTTCTATCTTCCGTAAGCTATCATCATCCCTTGCCCCTTACTAAACCATTCTCCATGCTGTGTTCAGAATCACCTTCAGATCACACAAATCACAGAATGACCTACATTTTCCTCACCCATCCCCGCAGCTTGAATAGCTTCAATTAATTCCCAATGTGATTACAATGAACTTCAAACTCCTTTGCAGGATGTATGGACCTCCTTTTCAGCTCTCACCTCCCCTGTCTTTGGACTGTGTTCTTCAGCCATTCTGAACTTCCTTTGGCTCCTTGATTGGGTCTTGCCTCTCTTGTCTCTTAGCCGTCATATAGGAAACTTCCACTTCCTGAAATGGGCTGCTCCTTTCCTTCTTCCCTGCCAAGACCTCATCTCTTCCTATCCAACAGTTTGACTCTAACTTAACTTAGCTGTCACCTTTTCTAGTAAGGCTTACCTGATCGTTTCAAACTGTGTTAGCTTTTTATTTTCTATTTGTCCATAGTACCCTGCCTATGTCCCATCACAGGACATTCATTGTCACAGCTCTAATTGTATGCCTACACATATCCTCCTCTGGAATGGTCTTTGAGGGCACAAACACCTCATTCACCACTGAATCTGACCACTGCTTGGGGGCTTAGAACAAAGCAGGTGTTTGCAAATTATTTCTTGAAGGGACGGATGAGGGAGGTAGATGGTTGGGATGGATGCCTATTCTATACAAGCCTAAGAAAAAGCTTCACTTAGGTCAGTTAGCAATGTTGTGTAACTATTAGTGAAGACAGGATTGCATTTTTCTCCTATTTATTTAATTCTGCTCCATAGGGGCACGTGGGTGGCTCAGTCGGTTAAGCGCTTTCCTTTGGCTCAGGTCATGATCCCAGGGTCCTGGGATAGAGCCCCAAGTCGGGCTCCCTGCTCAGCGTGAGCCTGTTTCTCCCCCTCCTCCCCGCTCATACTCTCTTCTTGCTATCTCTATCACTATCTCTGTCTCTCTCTCAAATAAATAAAATCTTTAAGAAAATAATTCTCCATAAAATGTCTTTTAACATGTGATAGTCTAAAGTTGCTGCGTTTGCCTGTTTTAAAGGATTTGATTAACTGATTTTGTGTATTTACTAATGTCAGTGGAGAAGCCACACATCTCACTCAGTCTCTACAAGCCAGGACTATAGAGAAATCTGGCTGGTTGGTCACAAGGAATGAAGCATGCACAGGGTTAAGAGTTTGGCTCTGAAGTCAGGATGTCTGTGTTGAGTCCTGCCATAAGATTTACCACAACCATATGACCTCAGGCAATGAAATAATGTTTCCACAATCCTTAACAGAGTGTCTGGTACATATTAAGAGTTTAACAGCTGGTAGCAATAGTTATTAATGTTGTATTCGCTACAGAAACTAATATTAATTTTATCATTATTCTGCCCTACTATTGTCCTTAGATCATGACGGAGACATCACCAGGAGGTTGTACACTGTGTGCAGGAAAAGTAACCAACCAAGACCAGCCCTATGAGATCATCAGGGAAGACCTAATTCTTGTCATTGGACAGACAAGAAAAGCCACAGCTGGCAGGGTGAGGAGACCTGCTCCTAGTCACGTAGCCAGTCAGGGCAGAACTGAGACTCAAAGAACTTCCGATTCCAAAGCCAGCTCTCTTTCCACTACACTGCACGGCCTCTGGGCATTAGCACTTCCAGATCCTACAGGCTTCCAAGTTTCTAAGATCAAATAGGACTTAGGATTCCAAATAAGCACACTGGGACTGACTGTTCCCCTCTCTCCATTCATAGGTGCTTGAGACTCTGGGCTCCCAGAGCATTCTGCCCAGGCTACAGCACTCAGGGATGTGGGCCCTCTCCCCAGGCTCCCCTCTGCCAAGAGGCCAGACTGGCTCCCACAGAGACCGTAGTGTCCTTTTATGAAGTAGCTTCTGCAAATACCCCAGGACCAGGCTGGGAATGTCAGTTACCCCCTGTCCTCCAAAAGTCAGAGATGCTGGGTAGATGTGTACCACTGAGACTGAATACACTTGCCACTTGAGCGAACATAAGGGTGTGCTAAGTCTCTGAAGTCTAGTTCTACGTGCAAACTGCCAAAGTGGATAATACACAAAGTACTCGGAAAGTCATAGATTGTCCAAGCTTGATAGGACCTGACCTTACCTTTGTCTGAACTATTTATTTTGTAGAGAAAATCTGAGCATAGGAAAGGGCAGGAACAAATATCCAGGCTTTGCTTGGGGCGGGGGGGGTCTGTTCTGAGTTTCATCACACTAATATACATTTTTTCTGGAACATCATTGTGATTGGATAACCCTTATGGAGATGGACTGGCTCAGATGTAGAAACCTGCTTAGGGCATTTACCATCCCTGTGGTGAGCCATTTTTGACAGAGGTCATCTTTATTGATCTGGAACAGATCCTGAGGATGAGATGATTGTTGGGGCAGGGGGCTGTATTAGTCTGGGGTCTTTGTTTAACAGGACCCCTAAGAGAGTCCATATAGAGGTGTGGACGATTCTAGAGCTGTCAAGAATGATGCTCATTGCTGGTTTTTCAGTATACAGAGAAATGCTCTGGAAAGATGAGATATTCATCAGGATCTGTGAGTCAAGCCAAAAGGCCAGATCAGGGAAGTGGCTATCAGCCATCCAGTTGCAGGGGGTAGCTCTTGAATGGGATTAGGGAATTCCCAGGCACCTGCCTTACCCATTAGCCTAGTGCCCTTCATAGGTGGGAGGGAAATTTTAAAGGGACCAACCTCTGTTCATTAGTTCTTGGAAACGGAGGTCTTCAAGGTCCTATGGAAACTCATAGGAGATCCCTGAACCGGGACTTGCTCCAATCAGACAGACAGACAGACAACGTATCTAATGTCCTCTGTTCTTCACAGTGTCCCAGTCATAGATCAGGGACAGGCAGTTCCCTAGAGTATGGTGGTGCTGTGCCAAAGAACTAAAGGAAGTCTGTCCATAGCAGACATCATTCCCAGGAATGGAGAGCTGGAAGTAGATCCGAAGGGGAAAATCTCCATCTCTTAATTCCATCCCATCTAGGTCAGAAGACAGCACTTTTTTTTTTTTTTTTTTTTTTTTTAAGTCTTAAACCTTCATTACCCTTTTTGGTAGGGGTGCATGGAAAAGTCTGAATACACATCGGACAGATGACTAGATAGATAAATGAATGAAAGAATAAAGTGAGTGTTCGAGTTCATGAGTAAATGCACAAACTATCCAGGCTGAGAATGACTGTGGAGATACACAAGAGAATTGCAAAACCTTCATAACTCATGCATACATTTGCATGATTCTGGGCTGAAAAAAGTTGTTTATCTGTTTATTTAATTCCTATCGGTACGGCGTTTCCTCTTCTGTTCTTTACTCTCCTGAACTGTGTATAACAAGAAACCTTTAACTATTTTGTTCTCTGAACATTTGGGCAGAATGAAAATAACTTTTTGGTGTTATTTCTCTAGCCAGCCGAACATTTGTTCCCAATCCAGAGCCCAAATGAGTTATTTTTCACTTAAACTCTCTCAGTCTTGTCTGTTGCCACCACCTGGCCTTGTCACCGCAATATTCCTTAATACCCTAGTAGGGAAAAGGCAAACTGGAGGCAGAAGACAGCAAAGCAGTGGAATGGAGCGGGGCGGCGGGGGTGGGGGGGGTGGGGCCTCTGGAGACAGACAGCCCTGGGCCGTGGGGTCCTGAGTCCAGCATCTGATAAAGTGGCTTTGGGCAAGTTACCAGCCTCTGGATAATAATGAAACATGCACTGTGAATATAAGTAGTCAT
Source organism: Leptonychotes weddellii (assembly GCF_054177405.1). Lineage (NCBI taxonomy): Eukaryota > Metazoa > Chordata > Mammalia > Carnivora > Phocidae > Leptonychotes > Leptonychotes weddellii. The sequence continues at coordinate 7,415,473 of NC_138382.1, forward strand.
GCAGGGAAAGTACATTGTATCATGTCTATTACACAATGAGTGCTCAATAAATTTTAGTTACTGTTATTCTATTGTATTGTTATGTTACATTGCATTACATGGTGTTGCATTACATCATATTACATGGTGTTGTACATATTGTAGGATATACGGCACTAGTAAACTTACACGGCCTTGCAGAACCAGGGCCCATGGGTGTGTTGGCCAAAGTCACACCCTTCAAAAATATCTCCTCTAATCACTTCTTAACTTTCTTTCCCAGACTCAAGACCACTCCTTAGTTCTCTATTACCTACATCTAGAAAGTAGAACACAGTGCTCTTCAAGGAGAAAACCTACTTGCCCTTCCTGTCAAACTCTGAGCCGCATCTGTGGCCAGGCTAATCCTGGCTGTCCCGCAGTGCTTTCTCCTCCTTCCCACTCAGAAGTCACCAGAGTTCAGAGTCCTGAAGGGAGCTCTGTGTCTGTGGAAGAAAATGCACTTCGATCTCCTTTGTTGACCTGACTTTCACCCTTCCCTTCCAGCATTCCAAGCTCCCACTCACATCAACAAGCTTCATTTTTAAAAGCTGGTTGGGATTATGAAAGCTGACGGTTGTTAGGCGAGCTCAAGGATAGGGCCAAAGCTGAGTCTGGCAGCTTACTTTACTCCCTGCACTGGGGCAGTCAAGGCCCGGGGAGGGTCGATGCAAGGCTAGCGTTTTCTAGTAGGCTTGGACTGTGGGCCTTACTCTAGGGAAAGGATTTGGAGCTGCAGACAAGTCATCAGATCAGAGAAAACAGGTATGTTGACTTGTCACAACTCTATCCTTAGAGTTGGTTACCCTCTCTTCTATCTCCTTCACATTATAGAACCACCATTTCTAAGGGGTGGCAACATGCTCACGGAAGATAGAACCCCTCCCCCAGCCTGAGAGAATGAAACATAATTGGCTTAGGCCAAACAGGGCAATCTCATTCCCCTTTCCCCGTGATTGACTTGGGAGTGGGCATGTGACCCAATTCTGAGCATTGAGACTAAAGGGGCAATCTACTGATGGATTCTTCCCAAAAGATTTGTGTTTTCTGCTACAAAGGGTAATAGAAAATTCCTTCTGGCCTAACGTGAATATAATTGCATGGAAACATGATACTTGGAGCTACAGCAACCATTTTGTGATCATGAGGAAACAAGCCAAAGGGCACAGGATAAAAGTGAAGAGATGGAACATGGGGTTTTAGATAGTAGCATTAAACCGTTGAACCAATTTGGAAAGTGTCTTCTAGACTTTTCTAATCTGTGAGGTGATTAAAATTTTCTATTGTTTTAGCCACTATTTCTTTTCTGCTACTTTATTTGCAACCAAACACATCTTATCTGATATAAACACCATCCAACTCATGTTGCAATTTTTATATTTCCTATCTGTGGATTCTGTCTCTCATTTGTGTACTTTTAACATTGAATATGATCCTGGCCCTTGGTAAGGGTCAATGAATGTTTGTTGAAAAAGTGTTTAGGTGATAAAAACATCTGAAGTGTGTGTGTGCGTATGCTCGCATGCACACACAATGGACTATTGCACAGCCATAAAAAATGAGATCTTGCCGTTTGTGACAGCAGGCATGGACCTAGAGGGTATTATGCTAAGTGAGGGAAGTCAGACAGAAAGGCAAATATCATATGATTTCATTCATATGTGGAATCTAACCAACAAAATGAACAAATAAAAAGCAGAAGCAGACCCATAAATTCAGAGAATAAACTGATGGGTTGCCAGAGGGGAGTGGGATGACAAAATGGGTGAAGGGGAGTGGGAGACACAGGTTTCCAGTTATGGAATGTATAAGTCACGGGGATGAAAGGCAGAGCACAGGGAATAGAATCAGTGGCATTATAATTGGGTTTTATGGTGACAGATGGCAGCTACACTTGTGGGGAGCACAGCATGAGACATAAACACGTTGATTCACTATGTTGCACACCTGAGACTAATGTAACATTGTGTGCCAACTATACTCAAATAAAAAAATAAAAAACTTCTGGAGTTGGTGAAGCATGAGGTTTAGGATTCAATTTTAGGTTTAATAAAATTCTTGCTTCCCTCCCTGCCAGGGACTCCTTCATCTCTGATCCTTCGCTGGAGCCAGAGAATGGTTGAGAACTATGAACTATGGTGTTGTGGCTAGTAGTGAAAACTATTTCCTGAGAATTCTCAGCAGTTCCCTTCAGCCATGTTTAGATTGGTTCTGGGGCGATCAAGTTTCCTGAACTTGAATCAGTGTACATCATCAATGGAGCATTTAAATTGGCATTGTCCTAGAAAATGTAGGACATGTGCTTTATACATTTGGCAAGCACTTAGGTAACATCTCTCATCTGCCAGGCACTTTATGATGCACTGGAGATGTAGAGATGAATGACCACAGAGCCCCTATCCTTGAAAATCTGACAGTGAGAAGACAGGTTGTTACAACCTAACTAGAGGTATTTATAAAGTATCATATCCAGCGTGGAGCATAGCATGGAGTATGCATACCCCCCTCAGTGCTACCCCTGAGTTAATCAAGAAAACCAAATTCCTAGGCACATGCCTTTGACAAAATGATGTCCATGAGAACCTTCCAAGCTTGGTCTTCCCCAGCTGAGTTTCTTTGGGGAGGTGACTCTGCTCTCATCACCCAAAGTTCTCAACATTTACCACCTACCCTCCAGAGGCACCCTTTGCCCAGAACACACCTCTGCATGGGTCACACAGAGCAGTTATTTCATGAGGGAAACAAGTTTGATAATTGTGTGAAGATTTTTTTTGGGGGGGGAGGGGTGCTTTTCTAGGTGAAGGGGATTATAAATAGTGCCTTGCTTCCCTATGAATCAGCAAATGTAGAGAAAATACAGATCAGATCCCATTCTCCTACTTAGCTAAGGCCAGAGGTCTTGTGCTCAGCATCTCTGGTCCATTAGCCCCAAGGGCACCTTTTAGTTCTACATGGACCCTAAGTGCACAAATGTAGACTTACTAATTTCCCCGCTGGTCTACCTTTTGTAGACATGGCCAGGAACTGGTTTTTCTATTGTTCTTTCCTAACCTATGAGCCTTTCCAGCCTCCCTTATATAACCTTCTCCGCCCCCTCTCCTATTGTCTAGTCATCGAGCTCTTAGGGATGCCCTGGCCTTCTGTTGGTGGCTCAGCTCTATTTTTTTCCTTCTTGGCGAGGCCCTGATTCCAGAGCCTGACTGCCTGGGAATAGATCTCAGCTTCTCCACTTAATAGCTGTGGGATTCAAGTTACTCTTATTCCCTTCAGCTCAGTTACAGATTCTGTAAATTGGAGATCCACCACCTCTCCTTCCAGAGTTACCATCATCGGCTTCCCATTTGTCAACTTGGACCACTGACTCCCTCTTAGCTAATCTCCTACTCTAATCATTTGCCATCCAGATTCATGGTTGGGGAGCCACAAGCAGAACCATCCCTTTATTTAAGACTCATTCTGCATCTGAGTTTATGCCCTTTGTGAAAAGTCAAACTGTGTACTTATTTGTGTATTTTTTCTGTATATACGTTACACTTCGGTAAGGTATTTACTTCAATTTTTTGCATTTATGTTAAATCTGTGTAGCCAGGCAGGGCTTACTTCCTCACTCTGCTCTTTTACTTTCTTTGATTCAAAAGGATTACACACGAATACATAGTTATTTTAGAAAAATAGTATGAAATAGAACAGCCAGAGAATGAAAATTAAAACCCATCCATTATTATCCCCAGCACCCAAGAACAACCCCAGCTATTTGAGAAGGTGTGTATCATTTTTACAAGGAAAAAAAAATATGTTAATACTCTTTTCTAACCTTTTTCCTGTAACCCTCTGAATTTCAGGATATTATTTTTAAAGGCTGTGTTATACTCCATTAAATAGGTATAGCACAATTATTTAACCAAACCCTACAAAAGACATATTGATGGTTCCACTATTTAACAGTGTTGCTCTGAACGGCTTCGGTGCTAAATCATTGCATTGCACTGGGGTATCATTCAAATTGCATTTCAATTATTCATGCCATTCATTCCAGTTTAGATTTCTTGGTCTGTGCAGGCATTCCGAATTGCTTTATTATGCACTACATCTTCTGGGCTTGCCTTCTGAAAGATTTGTATTTCACGGAAACAAATCATGAGCTTGAAGCGGCCATTTTCAGACATACGATGGGAAGGAACAGAGGCACTTTGGGTCACACATCCCTTTGCTAGTGTGGGCGAGAACAGGGAGCATCACACTCAAGACACCCTGACTCGCTGGGGACTAAGGCTGCTCAGGAGCCCTGTTCCAGCACAGAGTGGCATTTGCATCCTGAGTGTTACTTGCAAAGTTTCTAGGTGCTAATGACTACAAATTGCTAATGGCTGTGAAAAGCTAATTGTCGTGCAAGGTGTTTCTCCTCTCCCCCAAATGCCAGGAGAGCTCACAGCCACAGTTAAACAGAGATCTCATGAGCGTCTCTGACACAGTCCTCAAGGGGAGTCCTCCTCGCAGCCTGGCAAATAACCAAGCCTCCTCTGCAAATCCAGAGCCGAGAGGCTTTGTGCCTGGCCAGCAACAACCGAACAAGGAGGCAAAAGATGTAGGAAACATTTCCCGTGAGAAAACAGGAAATGGGACGGTACTACCACACTCCAGCAAACCCCAGGAAATGCAAAGGACGTAGGCATGTCTCCCCAAAATAAGGATGTGGTAGCTGGCTGCACCAGGTACCCTGCCTAGTGTCTCCTGGCTTCTTCTCTTTCCATTATCCGCACTTTACAGTGGAGCATGCTGAGGCTCAGAGACTGAATAATTTCCCCCAAATCCTTTAGCAGATTACATATCTGGGACATGCTTCTCAACTTTTTTACTCTAGAGGCCAGATTCTTAACCACAGCCTAATAGTACTTCTTGAAAACCAGTGGGTTAGCTTCAGACCATGCTGGGGCATGTGTGCTTGTGCATTAAGAATTTGAACACCACATTTAATTCATCATATGCCGTGATTACTTATGGAAGGTGGTCTGGTTAAAACCAACAGCGAGCTCACATGGCTGATGAATGTTTTTTCCTATTATCGAAGGTTCAGTGTCTCCCTCTGTTTCCACTCAAGTCCTGTATGCTCTGCTCTCCATTTTTTTAAAAAAATCTATTCTGTGGATTATTTCCCTGTTATTAGTATCTATTATTTCCCTGTCCTTTGACTTAAGTTTAACAATCTAATAAGGCAAACTTAGGCACAGGAATGCTTATTTGAATTTCACGGTGCTGCAGCGTTTGCAAACCCTTTCTCTGTTTCTCAAGGGACCCAGTTATTCAGCTGGAAATCGGAGTCTCGGCACCACCTGCCCCCAGCCCCAAATTTTAAAAATGTATCCTCCAACAATCCACCTTCCTTTGTCCAGGCCCTATGGTAATTTGCTTCTTTGTGCTGGTAATTTCACATGCAAAACTGTGCTTTCAATTCTGTACAACCAAAAAAAAAAAAAAAAAAAATCAAACCACCGGCAATAGAAATGGAAAGAGAAGCCACGTCTTGAATTGCCACGATGACGGTTTGTTCGAGTTCATTCTACATACTCTGAGAAAATAAAGAGGAGAGGCCGGCGGATTTGCTAACACAGGACGGAGGGAAGAACGTTGAAAAGCCAAACACTACCATTTACAGTTGTGGGAGAAGTTGCCCAGGCAACGCAGACACTCAAGGGATGAAGGACTGGCTGCACCTGCCATCCCGTGTTTTCCCTGCCTCATTAGCTTCACAGAGATAGCGCTTGCCTTCATTGTCTGGACTGTGAGCGGGGCCAAGAACTGGCATTCAAGTTAATGTTAAACTCGCAACCAACTCGATTCAATAATAAGATTCCGTGTGAGCCAAAAAATTTAACAACAACAGAGGAGTCCATAGGATTTCCACTGCCTGGGGAGGGGACATGTGCTGACTACAGCTGATAAACCATCTTGGACCCAATTATTCCAGGCAGATGATGCAGTGCAGGAAGAGAACTGGATGCCAATATGTGACCTGCAAGTTCAGAGAGCAGGTGAGGGGAAGGCTGCCGAAGGGGTAAGAAAACGGGCCCACAAGAGAGTCAGTGTCTACCCCCGCCCCCCAGCCTCCCGTGCTATCAGGCCCCAGTCCAGGATGGGTCACTTCAGCTCAGGTGGAGTACGGAACAGCCCCTACCATTTCTGTGGGTCACCATGGGCTGGAGCAGAATGAGAACAGCCTCTCTCCCTCGTGGCTGAGCTGACAGTTGCCAGCAGCTCTCACCCCCTGGCGGGAAAGCTGGGACCATCACGTGAGAAGGTCCCTCTCTTGCTCGTATTTGGGAAATAGAAGGGCTTCCTCCAGCAACTGAGCTCACAGCCAGGGTAGGAGCAACAGTTTGCAAATGACTTCGGTGAGCTGGATACATCTTTGTGGGGGTTTTTTGCTGGAGTTTGGGACCAGGCCAAACGCATTCATGACTCCCAGAAGAAAACCCTCTCCCCCCTGTGTAAATGAGAACCATTTAGGAGAGAACTCAAAGCAATCTCCTCCCTGAAATCTGTTCTCCTGAATTTCTTTTCTTCGTGAAAGGCTCTACACCCCATCGTTTGCCTAAGCCAGCGACTCAGCAAACGTCTCTAACACCTCCCTTCCCTCACCACAGCTTTCAATTCCCCAGGCCAGCCATTTCTACGTCCTTAATATTCCTCACATTTCTCTTCTCCATTCTCACGTGTCCTGCCCTGGTTCAGGATGCCGTATTTTTCTTGCTTGAATTACTCACTGCAATAGTGACCCAAAGGTCTCCCGGCTCCCCAGGCTTGTCACCCTGCAAGCTATAGCGTTCTTCTTATCATTTTTAATCCAAATCTGATCATGTCACTTCTCTGCTAAAAATATCTGGCAATTCTCCCAAGCTCTGAGGCTAAAATTCAAACTCTTCAGCTGAGTACAAGCAACATAGAGATAGGACACATTTTAGCTACCTTGTTTCAGAAGGGTGGAGAGGGCCCTGAACACACAGAGATCTAGCACTGCTCTCTGTGGAGGCAGAATGAGGGTTACTGGGGTACTAGCTAAGTGGTTAGACAGAAGGATTGGGTTCTAGAGGGCCAAAGCACAGAGCGAGAAGCTTCCTCCCTAACAGGGTTGCCAAATCCAATATAAGATGACCAGGTAAATTTGAATTTCAGGAAAACAATGAATTTTTTTGTTTGTTTGTTTACATATGTTCTATGCCGTATTTGTTTATCTGCGGTTCAAATTCAACTGGACATCCTGTATTTTTATTTGCTAAATCTGGCGACGCTGCTGCACAGCACTGGGTGTGGGGTGGAAGATAAGGGTGAGCAGAATCTATCAAGACAGTCAGGAGGAGAAATCTACAGGTAAGGAAAAGGGCGGTTAAATATCGCACGCTACACATTACAAGTCTATCTCAATTCTATCCAGGAATATCTTCCCCAATGATAGAGAATAAGGAAGAAAGTCCCTAAGTTATGAAGGAAAAGATAACAGGGCATGACAGTAGAGGACAGATTTTGAAAAATTGGAGGAGACAGACAGTAAAAGTAAGTGGTAACTGACTGCATCATGCAGAAAGCCTGCGGGGAGAGACACTGATTAAAGCTGCAAAAATCTGGAAAGGCCAGGAATTAGGGCTACCAGGGGGCCTCAGAAGACATTGGGGCTGGGAGTGTTCATTCTGCCTAGAAGCAAGTAGCACCCAGACACCTTCCCTCCCCCCAACTCAGAGTTGCTGGCCGACTTGCTGGAAGACAGGAACATGAGAGGCTCTGAACTTGAACACATCAGGCACAGAAAATAGTGGAAGACCTACTGAAAACACAGTACTTAACTAGTCCACACAGCGAATGCGAAGATTCCCAATCCCTTCCTTCTGGGATCTCAGATTGCAGATACCCTAACTTAAAGGAAAACATCCACTGATATTTGCAAACAACTCACCGGGAAAATTACTGGATCCCTAACTGAATATTTACCATACTACGTGCCATCAGGCAGCCCCACCTGTGTGGAGGGATCACCCATTTGTCTTCCTCCCACCATATTCTTAGCCACACATGGGACCACCAGGGGCGACTGATATTTAGGGAAACTTCCTAAAATGGGAGCGTGACCCCCAAATAAACCAAAGAAAGGGCCTACAAGAAACTTTCAGGAAAATGTTAACTAGTCTTCTCAGAGAAATAAATAAGAGGACGTTTTGAATGAAGGAAACAATGACATGCTATTTAGAAAAAGAAAACATTCAAAGTAAGAGACAACAAATACAAAATTAAAAATGGGGTAACAGAAAGAAAATCCTCAGGAAGACAATCGAAGACAAAGTTAAAGAAACCTCAGAAAGTAGAACAAATGACCAAAGAGACAGATAATGGGAAGGGAGGAGCAGAAAACTAGAGAAGCAGTTCAGATCCGACATCTACCCGATAGAAATTCCAGAAAGAGAGAAGGGAGAAAATGGAAGGGAAAATTATTTAAAAGACAAAACAAAACAAGAACATGAATCTCAATTTTGAAAGGGCCCATCAAGTGTTTGAGAAAAAATCAAAATTTTAATTTAATTAAAGTCATGACTTAAAAACAAGAAAACATATCAAGGTACATTATCATTGATACCAGGGACAAAGAGAGCATCCTAAAAACTAGGGCCAATGGGGGAGGTAAAGATCACATATAAAAATATGAAATATCAGAAATCGCATCTAACTCTACCCACACTGAAAGCTAGAAATGACTGGGCAATGCCATAAGAACTGTGAAGGAAACTTACTTCCCATCAAGAACTCTTACCTCCTGCCCAAGTATCAATGAAATCATTTGCAAAGGGTAGAATAAAGACATGTTCAGATACCCAAGGTTGCAATGGAATCAGGCCAAAAGGGGGCACCACAAACTACAACAACCAGCCGGTGTTGAGGGCTCCTCACTTAGATCTAAGAATTGTGGGGTGTGTAGCTGTACTGGGCTGCCTTAAGCTCTAGACCACTCTACTCCTTTGCTCACACTTCATCCCCCTAGTCCTGTCCAACCCCATCACTCCCTGATGAGCACAGGAATAAACATCCCCTGACTCTTGAAATCATGACTGATTCTTGTGAAAGAATTGACTTTCAGTGCTCTGCGTCCCCACCCTTTACATGCTGGCCCTTCCCATTTAGATGTCAGCTCTCAAGGTGTATTCATTCCAAAAGAACCAAGCGGTGGTTCATAGTAAACTCCTAAGTAAATATTTGTTGGATGGATGGATGAATGAATGGATATGTGGCCTTCAGGGAAATATAGTATTACCCACTTAGTAGCCACAGGGAAGAGAGACTCTTCATACTGAATCTGGGTGCTTAAAAAAAAAAAAAAAAAAGTTTCATCCTGAATCTCCCCTAAGGGATAAAATGCCTACATTTTCCATTCATTCATTCAATAAATATTCACTGAGTACAGTGTCTTACACTTTACTACAGCTTATATGGAATATTAATGTCTTCTGTTATTTGATGCCTTTTAGTTAAGGAGAAAAGAGCATATGCATATCAAATCAATAATAAAAGAGATACACAACAGCATAAGAGATGTCATAATGCAGGATAAAATCAAGTGTCAAAGTAGAATTCCAAACAGTGAGTATGGAATAGGGAGACCACCATAGGCTGGAATCATTAAAGAAGGCTTCAAGGAGGAGGTGTGATGTAAGCTGATCTTTGACAGTTAAGATTCAGGATTGGTAGAGAGAAGTGGAGCATTCCAACTGGGGAATAAAGGGGACAAAACTGAGAATAACACAAACTGAGCGGAGTAAAGAGATTGTGTCAGGATCATGGGTGGTGAAACTGGACTAGTGTAGACATGCTGATTGAATGTGTGTGTTCCCTTGAAATGCATGTGTTGAAAATCTACTGTCCAAGATGATGCTATTAGGAGGGGGGGCCCCTGGGGAGGACTAGTGTACTTTTAAAAGAGACCACAGAGAGAATTGTGCAAGACTGTTGAATCTCAGATCTGTACCTCTGAAACAAATAATGCAATATATGTTAAGAAAAAAAAAAAAGAAGAAGAAGAAGGTAGCGGGAGGGGAAGAATGAAGTGGGGGAAATCGGAGGGGTAGACGAACTATGAGAGACGATGGACTCTGAAAAACAAACAGGGTTCTGGA
>NC_138382.1:7425741-7439472 GCF_054177405.1 Leptonychotes weddellii
TTAAAAAAATAAAAGAGACCACAGAGAAAATGGTCTACCACGAACTGGGAAGCCCTTACCAACACCAAACCTGCTGGTGCCATGATCCTGGACTTCCCAGCCTCCAGAACTATGAAAAGTAGATTTCTGTTGTTTGTAAGCCACTCCCGTCTATAGTATTTGTTATACCGTGCAGGATAGGGTACTTGTATATGGTACTGTAACAGCAGCCAGGACTGAAAAAGACACACATGTTGGAGACCCTGGAATGCCACACCAAAGGGTTGGGGTCTATAAGGGAGAGCCACGTGTGAAGGCATCTCCAAACTTCAATTCCTCCATAATTAACTGTACGGAATTAGCAACTCCCTCCTCCATATTCCCACAACCTCCTGTACACATTTCCAATAGCATACCCATGGCTAGGAATGATGATGGTCTGGTTGTGTATCTGCCTTCCCCAGAGACTAGGAGATCTTGAAAACCACGGCTGTCATTCTTACCGTTAGTTCCGTACTGCTTGGCACAGTGCCATGAGCTTAGTGGTGGCCCAGGATAGTAGTGCTGATGGAAGAGAGAGGATGGGAGGGGTGGAGGTCCACTCAGCGCAGGGAGAGATGTCTGACGCCCTTTCTGTGCCATCTCCTTCTACCACCACCTCCCATGGTTGCTGGGGCTCTTCCCTACACCTTAGTGCTAGGAAAACTCGAGCCGTGGGAGAAACACAGATGTTTAATGCTTCTACTCCACTCAGATGTCAGCCCAGAATTAGAACCCAAAGTAACCACACGAGTCTCTGTGCCCATGCTCTTCTTTGTAGACCATACCACCTCTGATTCTGAGGAAAACTGCCTTGTCCTTTCACATGCCTCAGGGAGATCAGCTCTTTAAATCTTGCACAACAGCTTAAGGTGGCTCCTGTACATTTTACCCACCCACTTCTTGGCCCCGAAGGGAAGACTCTCCCTTCTGCCTAAATATACAGGACTTCTCAATAGTTTGGGCTTCGGCCTTACCTCCTGGCTTGGAGAATTCTGCTAATTTAACATTTGTCAGTTCCTGATCCCTCACAAAGGTCATTTAGCATCAGGAGCCAAGTATCTGCCTTATGTATCCAAAGCCATTTACTCTGACCTGTTCAGAGTTTTGCCTACTTCTGGGAAGTGATAGGAGCTACATAAAACTGCATGCTGTGCTGGGAGAGTTGACCAGATGAGTTTTCTGCATCTCTAATTTCTGTAACCACCACTTGGGGAATTACACTCAGTTTTATTCCTGAAAGCTATACCACAAAAGTCTTTTAAAAATCCCTCAAAGATTACTGCATTACCTTGTTTTCCCTTAAGTAATAAACACACAGCTTCTAGCAGTTACAGCTTTGTGAGTTCCATCCTGAAATGGCGCCACAGCCAAATGTAATTAAAATGAAGGCACTGTGTTTTGTTTCTCCCTCATCCCCAGCTCAGAATCACTCTATATTTTTTTCTCCTATGAATCAGGAAATAACTGGTAAACCAGTTCATCCTTTTTATTTCTTTTAGCTCATGTTCAAGCTGGGAAGGCCTTCTAAGCATAATCTCTTCCTAAATAAATAGTTCTCTGGGTTCACACTTGCAATAATTTGCCGAGCAGTTACTTCAGGACAAAAAAAAAAAAGTTTTTCTTAGAAAGAGAAAATGACATGTGGTTTTTGCCCTTGAGCATCCCATGAGGGAAGGCAAACATAAATGGGGAATTAGAATGTAGTTTTCAGTGCCATGCAGAAGTGTCTACACTGTGCAGGGGAAACCCAGTTGCCAAAGACCTGCTACATCTAGGGATGTTAGAAAAGCCTTTCCAGAGGAAGTAACGTTTAATCTGGGTCTTGGAGTGAGGGAGTGCTGGGAAAAAATGGGCTGTTCATGCCAGGCAAATAGTTCAGACATTTGTACAAAGGTATCAAAGACCTCACCAGGGGTGTAGGTGAAAAAACTTAGTGATAATCAAGCTAATGGAAAAATGTTACCCATTTCAGTGGTAACGGGGGATGAAATTTCCTTCCCTTGGCTCTTCAGTCCCTCAGTCAGCTGGCTCCCCTTAGAACAAAGGACTTAATGCTTTGATTCTATGTTACGAAATTCACTTTTATAAAGGGTGTGATTTGTAAGATGTTCATACCATTTATCCAGGCAAATATCGGCTTATGCTAGTTGTCCTGGTAAAATGGATAATGGTGTCCTCTCTTGCTCTCAAATGTCTCTATATCTGGAAATAAAAAATAAGCTATTCCACCTATTTGGGAAAAGAAAAAAAGAAAAAGAAATCCATAAAATACATGTGTGACCAAGAGAATAGGACTTTCTCTTGGTAGATCCAGTGATCTTACTTCATAGAATAAGAATGGCCTTATGTCCTCTGAAAATAAAACACTTTCTGAGATAGATTACTTGTGGGGAATGGAACGGATTCAATGAATGCCCAAGTGTTTCCCAAGCATGTAATTCTCCAGTCAGAGAGGTTTCCTAATCCTTTTGAGCTAAAAAAGAAAACCCCAAAAACCAAAAACCTTGCCTCTTCTCTTATCTAGCATCATTTCTCAGAGGCCAACAGAATATCTACTGTGTAGTAGCAGGTTACCACTAGAAGAAAAAAAATGTCTTCTATATTGCTTTTCCCAATGGGCTTTGTACCAAACAAAATGATTTCCATTTTTGACTAAAATTGACTAAGATTCTCCTTCTCTTCAACTGGAAAGATGGATGGGATACATTGGGATTCAAAACCAAATCTCATGGAAAATCAGAGAGACCACATCTTTGCACCATCACACCAGGGGTTTAGAGAGCTCAGGTTCTAAAATCTGACTCCACAATTTACACTTACTGTGCCAGGCCCTGTGCTAGGATATGGAAAAAGACAATGAAAAACAAGTTATGCCATTTATTCTTGAATCAATCAGGAAAGGCTATGTTATGCTGCAGTAACAGACAAAGACAAAGAAAAAAATTTTTTTAAATCATCAGGCAGAGAAGGTAGTAATAAACCTTAAAACGGTAGTATACTAAACACCAGCAACAATAGAGTGGAAATAACGAATAACAAATTAATAGTAAATATCTGAAATTTTGTGGGAAATAATTGCACCCCGGAATTCTAAAGAAAATAGAAAATTACCTTCAAGGACTAACAGCTAAATTATCATTGCAAGGTAAAAGTGGGATTTCTCTCTCTAGTAGATTTCTAGATTTCTAGATTTCTCCTGGTACTGGGCTAATGCTTCTAATGTTGACAATTAAAATGAATGATAATATATAGAAAATATATTTTCTGAAAATACCTAAGAGGCAAAAAAGGAAAAAAGAGATTTTATCAGTACTAAATCTAAGTTAAGGTGGGAACCCATAGATGCAAGAGGAACATGCAAGTTGCTTCTGCCTTGAGGGTATTCATCAAATCTCATAAACTTGGGTCTAAGTATTCATGGGATCATATAGATAAGGGGTAGAAGATAAAGCCCAGACCTTCCCAAGGTAGCAAGTCTAAGAGGTAATCTCCCATATACTTTCTCATATACTTTCAATATAAGAGCAAGCAGCAAGTGAACAACCTCATGTGGATTTGCAACCCCAGATTCACCAAGAGAATCCCAAATCATCACCAACCATTAGTCTTTTAAAAGTATCATTATGAAAAGACCCTAAACTGGTAGTACTCATGGGTTTATGGCAAAGGAAAAGCAAATTTGGTCCAGAGGATTGTATCTTTACTACAATTCTCAAAGAATTCCCAGAAATAATTGTCCCAAGGAAAATACACAACAAACAGAAAAGAGTTTTAAGCACACAAGGAAATAAGTCTTCATGAATAAATACATCAACAGCCAAGGACTTCAAATATTTCAGATATTGGCATTATCACAAACAGAATTTTAGTAATTATGCCTACTATTTTTACATTATAAAAGTTTAAAATACCTATAGGAAACAAGAAACCATGAAGAATATAACTAAGCAGATTTTTTTTCAAACCACAAGGATTATAGAAACAAAACATAGAATAATTTATTATGTATATTTAAAAAGTCAAGTTTACAGCAAATTAATTTGGCTGCAGTTAATGAACTTGAATTCTCAAAAAATATATCTACTATGCAACATAGAATATAAAATGGAAAAATTAAAGTGAACTTAAAGGACTTAAAGAGCAGAATAACAAGTTCTAAAATATATATTTTTAATTGGGGTACCTGGGTGGCTCAGTCAGTTAAGCATCTGATTCTTGATTTCATCTCAGGTCATGATCTCAAGGTCACGAGATCAAGCCCCACATCTGGCTCCCTCTTTAGCAGAGAGTCTTCCTCTCTCTCTCTCTCCCTCCTCCCCCTCCCCCACACACATATGCATGCACACTCTCTAATAAATCTTTTAAAATATTTATATACATATATTTATATACATGTATAAAATATATATTTATATATACACATATTTATAATTAGATTTCATGGAGGTAAGATAAAAGTGTTTGGTAGTGGCAATATTTAAAGGTTTAGCAACAGGATACTTTCCACAATTGATACAGTTGTTTTTTTTTTTTTCCCTATGAAGCCCAATGAATCCCAAGCAGGATACACACACACACACACACACACACACACAAATCTATACAAAGACACAGAATAGAAAACCTGTAAGACACTAAAGACAAAGAAAAAAAAAATCTAACAATAGCCACAGAAAAACTGTATAGTGACCTCTAGAAGTAACATACTGACAGGTGATATCTCAACAGTAAAAATGAATGCTAGAATATACTGGAGTGATACCTTTAAGGAGCTGAGAAAGAATAATGTTCAATCTAGAATTCTACACCAATCCAAGTATCTTCCAATCATAAGATAAAATGCACTATTTTCAAGAAATAAGGACTCAGAAAGTATGCCATTACCAGATCTTCTCTAAAGGATATTTTAAAGGATGGTTATTGGATTTAAAAGAAAGTGATCTAAAATGGAAAGTTTGAGTTTCAAGGAGGGAAGAAGAAGTAGTAATGTGTGGGAAATCTAAACAAATATTGACTATAAATGACATTTCAGTTGGGGGATTGTGGTAATTAATAGAGTTAAAAAGCTCTAAGAACTTGTAAAGGAGGTGGGAATGGTATTGATGAAAAATAGATTTGAAAAGCTAAATCTGTATGTTGTTCTTTGTAGGTTAACCATTAAATGAATAGACACAGAGTGTATAACTTGCAAACAAATACAGGGACAAAGAGAATAAGAAAAAAATACTTAAAGCAAAAGAAAAAGGAGATGGAGACAAAAATAACAAAACAGAAGAGACAACACAGAATATGACAGTATATAATAAATCCAAACATGAATAAATGAACCAAGTGCTCTAGTTAAAAGATAATCATACTGGATTTGTAAAACAAGAATCCAAGCACATATTTTTTTTTTTAAGATAGCTAAAATAAAAGGATTTATAGAGGTTAAAAAGTTAAAGAACAAAGATATATCATGCTAACAGGAATCAGAAGAGAAACGTATATGTATATTAATACCACGTAAAATAAACTAAAAAACTAAAATAAGGCAAAAAGAATTACTGTAGTTAATAATCACTGCATAATACAAGTTCAATTTTCCAAGAGGATGTAATATTTTAGAACATATATGTACATAGTAATATAGCGTCAAAATATATTAAGTAAAAACCAAAAGAATTCTGAGGAGAAAAAGCAAATCCACAATTATACTAAGAGATATTAACGCACCTCTATCAGGAACTAATAGGACACAAATAGGAGAAACAAAGAACAAAAAAAAGCTCTAAGTATACAGAATATTTGAACACCACGATTAACAAATTTGACCTGAGGGATACTTACACAATGTTGTGCTAGGAATTGCAGATACACATTTTTTCCAAGCAAGCATGGAATATTAACAAAAATTAGCCATATTCTGGATACCTCTTCACAAATTTCAAGGGATCAAAACTGTATCTTCTAACCATAGTACAATAAGACTAGTAGTAACAAAATGATACTTGGAAATTTTTCTACATGTTTGGAAATTTAAAAATACCCCTCTCAATAGCCTAGGGGTCAAAGTAGAAATCTTAAAGGATATTAGAAACATTTTCAGCTTAACTGTAACAAAATAGTCAAACCATATGGGATGCAATTTCAGCGGCACTCAGAAATTTATAGCTTTGAACACTTGTAGTAGAAAAGAAGGTAGATTAAAAATTAATGAGCAAAGCATCTCTCTCAAGATATTAGAAAAAAGGACCATAAAGTAAACTTAAAGAAAGTAGAAGGAAATCATAAAGATCAGGCAGAATTTAATGAACTAGAAACAAGACAAAATAGAGAGGATTAATAAAGACAAATATTTCCTTATTGAAAAGCTAATTGACAAACCTCTAACATGACCAGTCTAGGAAAAAAAAAGAAATATGGCACAAACAACCAGTATCAAGAATGAAAGTGGCTACCACTGTAGATGTTGCAGATATTAAAAAGGGAAGTTATTCTGAACTTTGCATGAATAATTTAGAAAGTTTTGATGAAATTCAAAGAAATACATAATTTACTAAAACTATCTCTGACCTGAGAGACTGTTTCTCAAGCCCAATTCTAAATTCCCTGAGGAGAGAATTGAATCGCTCCTCTCTAGTCCAGCAACCACACCAGATACAATTAAAACCAGAGTGTTGGATTGAGTTGCAAAACACATCTGCCAGGGATCAATATTGAGGGGAGAGAAAAAGAGTTCTCAGAGAAATGGGGTCATTTTGGAGGGCAGACATTCCAAAGGAAATGTACAAGTGTTGAGGACTTACCTGTATCTATCTATCTATCTAAATACATTATCAATTTTTACCTATTGGTTTCCCCTCTATAGACTTCCTCAAGGCAGTTCTTAGCCAAGTATCTGGAATAAGGCAGGGCTCAGTCCACTTTCATTGAGTGTATGCTTCATTGAATGAATTTAATCTTTGAGATTGGAGATTTTTGTCTCTAAAATGGGAGTAACAGGGGCGCCTGGGTGGCTCAGTCATTAAGCGTCTGCCTTCAGCTCAGGTCATGGTCCCAGGGTCCTGGGATTGAGCCCCACATCAGGCTCCCTGCTCAGCAGGAAGACTGCTTCTCCCTCTCCCACTCCCCCTGCTGGTGTTCCCTCTCTCACTGTGTCTCTCTCTGTCAAATAAATAAATCTTAAAAAAATAATAATAATAAAGTCCTTTAAAAAATAATAATAAAATAAAATGGGAGTAACAATACTTTATGCCTGAAGGCAAGAACGTGGACCCAATAATACGGAGATTCTTTTCTTAGATCTATGATCACATCTGAAACTTTCATATCTCTATAGATTGATAGATATGGATATATGTAGATATAAAACAGATTTATTTTTATTAAAGTTTTATTATTAAAAACTTATTTTTAATTTTGTTTTCCCAGCTCTATGGAAATATAACTGACAAAAATTATATGTATTTAGGGTGTAGAATGTAATGATTTCCTATAGATATACATTGTGAAATGATTACCACAATCATGTTAATTAACATGTCCATCACCTCACCACAGCTTTTAATTTTGTTTTTATTTTCAAATAAGGTCTACTCTCTTAGCAACTCTCAAGCATACAATACAGTGTTAGTAACTATAGTCGCCATGCTGTACATTAGATCCCAGAACTTATTCATCCTTTAACAAAAAGCTTGGACCTTTTGACCAACATTTAACAATTCATTTTACTGGACACATGTAACTTGAAGGTTGAACTGAATTGAGCTGTGTGAAGGTGGCATTTTCTGAGCTGCTGAGGGTACACCCAGTGCTGGCCTCCATCTTTGACCTCTCGCTCCTGGGCACAGTCTTTAGGATGTGCTTGCTCTACCTGAGAAGGGTGGACTTTTCTAGAAGAATACTGTTTTGCTTTCTTTGTGCACCTTCTGTCCCTTTGTCCCTTTTTACTAGTTTGTGGAAAAATCTGATTCTCCAATCACAATAAAGTTCACAGATATTAGATCAATTCTCTCGAACATTATCCTTCCATCATGCAAGGCTGATGAGGTTATTTTCCTTTCTAAAACACTTTGTGGTTTTACTCCATAAATGTTACTTCACAGACTTGGGTGGTTCGAGAAATATCACATTTTTAAAAATCCAATTAAATCCAATTCTAAGCCCCTATTGTTACAGTTGGCAGGAAATTCAATCAGCGTACTTAATGGAGGTTCTTCTCTTTCCCTAGAGTAGTCCCAGAAGCCAAGAACAGAGAAGTCCAACCTCTATTCCCTTTTCAGCCAGAGGGGACTCTCTCTCCCTCCCCACCCAGGATACCAAGCATAATCTCATCCAAGACATGAGTCTTTGAACACAAAAGTAAGAATGCTGTTCTTCAAACAGCGTCTCCTTTGGGCACTGCCAACGCCCCAGAAAAGAGAAAAGCTCAGGCTACCTTCTGGAAAGAAGAGTGGGGTGTGGTGGGTAGTTATAAAAGGAAAATGCAGGTTAATAATCACAATAAATTATCCTGCTACCCCTCTCAAATACTCTATTTTTTTCTTACACAATAGAGTTCCAACTTTTAGTCAGAGTTCTAAGGCCTCCATAACCTGGATTCTGTCTGCTTTCCTAGTCTTTCTCTCTTTCTCAAACCCTACAGAACTACTAATAATCCCATACTCTTCTAAGCCAGTTTCATGTTTAAGCAACTGTATTTAAGTTTCTCTCTCTGTGCCCCATATCTCCTTAGGAAATACCATGCACTCATCTACAAAGATTCAACTCAAGAATTATCCCTTTGGGGAGACCTCCCCCAGGCAGGAATGACCACTCTCTTCTGCAGACCCCACTATTCCCTATAACGTTTCAGTACACTTTTTTTTTTTAATACAGATACCCGTCTTTCTCTACTGCCCTTTAAGTCCTTGAGGAGAGCAATCATGTCTGTTCACTTCTCCATCCCAATATCTGGCCCATGCTTGGCTTATATTTGGTGCTCCGTAAATAAACAGAAATAGAGAACCAGCATGGTTGAACTTACAACATGGTCCTAGACCCCTTGACCTCAGAGGTGGTGTGTGTCTGTATGCATGTTGTATCACCACCGATGTAGGGTCATTTTAGCTGTAGAAGGCACATCCTTCCAACTATGTGTATGCCAATGTCTATTTTTTTTCTTTCACTACATTTGGACTTAAAGTACTTGCCATTTGTGATTTGAGTTTTTAGCCTGTGTTCCCTGGAACTACTGTTGGAGGTCTCAGAGAGTCTAGGACAGAGATCTCCAATGAGTAAACCAATCACTGAAACACAAGCAGCCACCAAGATGATTTTTTTTTTTTTAATCTGGGTTTGAACGTTCTTCACAGGGTCACATCTACTGCTCAACTCTTGAAGGCATAGAAGTCTGTGCCCCCTGACCGAAACCAGCTTTCCATAGAAACCAGTCTCTCAATTCTTCCCACACTCAAGCCAAGAGTTAGTCTACGAGTCAGGTCACCATTTTACTGTGGGTGCATGCCTGTGGATGCATGTGCGTTCAGATGGGAAATGGTGCAGGGAGTAGAGGGCAAGAAGAGGACAAGATGCAAGAGAAGGAACACAAGAAAATGGAAGCTCTCAGTTCTGCTTCCAGCTGGTGGCTAGCCCTCCTTAATTCTAGCACAGGTTTCCTTCACGCCAACATGCTGCCCATCCAAATGGAAATCTGCCCACATCGGCAGAGTCATCCTAGCTTCCATTCCACTTGAGTGGCTTTCAGCCACCTACATACAGTAAGTGCTTTAATACATTCAATTCTGTTCAGTTTAACAAGGAATTATTTTGAACTTATGCTGTGTTAGCCTACATCCTAGGACTACAGGGATGATACAGACAGCATCTGCACTCTTAGGGAGCACAAACTTTACTGAGGACTGACATAAGCACAGATCACTATGAACTAAGATAGAACTATGCAGAGGGTCATGGGGGAACGTATAGGAGAAGCGCTTGGCCCAATATGGAAATTCAGGGTAGACTTTCCAGAGGAGGTACTATTTATGGCAGGAAAAGAAGGGAAGCCAGGGTGAATGGTGGGGGTGGGGGTTGCCTAGGAGAATAGGCTAACAAGTAGATTATAAAGGATATAACATGCCAAGAATTGAAACTTTAATCCAAAGTCAATGGGGATCCCTAGAAGATTTAAGTAGGGAAATAAAGTAATTAAACTTGAATCTTAAAACGTTAGTCTGTTTCTCTACATAGATATCTTATTTAAACTATACTAAGACATTTTAATAAGTGCAAGATTAAATGTTTATATATTCTTGTCTGTCAGTGCTTGTGTAAATATATGTGCATGTGTGCTTTCAGAAAATTTGAAATGTTCTTTTTCATCCCTTATTTCGTTTGCTTTCTTGCTCCAGACGCTGAGATAAAGTCACTTGGCCAAAGACAATCAAAAGCTTCCAAAAGAAAAATAAAACCTAAGACACTCAACTTTCAAGTTGGCAAGTCAGTAGGTCATGTGGAAATTTACCAGATCCTACATGAAATGTGTTCTAATTCTTTCTATACTCCATTCTCATGCCAATTCTGCTCCAAATTTTAAAAAAGATTTAGGGTCTATCGTTGTGTGTTTTTGTCACCATAGTAAAAGTACCTTTATAGATTTTTTAAATGAATGCCAGTTCTTGCAAATTGATTCTGCATCTGTTTTCCATTAAGGTTTACATGACTGATTAACAAATAGGATGTCAGTGAGGAGAAATTATGGGACTTATTTACAAGGATGTCACATTTCAGCTTACCTCCAAGCTGTGGTTTTTACCTCCACTGCTTATATTTGAGTTTGAGAACATTCTCAAATTCACAAAACCTGAAATTCAAGCAGCTAAATATTGCTTAAAAGAGAATTTCCCACTGGGTTACTTTCTGTAAACCTGAAAGTAAATCAGTATGAGTACGTGCATTTGCAGAGCAGGATCTTTCTCTGCAATGGGACACTAGGGAAAGGGACCTCATTTTATCTTCGCTTCCTGAATTCCAAATGGAGCAAGGCATATGATTTGTTACTTCCGTAGTTACTGCCAGAGGCTCTCTGTAAGCATTTTTAGTCTTTTCTGGGTTGGGTACCTTTCTAAGAATTTTGAGAATATAATTGTCAGATAAGAGAAGTTTGCCCTCTAAGCTTTCCTACCTTTCACTTTGGTCCTCCCAGGCACCATCTTTTGCTCCCTGGTTGCCCCCAAACTACTCCCATGTCTGTCCTAAGCAAACCTTGATGATCCAAAGCAGATGTTGCCTCCTTTTCCTCTCCCGGTTCAAATTTCGAAGTTGGTTGGCAAATTTATTCCCACTAACCTATTAATGGCTAGAGGTGTTTTTACATTATTCCTCCTAGAGATATTCATATTTTTTACTAGGACTGGATTGCCCCCTTTTAAAGAAATAAATCTGCAAAGATTGTGGCAAAATGCATTTATTTTCTGAAGCAATTTACTTTGGTTCCTTCATTTGGCACAGAGCTACAGTATTAAGTTACTACTGTGACAAAGTCACTTTCCTAGGAGCTGATGGAACAGCTCCCAGATGGAACAGACATAGATCTTGTTTTTAAGCAGCTTCCAGTTGGATAAAAAACATGGCCTTTCAGACTGAAGACACAAGGCTAGGAGACGTCTTAGTGACTGCTGCAGCTTAGCATCTGAACCAAAGCCTGCACTTAGTAGGTGCTCAGTAAAATCTGTTGAGGGATGAAATAGATAACAGAGAGATGAAGAGACTAGAGCCAAGTCAGGCTTCTGATTATTCTGCAACCTTGCAGGAAGAAGAAGGGGAAGAGTCCTTTTTAGAACTGGAAGTTTAATATAGACAAAAAGCCAAAAAAATACCTTTGCTTAGCTAGTGCTACCAAAAAGTAAAGGGGGGAGGGAAACACCACACAAAAGACAAAATTGAATCATCAAAGTCTGTAGCTGGGAGATGGAAAGGAAAGTCTACTGAAATCTGTGAAATCTTAACTGGAAACTCCAGAGTTTTGCCCAATAGCCAAGATGAGATGCCTACAAACAGCCAAATCAAGTTCATCCAGATGGGAATAAACTGATCAAAAAAATGCTAATGTTTAGGGTTTTTTTTTAATGCATTTTAAAATTTCTATTAAAATGGTAGAATTCCCAATATAGGACAAAAACCTATGGAAATCATATATACATCATGAGTAAAAAGTATATATGTGCATAGAATCCTGTAGGGCATATCAAAATATTTTTTTAAATTTTATTATGTTATGTTGGTCACCATATAATACATCATTGGTTTTTGATGTGGTGATCCACGATCCATTGTTTTCGTATAACACCCAGTGCTCCACGCAATACGTGCCCTCCTTAATACCCATCACCGATCCATATCAAAATATTAACAATGGTTATCCCTAGGAAGTAGGATGATGGGTGATTTTTATTGTAAATAATGAGTATTTAAATAAGGAGTTGTAAAATTTATTTTAAGTAATAAATTATTTCATAATATTTAAATAATTTATATTTTTTAAAACATTTTTCTGGCAGTAAACAATTATTTAATGTAGCTTAAACACTTTATTGACAGGGCATATGAGGATATGTGGGTGCATATGAAATGAGGTATGGAAAATGCAAGATAATTCTGGGTGTTTGAAGAGAGGCTTCAAAAGACATCTGCCATTCTAAATGTCACTAAAAACAAACACCTTGCTTTCAAGTAAGAAATTCTACTTCTGATCTACCTGGAAGTGTAATTATATACTCTTTGCTTTCATCTGATTAAAAGACAAACAAAATACTTAAACAACAAGTCTAAGAGATGAAAAGGTGGAAAATGCCCCATTCTCTGAAAGGCTCTTGGATTCAGGGAGGCTGGTGATGGTCACAGAGGGAGTGGAGAGATGGGAAGAAGGAATTGGTCCCAAAGTACCCACTGTGATCACTGTCAGTTTGAAAGTTACCCCTTTTTCTGAAGAATAAGAGCCGTATGTAGAGATCTTTAAAAAGTAGCCCAAGCTACATTGAGGTTTTAACAGATCTATTAAGATTTATTGGTGATAGAGGTACCTGGATGATAGCACTCAATAGGATCAAAATTAAAACAAAACAAATGTGTGGCTAGAGAAAGACTACTGGAAAATATATCCAGTGTTCCTAGTGGCTGTTATTGGCACATACACTAAGTGATGGATAGGTTTCTACTTCTTTCTACTCTAGCTGTTCTCAGACTTTCTGAAATGGGCATGGGGAAACAATCCACATAGCATGATCGCTCCTTGTACAAAGTAGAATTGCATGACTATAGAATACATAGTTTTTGCAGGAAAGTATCTAGAAGTCTTACCAGCTTCTTAGTACCCTTTCATGTGCATTTATTTTTTATTTTTTTTATTGTTATGTTAATCCCCATACATTACATCATTAGTTTTAGATGTAGTGTTCCATGATTCAATGTTTGTGCATAACACCCAGTGCTCCATGCAGAACGTGCCCTCAATACCCATCACCAGGCTAACCCATCCTCCCCCCCGCAGAACCCTCAGTTTGTTTTTCAGAGTCCATCATCTCTCATGGTTCGTCTACCCCTCCGATTTCCCCACCTTCATTCTTCCCCTCCTCCTATCCTCTCCTTTTTTTTTTCTTAACATATATTGTATTATTTGTTTCAGAGGTACAGATCTGAGATTCAACAGTCTTGCACAATTCACAGCACTTACCAGAGCACATACCCTCC
>NC_138382.1:7439972-7472343 GCF_054177405.1 Leptonychotes weddellii
ACAGACAGATTTTCTTTAAAGGAAGTCTTTGGTTCTAGAGGGGAGGGGGGTGGGGGAATGGGTTCGCCTGGTGATGGGTATTAAAGAGGGCACGTATTACATGGAGCACCGGGTGTTATACACAAACAATGACTCATGGAACGCTACATCAAAAACTAATGATGTAATGTATGTTGACCAACGTAATAAAATAAAATTAAAAAAAAAAAAAAAGTCTTGACCAAAAACAACCCGTGCCTCTGCTCATAAGATGTGCAGAAACATAGACCACTGTCGCCAACACTACTGTTCTGTAAGCTCTTTGGGGACCGAGAACGTGTTTATTCATCTTTGTAACCCAGGAAGTCACTTGGTTAGTACTTTTTTATTAAATAATAAAAATGAGTAACGAAAATGCATGGAAGGAGTTTAAAGAGTTATGTCTGGTTCACTCAGATCCTCTATCCACTTGACAGTTGTACTAGTTTTCCAAGTGCTGTTGTAACAAATTATCACAAACTTTGCAGCTTAAGCCAACACAAATTTTTAGATTTAGAGTTCTGGAGGTTGGAGGTCCGCAATGGGTTTTACCAGGCTAAAATTACAGGGAGAGGAGATCTGCCTTTCTTTTTTAAGCTCTAGGGGAGCATCCATTTATTGCCTTTTCCAGCATCTTGAGGTCTACATTCCCTGGCTTGTGACCCCTCTTGCCATCTTTAAAGCCAGAGCATTGCAACTTCCAATCTTACTGACATGCCTGCCTCCCTCTTTCCCTTATAAGGACTATAAGGATGCTTTTGTTACACTGAGAACACCCAGATAATCCAGGAAAATCTCCCCATCTCAAAATCCTTAGCTTAATTACAGCTGCAAAGTCTCTTTTGTCACGTAGGGTAACATCCAGTTTCTAGAAATTAGGATGTGAAAAATCTCCATCTACCCTTTTATAGACAAAGTCAGGTTTTTATCCCTTCATTAAGACTTCCTTGAAGTATAAAGCACAGTCATTCTAGTCTGGGAATCTGGAATGAACTTTTTCCTTCACACTACTTTTTTCTCCTTGTAATTTACATTTGGAACACATTTAAAAATAATTTTTTACGAGTCCTCTGTTGCGCACCCAAAGTACGCTAAGGAAAAGTGCTTTCCAAGAAATAGTAGGCAGCATACTATTTTTACTTGGGATGTTTACTTGTGATTTCCATATTATGTATAGAGAAGATTATGTTCAGTTCCTATTCTTTCACAAATTCCTTCCCTAGGAGATAGTTTTTGAAAATAGCAACAAGAACTTCTTTAAAGTCTTGGTAAGCATGGTTAATGCTTTAATGACCTTGAGAGAAAAAATTATTGAGGACTCACTGTATGCTAGCCCCTCTCCTAAGCCCTTAACCTCATCATCTCAGCTACTCCTCAAACACATTAGGTAGTTATTATCATAACTATAGTTTTACAGATGTACATTAGATATGTTGCCCAAGGTCCAATACATTGTGACTGGGTAAGGCTTTCTGGCTCCACAGCCCTAAAGCCTAACTCCTGAGCCAAACTTCTTTCTTGGGTCTGAATCCTTCTTTTTGTGAAATAGGACATACACATCAAAAAAAAATGCATAAAACAGAAAATTGTAAAGGAAACATCCATGTAACTATCATCTAGAATAAGGGTTGGCAATGGAATATTATGTAGCCATCAAAAACATGAAATCTTGCCATTTCCAACAACGTGGATGGAACTAGAGGATATTTTTTTTTTAAAGATTTTATTTATTTATTTGACAGAGAGAGAGCGAGAGAGGGAACACAAGCAGGGGGAGTGGGAGAGGGAGAAGCAGGCTTCCCGCGGAGCAGGGAGCCCGATGCGGGGCTCAATCCCAGGACCCTGGGATCATGACCTGAGCCGAAGGCAGATGCTTAACGACTGAGCCACCCAGGCGCCCCAGAACTAGAGGGTATTATGCTAAGTGAAATAAGTCAATCAGAGAAAGACATGTATCATATGACCTCACTGATATGAGGAATTCTTAATCTCAGGAAACAAACTGAGGGTTGCTGGAGTGGGGGGTGGGGTGAGATGGATGGGTGGCTGGGTGATGGATATTGGGGAGGGTATGTGCTATGGTGAGCTCTGTGAATTGCTAAGACTGATGAATCACAGACCCGTACCTCTGAAACAAATAATACATTATATGTTTAAAAAAAAAAAAGATAGTAGGAAGGGAAAAATGAAGGGGGGGAATTGGAGGGGGAGACAAACCATGAGAGACTATGGACGCTGAGAGACAAACTGAGGGTTCTAGAGGGGAGGGGGTGGGGGGATGGGTTAGCCTGGTGATGGGTATTAAGGAGGGCACGTATTGCATGGAGCTCTGGGTGTTATATGCAAACAATGAATCATGGAACACTACATCAAAAACTAATGATGTAATGTATGTTGACTAACATAATAAAATAAAATTAAAAAATAAATAGATTAAGGGTTGGCAAATATGACCTATTGACCAAATCCAACCTGTTTTTTTGGCAAATAAATTTTTTTTTAAATAATATTCAGTTAGTCAGCAAATAAAGTTTTATTAGAACTCTTCCAGGCCCAATTCTTCACATATTGTCCGCATCTACTTTCAGGTTATAATGGGAGAGTGAAGTCGTTGCGACAGAAGCCATTTGGTCTATAAAGCCTAAAATAATTACTATCTACCCCTTTACAGATCAAGTCTGCTGACCTCTGACCTAAATCAAGGAAAAGGGCATTGCCAGAACTTTGGAAGACTCCTCCTTCACCTTTCCCAAGCACAACCCCGTTAGTAACCACTACCCTTCCTTTTGTGATCATGATTTTTTTTTTTTTACTTAATAGTTTTAGAACCTAAATAGTGATGAAGTATAGAATTCAGCTTTGCCTGCTTTTGAACTTTGTAAGAATAGAATCATACCATATGACATTTTTCATCCTCTTTCACTCAACATTGATCTGCGAGACTAATTCACATTGTTGCATTTGGCTGTAGTACATTGATTATCAAATTATACTCTTGGTGTATGGATAAAACAGTTCATTCCTTCAACTGTTTATGAAAATTTGGCTTAACATAGTGAATCATGGTACTGTGGACATTCTTATCCACACCTCCTGACTTACTGTTGGTATATATGTAGTGGATGTGCAGTATCATAACCCATGTTATTTTCAATTCATCATATAGATCATTCCAAATTACTTTCTAAAGGGTTTGTACCAGTTTACCCTCCAGCCAATTGGTCCACATCTTCAGTTGACATTATCAAGTATCTGGGGGTCTTCTTTGCCAGTTTGTTAAGGTTACCTAGAAGGTAGAAGTACCTCTTGTTGGTTTTACTTCTATTTCTACAGCAACAGCTAAGGTTGAGGATGTTTTTCCATATTTACTGAACACTTAGATTTCCTCATTCTGTGGTGAAATGCTTGTTCAAGTTTCCTGCCCTTTATTCTGTTAGGTTGTTTGTTTTTCTTCTTGATTTGTACTTCATTATACATTCTGGGTCCTAGTCCTTTCTAAGTTATATGTAATGTAAATAGCTTCTCCCACTCTAGGGCTTTCTTTCTCACTCTTTTTATGTTGTGTTTCAATGAACAGAAATTCTTAAACTTGGCTATGTTGAAAACCATCCATCTTCTCATTTTGTCTTAAGAAATTCTTCCTTATTTTTGAGATACTCTCCTTTATTATCTTCTTAAAGCTTTGTAGTTTTGCCTTTCACATGAGGTCTTTAATTCAACTAGAATTTTTTGTGTGTGTCCTATGACATAGGGGTCCAACTTTTTTTTCCCCCATATTGCTACCCACTGGTTCCAACACCATTTATTGAAGATACTTTCCACTTTTCTACAGGACCTCTCTTTCATGTACATAGTGGCCATATACACATGGGTGTGTTTTCTAGGTTATCTCTGTAGTCCCATTGTCATGTTTGTGTATCTTCACATCTAACATTAGGTCTTTATTATAAAATAGGTTGTGAAAACCAGTGTTCCCACCTTGTTCTTCAAGACCGTGTATGGCTGTTTTGGCCATTTGTACTAGAACGTAAATTTTACAATTAACCTGTCAGGTTCCCGAAGTTCTATTGAATCTAGAAATCCATTTGGAGAGATCTGACAATTTTTATAACAACAAGTCTTACAGTCCACAAATACAGAATTTCTCTACATTGATTAGGTATGCCTTGAATTTTTCAAAGAAGTTTAATCATTTTCTCCCCAGGTCTTTCATTTATTTTGTTAAATTTATTCCTAAAAGCTTCATATTTTAAAAAATTTCCTTTGGGTGCCTGGGTGGCTCAGTTGGTTAAGCGTCTGCCTTAGGCTCAGGTCATGATCCCACGGTCCGTCCTGGGATGGAGTCCCGCAGTAGGCTCCTTGCTCAGCAGGGAGCCTGCTTCTCCCTCTCCCTGCCTCTCCCTCTGCTTGTACTCTCTCTGTCAAATAAATAAATAAAATCTTAAAAAATATTCCTTTAATGCTACTGTGTAGGACTACAATTATTCTGCATTGCATTTTATACCTGGAAATTTGTTAGATTCTAATCCTAATAAATTTTTGTGTATTTTTTATAGTCATAAAAATTATAACATAAGTAGAGAGAGTTTTATTTCCAATTGTTAATTTTTTTCTGACTTATTGTACTCGAGGTCTTAGTGTTGATAGTAGTAATGCTAGTTACTTTCTTCTTATTTTAAGGGGAAGGGATTCAACATTTCACTATTAGGTGTAACATCTGCTGAGTCGTGTTTTATAGATACTCTTTATCTGAATCAGGCTGTTCCATTTTCACTACTAGTACCTTAAGAAATATTTTACCAATCATAAATTTAATAATTTTATCATAATCTTTTTCTTTATCCATTGATACGCTTTTTCCTCCATTACTATCTTAATGTGTTTAGATACATTAATTGGTATTCTAAACCAATTTTTAAGCTAAACTTGCATTCCTGGAATAAACCTAATTTTGTCCTAATGTTATCCTTTTTACTTACCTATTACTAGATTAAGTTTGCTAATGTTTTGCTTAGGACTTTGGCACCTATATTGATGAGGGTAATTGGCTTATAGTTTTCCTTTCTTACTGCTGCCCTTGTGAAGTTTTAGTAAGGGGGTTATGTTAACTCATAAAACGAGGGTTGTCTGTGGCAAAGACCATGCCATTTCCACATCCTCTGAGTATGAAACTTTATCACCCAACAGAGACATACATGGAAAAGGCATGCACTTATAGAGTAAGTCAGTTAGAAGTGGCTGTGCCTTCTCCATATTTTCTCTTGGAGATCACACACATTTCACACAGTATAAGATGGAAGAGAGCTAGATCATAGCATTTATTACCCCCTACAACAGTATTTTTTTTTCTTTTTTGCTATATATATATATTTTCTAAGATTTTTCTTTTCTTTTTTTTTTTTAAGAGAGAGAAAGAGCACGAGCAGGGGGAGGGGCAGAAGGAGAAGCTGACTCTCCACTGAGCAGGGACCCCAGTGCAGGGCTCAATCCCAGGACTCCGGAATCATGACCTGAGCATAAGGCAGATGCTTAACTGACTCAGCCACCCAGGCACCCCTGTTCCTTCTTTTTCTATTCTCTAAAAGAACTTGTGTAAAATTAGAATTGTTTTTTCCTTAGATCCATGGTAGAACTCACCAACGGTTTTATTTGGAGGAAGATTTATGACTTCTGATTCCATTTCATTAATGGTTATAGGACTGTTCAGATTTTCTACCCCTCCTTAAGTCAGTTGTGATAAATTTTTAAAGGATTTGATCATTTTATCAAAAATTTCCAATTTATTCAAGTTATTTACAATATCCCCTTATTACATTTTCAAATGTTTGCAACATCTGTAGAATATCACTTTTTTTATTTCTGATATTATTCCCATCTCTTTTTTCCCCCTTAATCTTGCCTGAAGTCTCTCAATTTTATTAGTCTTTACAAAAACCAATTTTAAACTTTGTGAAGTCTCTATTTTGTATGTTTCCTAAGTTACTTTCTGATCTAGCTTGATTCCTGTCTGAGTGATTAGCTCTTATTCTGATTTTTTCATATAAAGGCTTAGGTCATTAATTTGAAGTCTTAATTTTTTTCTAATATAAATGTTTACATTATAATTATTTTACATTATAAATTTCCAATACTGCTATGTCTATCCCCTTACAAATACAAAATAAAGTCATTCTTGTTGTTCAATTAAAAATGTTTTGTTTTTTTTTATGATTTGTTCTTTGATGTATAGATTTAGAAGTAGAATTCTTAATTTATAAGTTAATAAGGATTTTCTAATTATCTTTTTGCTATGAATTTCTAAATTAATTGCAATGTGTCATAGAACATGGTATATATCATTTTACCCTTAAAAATTTGTTGAGAATTGCCCTGTCCAGGATATGGCAAAGTTTTGTGTAAAATCCATGTGCACTCCAAGGGATGCCTGGTAGCTCCTTCAGTTAAGCATCTGCCTCCAGCTCAGGTCATGATCTCAGGGTCCTGGGATTGAGTCCCACATCGGATTCCCTGTTCAGCGGGGAGCCTGCTTCTCCCTATCCCTTTGCCCACCCCCCCACCCCCCCGCCCCCCCAACCCCCCCCACCGCTCCTGCTCTATTGCTCCCTCTCAAATAAATAAATCTTAAAAAAAAAAATCCAAGTGTACTTCAAAAGAAATTGTATTTTTCATTTATTGGTTACGGGGTTATATGTAAGTTTAGTAAATCAAGTTTAGTAAATCAAATTTGTTAACCTTATTTAAATCTTTTATATCATCACAAAGATTTTTGGTCTGCTTTTCCATTTGTTCCTAAAAGAGATGTATTAAAAATCTCCCACTATGATTGTTAATGTTATTTCTTTTTGTAATTCTGTCAACTTTTGCTTTACATATTTTGAAGATAAATTATTGCATAAAGAAACATTTAAACAGTGGAAAATAGTCTTCTGGTGACTTGACCCATTTGAAGGAACTTATCTCTAGGAGTATCTTCTGTCTTAAAATTTGTTTAATATAGAAGAAACTAAATCAACTACACTTTGTTTAGTATTTGTATATTCTGTAACGTTTAATTTCCTCTAATATTTTATGTATGTGTTTTGTAAACACATAGTTACATTTTATTGTTATTTTCATTTCTATCCAGTCTACCATCTTTGTCTACTAACTGGAGAATTTGGTTCACTTACATTAATGTAATTACTTATGCACTTGTTTTAAGTCTACCATTTTATTTTGTGGTTTCTATTTTATTTTGGCCTATTCTATAGTTGTTTTTTAATCTCACAGCTTTTATTCCCTTTTTTCCCCCTCATTCTACTTATTTTTCCATTTGCTAGAATGGCAGTTTTATGTTCTGCTTCTCCACTTTATGTGATTATTACAAATATTAAGTGGTAACATTAAAAATTGAGGTTAATTCCACTATTCCACTCACAGAATCTGTGAAGAACTTACACTATTTAAATCCAGTTTCACTCCTGATGCATATGCTGTTGTTGCTTGTATTTTACTCGTACCTCTGGGGGTTTTTTTTGTTTTTTATTTTTTGGGTTTTTTTTAATTTATAAGACACAGTCTTGTTATTTTATCCAATCGGTGCTCCTTTAGGTTTTATCATACAATTGCCATTTCTTTGTTCTGTATATCTTTTTATTTGCATTTTACACTTCAAAGCTTACACTGATTTCCTTCTGTCAGAAGTTTAACTTTTGAGCAGGATGGACGACTGGGAAATTCCAATGCTTGTCTCCCCCCCCGCCAAAAAAAAAAAAAAAGAACAATGAAAACAATAAATTTACTAGAAACTGATAGAAATAGCTCAGGAATATCTCTGGACTATAAAAAAAGGATCAGCAAAACCACGTGGAGATCAAGGATGGAGGATGGCCACAAAGAAAAATACATTACCTGTGTTACTCCATCCCCCAGTCAAGGGCAGCTGGGCACCAGGAGGGATCTCCTCAGAGGAATTTACCCCATGGGGAAAGCAGAGCAAGAGAACCTAGCAAGCCTTACCACTGTGGATGTTTGCAGCATTTATTACAGAGGTTTATAATGATCCCAGCTGATGGAGCTACCCTGGCCATTTGTACTAGAATGGAAAAGCTGGAGTCCTACCAGCTACACACATTCCCTGAGGCTATAACTATAGTTGTAGTGAGATCTGCCTTCAAGGACCCCATTTGCTCCCATGATCAGCTCTTCAGTATCAGGCACCATTGCACCTCACCATATATGGGACCAAAAATACTAGTGCTCTGAGCCCCATCCATGGTCCCAGGTTGGGACTAGTCCCACAATTACCAGGGCATCCCCTGCTGCCCTGAGTCCCACTCCCAGAGACCCAGGTTGTGGCTCTGACCCATCCTTACTGGGGATCAAGAGAAATAGAAGATCTGAAAACACCAGTTACAAATAAGCAAATTGAATTAGTAACCAGAAACCTCCCAACAAATTCCAGGACCAGATGGCTTCACTGGTGAATTCTACCAAACACTTAAGGAAGAATGAATATCAATTCCCCTCAAACTCTTCCAAAAAACTCAAGAAGATGGAATACTCCCAAATTTTCTGAGGCCAACATTATCCTATTATCAATGCCAGAGAAGGGCACTGCAAAAAAAGAAAATTACATGCCAATATTCCTAATATAGATACAAAAATTCTCAGCAAAATAATAAATTGTATTTAACAACACATTAAAAGGATCATTCACCATGATCAAGTGGGATTTATCCCTAGGATGCAAGGATGGTTCAATGTACACAAGTCAACAAATGTGATACACCACATTAATAGAATGAAAGATAAAAAGCATGTGGATCATCGTAATAGATGCATTAAAAATTTGACAAAATACAACATCCTTCCATGATAAAAACAGTCAACAAATTGGGTGTGGAAGGAATGTTCCACAGTATAATAAAGACCATATATGACAAGCCTACAGCTAATATCATACTCAATGGTGAAAAGTTAAAATCCTTTCCTGAGAGATCAGAAACAGGACAGGATGACTCCTCTATTTCTACTCCACATAGTACTAGAGGTCTTAGCCAGAGCAATTATGAAATAAAAGGCACCCATATCAGAAAAGATGATGTAAAACTATCTGTTTGCAGATGACATCATATATAGAAAACTCTAAATTCTCCACTAAAAAATTGTTAGAATAAAGTAAAAATTGCAGGATATAAAATCAACATATACAAATTGGTTGCTTTTCTACCAAGAAACTATTTGAAAGAGAAATTAAGAAAACAATTCCATTTACAAAATAATTAAAATCAATAAAATACTTTGGTTAAGTCTATTCCTAAGAGGTAAAAGACCTGCAAACTAAAAATCAGAGGATATTGATGGAAGAGATTGAAGAAGACACAAATAAATGAAAGGTATCATATGGTCTTGGATTGAAAAAAAAATATTGTGAAAATATCCACATTCCCAAAAGTGATCTACACTTAACTAATGAATCGTTGAACACTGCAGCAAGGACTAATTATGTACTATACAGTGGCTAACTGAACATAAAAAAAAAAAAGTGATCTACAGATTCAATGCAATCCCAATCAAAATCCTAATGGTATTTTTACAGAAATAGAAAAAACTATCCTAAAATTTTTTTTGGAACCACAAGAGACCCCAAAAGCCAAAACAATCCAAAGGGGAAAAAAACAAAACTGGAGGCCACCTGATTTCAAGCTATATTACAAAACTACAGTAATCAAAACAGGATTGTCCTGGCATCACAATAAGCATCAAACCAGTGGAACAAAATAGCCCAGACATAAACCCATACATATCCTGTCAACTGATTTTTGACAAGGTTGCCAGAACACACAATGGGGAAAGGCCAGTCTCTTCAATAAATGGTGTTGGGAAAATTAAATACCTATAATGAAAAGAATAAAAAATGACTCCTGTCTTACATCAATCACAAAAATTACTTTGAAATGGATCAAAGAATGCAATGTAAAACCTGAAACCATAAAACTCCAAGAAGAAAACAAAGAAAAAGATCCCTACGTTAGTCTTGGCAATGATTTATTTCTTTGGTAAGACACCAAAAGGACAGGCAACAAAAAGACAAATAAGTGGGACTACATTAAACTAAAGAGCTTCTGTGTGACAAAGAAAACAATAAATTGAAAAGCAACACGCAGAATGGGAGGAAAATATTCACAAACCATGTAAGAAGTTAATATCTAAATATGTAAAGAACTCACACAATCCAATAGTGAAAAAGCAAATAATCCTATTTAAAAATAGGCAAAAGACATGAATAGACATTTTCCTAAAGAAGACATACTAATGGCCAGTAAGTATGCTCAAAGAACGTGGGGAAAAAAAAAAAAATATGTGAAAGATGCTCAATATCACTAATCATCAGAAAAACTTAAACCAAAACCACATGGAGATAATGCTTCACACCTGCTAGTAAAGCTATTATCAAAAAGACAAGATAAATATTGGTGAGACTGTGGTACTAGGGAACTTTTAGAACATTTTGGCTGAAATGTAAAATGGTACGATTCTCTCCACTTTTACTCAAAATGGTACCGGAAGTCCTAGCCACAGCTATCAGAAAGGAGAAAGAAATAAAAGGCATCCAAATTGGTAAGGAAGAAGTTAAACTGTCACTATTTGCAGATTACATGATACCGCACATAAAAAAATCCCAAAGAGTTCACCAAAATATGATTAGAATAAATCAATTAATGCAGTTGCTGGATACAAATACACAGAAATTTGTTTCTGTACACTAATAGCAAAGTAGCAGAGAGAGAAACTAACAATCCCATTTACAACTGCACCAAGAAGAATAAAATTCCTAGAAATAAACTTAACCAAGGAGGTGAAAGACCTATACTCTGAAAACTATAAAACGTTGATGATAGAAATTAAAGGTGACACAAACTAATGGAAATATTTTCCACGTTCATGAACCGGGATAATTACTATTGTTAAAAAGTCCACCTTACCCAAAGTGATCTACAGATTTAATGAAATCTCTATCAAAATACCAACAGCATTTTTTCATGGAACTAGAACAAAATACTAAAATTTGTTTGGAACCACAAAAGACCCTGAACAGTTAGAGCAACCTTGAGAGAGGGCGCCTGGGTGGCTCAGTCGTTAAGCGTCTGCCTTCGGCTCAGGTCATGATCCCAGAGTCCTGGGATTGAGTCCCACATCGGGCTCCCTGCTCGGCAGGAAGCCCGCTTCTCCCTCTCCCACTCCCCCTGCTTGTGTTCCTGCTCTCGCTATCTCTCTATCAAATAAATAAATAAAATCTTTAAAAAAAAAAAAAAAAGCAACCTTGAGAGAGAAGAACAAAGCTGAAGGTATCACAATCCCATATTTCAAGATAACATTACAGAGCTATACTAAACAAAACACCTGACACATAGATCAGTGGAACAGAATAGAGAGCGCGGAATAAACGGATGCTTGTTTGGTCAATTAATCTACCACAAAAGAGGCAGGAGTATGCAATGGGGGAAAAGACAGTCTCAATAAATGGTGCTGGGTAAACGATAGCTTCATGCAAAAGGATGAAATTGTAGGACTTTTACATAAAAATTAACTCAAAGTAGATTAGAGACCTACACGAGACTAAAACCATGAAACTTCTAGAAGAAAACATAAGCAATCATCTCTTTGACATTAGCAATAGCAACATATTTCTAGATAGGTCCCCAGGCAAAGGTAACAAAAGCAAATATTAACTATTGGGACAACATCAAAATAAAAATCTTCTGCACAGCAAAGGAAAAAAAAGAAATCAACAAAATAAAAAGGCAACCTACTGAATGGAAGAAGATATTTGCAAATGATATATCTGATAAGGGATTAATATCCAAAATATATAAAGAACTTACACAACACCAAAAACTAATTTGATTAAAAAATAGAGGACCAGAATGACATTTTTCCAAAAAACACATACATATGGCCAACAGACACATGAAAAGATTTTGACATCACTGAACACAGGGAAATGCAAGTCAAAACCACAATAAGATGTCACCTCACAACTGTCCGAATGGCCAGACTCAAGAAGACAAGAAATAATAGGGTTGACAAGGATGTGGAGAAAAAGAAACCCTCAGCTACTATTGGTGGGAATGCAAACTGGTACAGCCACTGTGGAAAACAGTATGGAGGTTCCTCAAAAAATAGAAAATAGAAGCACTAGTCTAGTAATTCCACTATTCACCCAAAGAAAACAAAAACACTAATTCAAAAAGATAAATACAGCACTATTTCCAGCAGCCAAGATATGGAAGCAACCTAAGTGCCCAGAGATGCATAAATGGGCAAAGAAGATGTGGTACATGTACATATCCATACATAAAACAGAGTATTACTCAACCATAAAAAATAATTCGATCTTGCCATTTGCAACACCAGGGATGGACCTAAGGGGTAGTATGCTAAGTGAAATAAGTCAGACAGAGGAACACAAATACCATATGATTTCACTTATATGTGGAATCTAAAAACAAAACAAAACAAAAACAACAAGCAAAAAGAAGATTTAGAACCGAAAATGCAGAGAACAGACAGGTGATTAACAGAGGAGAAAGGTGGGAAGATGGGCAAAGTGGGTCAAGGGGAGTGGCAGGTATAGACTTCCAGTTATGGGATGAATAAATCACAGAAATGAAAGAGCATAGGGAGTAGAGTCAATGGTATTCTAACAGTGTTGTACATGACAGATGATAGCTACACTTTTGGGGAACACAGCAAGAAGTATAGAATTGTCAAGTCTGTGTGTTGTATATCTGAAACCAATGAAACACTGTGTCACCTATTCTTCAATAAAAGTAAAAATAAATAAAAACATAAAAAGGTATAGCCATTATGAAAAATATGGTAGTTCCTCAAAAAAATTAAAAATGAACTATCACATGATCCAGCAATCTCATTCCTGGGTATATATCTAAAGAAACTGAAGTTGGTATCTTAAAGAGATATCTGCATACCCATGTTCATTGCATTAATAATAGCCAAGATACAGAAACAACATGTCAAACACTAGATGAATAGTTAAGAAGATGTGGTATTTATATAACACATGATAGAATATTATTCAATCATGAGAAAGAAGAAAATACTCCCATCTGCAACAACCCAGATGGAACCCGAGGACATTATGCTAAGTGAAGTAAGGCAGAGAAAGACAAATAACGTCTGATATTACTTACATGTAAAACCTCTATAAAGCTAAATTCACAAAAACAAATAATCAAATAGTGATTACCAGAGGCTGGAAGTGGGAGAATTGGGGAAATGTTAAGAGTACAAACTTACAACTAGGAGATAAATAAGTTCTGGAGATCTAATGCACAGCATGGTGAACACAATCAACAACACTGTATTATAAACTTCAAAGTTGCTAGGAGACTAGATCCTTAAATGTTCTTCCCACAAAAAAAGAAATGATAATGATGTGACAAGACAGAACTGTTAGCTAAAGCTATGGTGGTAACCAAGCTGCAATATATAAATATATCAAACCAACACACGGTGCACCTTAAACTCACACATTCTATGTCAACCACACCTCAGTAAAAATAAACATCTTTTAAAATTTCCCTTGCTACGAGTCTTTGAATGGCAAACTATCTCAATTTCATTTGTCCAAAAATATTTTTATTACCCTTATTGTTCAAAGATTCATTTGTTGTTTATTGTTCCAGGTTGGAGATATCCTCTGTTCATTAAAGATATTGTACTGACTTTCAGCTTCCTTACTGCCCTTAAGTGTTGCTCATTTGAAGGTTATTTATCTCCACCCCCTCTGGCTGATTCAACAGCTTCTCTTTGTCTTTGGATTTCCCAGTTTCTACAGGATATATTTACGTATAATATTCTTTTACTCTTGAACTTGGATTTGTTGGGCTTTGTGAAATTGTAGAGTGGTGTCATCATTTAAGGTAATTTGCACAGTAAGGTCCAAATGTTGACTGGTCGCATTATCCCCCTTCTCTCCTAGAAGGGATGAAGCATAGGTTAAACTTCCTCACTTTATCCTTCATGTTTTCCTAACTAACTTGGTTTCATAGTTTGCTTTTTTTTTTTTCTCTGTATTGCATTCTGGATAATTTCTTCACAACTATTTTTTTCAGCTTTGATTTTTCAACCATCAATTGACGGTTTTTGTTCACTCTATCAGCAACTCTTTGTAAAAGGTCTATTTGCATTTTTTTCCCCTAATCTGATAGGTCCCTTTTTGTAGTTTGATGTTCTTTGTAGTAATTTCTACAAAGTTTATATTTTGACTTATATGCGTTTTTTTGGTTTTTGTTTTTTGAGAGAGAGCGCAAATACACACTAGTGGAGGGGTGAGGGGCAGAGGGGGAGAGAGAGAATCTTAAGCAGACCCTACACTCAGCATGGAGTCTGACACTGGGCTCAATCTCAAGACCCTAAGATCATGACCTGAGCCAAAATCAAGAGTCAAGCACTTAACCAACTGAGCCACCCAGGTGCCACTAATTTATACATTGTAATCATAGTTACTTTATAATCAGTGTTTTAAAATTACAATATTTAAAATTACAGTATCAATTATAGTATCATTTGGGGATGTTTCATTTTCTGGGTTTCCTGATTGTCACTCAGGGTGCCTTAGTCCTTAATGTTTGGTTATTTTTGATTGTGTAATGTTAATTGCCCTTAGGTTTTATCTATGGAGATTTTTTGAAGCCTAGAAGGAAGGTGCCTGCTTTTAAAATGGATGTTTTCACTTCTGCTTGGTAGTATTATCAGCCATCATGTTAAAACAAGTTCATGACTTGAGGTCCCATGGATCCAATGTAAACCCCGGAAGCAGATCTGCACATGGATAGGCTACAACCACAACTTTTTGTGGATACCTTCTCCCTTTTCTCCTGATGCATAGCATCAAGGCATTATGTCCTCCAATCTTCTGGCAGGTACTTCTGGTTCACACTTATCCAGGGAGTTTTCCTTTTGGGGTCCAACAAAGATGTAGCCTTGACTTCTGACCCCCTTGATGTGGGGGAAGGTTTCTTAAATGGCCAGAATTTTCCAACGTTCAGAAAATAAAAGTGGCTTTGAGTCTCAGGCTCTTAATTTTTTAAGTTTCATTTTCACTTGAACTGTGTCCAGGTAGTTCCTTTAGAGCTTATAAGCCGCTTAATGCTTCAAAGATTTTAAAAACACAGTTTTACCTAAAGTTTTGGTCCAAATCACTTAATTTGCCATTCTCAGAATCAGAAGCCTATGTGTGTGTATATGCATGTTTTAGAGATGTTCCATACAGTACAGTTAGGAGAGAGTCTTTGAAATGCTATATCCTATGATGGACAGAGGGTATTATCTGGGGAACCATTTCTTAGACTTGAAATCGATAGGGCCACCTTCACTCCCAAATGCTGCATTTCTCTCAGAATGTGGCTTGGTGAGGCATCCTACTTTGTCTCTTCATGCTGAGAGCACTATTATCAAGAGCCTGCAGTGGAAAGGACTATCTGGTGAAGTCCAACTTACTTGAAAGAATCTAGCTTCCCTGCACTTAGCCTGGGGCTTCAAGTCTCTGCTCCATGTAACTTCATGAAACTTCTAAGTTTATGCAACACTTTAACCACCATCTTCTAACTTGTCCCTCACCACATCCTTATGGGCTAACCAGGACAGGAAGAGGTACTGCTCTTGCAGAGGTTGGGGGATGGGAGCAAAGGCCGGTAGTCAGGACTTCATGCTCCTGATTTAGTGCTTTTTATCCACAATGCTCATTGCAATCAAACCTCTGATGTGGAAGAGTCTCAAGGTGAAATGTGGTAAGCTATACAGACTAATGCATGTTGAAACATTGCTAACTGACATGTAGGAATGAACATGTGCTAACACTAATAGCCCAACCCCATACAAGCTAGAGTCACCCATCCTGCATAAACACCATGACTTTTATTGCTATTGTCCTCATGAGATTCTACAGGAGATTATGACTTTTAAGAGTTTGGCTTCTTTCCCTCCTTTCACCTCCCCCCGCCACCCAGTCCCTCTCTCCCTTCATCTTTCAGTCCTTTATTTTTTTCCTCTATGGGCAGCTTTCCATTTGGGTTTGAACTTGAGCAGGGAGATTTAGAAAGGAGGAAGAGGGGAGGTTAATCTCACCTGAGTTGGGGTCCAGGCTCAGAATTTGATATTTGAACAAAAACTAAAACTCAGCTGAAACCTGTTACAAACCTAGTAGAACCCAAATATCGACCAGGTATGAACAGAGAAACTAACAGTTACATCTGAATGTTCCTATTCTCAGTACTCTGACCACTATTTCCATCCCCACAAAGAGAACCTGCCTGCCTGTAACTTGGAAGAGCATCCAACATACATCACTTGACATTATCCTCCACTCCATCCTTCCAAGCTCCATCATGCTGCCTTCTCTGGCTGCCACCCCTCGCTCCCCACACACCCTGGCCACCATATGTATAATCCTCAAGTCATCAACAGTTCAGTCAATAAGGACTTAAAAATAATGAGAAATGGCTTCCTCCCTCCACGGTACAGTCCACAGGAGCCCCCCCCAGCAGAGCTGCTTGTGTCTACACATGATATGCAGTTCAATAATATAGTGACTTGAGTTTACATACAAAGACCTCTTCATCCCCAGGGTGGACAAGCCCACAGAGGGAGCGGTCAGGGAGGATCTTACCACCAGTCGCCAAACTTCAGTCAGTCGAACTCCCCTCACACTTGGACTGGAAGACTCTTTCCTCTTAGTGGAGTTTCATGGGAGGCTAACCAGTTTCTGAGAAGATTCTGAAGTCCTCCACACCTAACCCTGCCCTGACCATCAGGCATGCCAAGTGGTTTAGGTCTGAAGCTCAGTTTTAGACATGGTAGGAAGTGTTCCCAGGAGGCTCTGTGGTACATAAAATAATCCAAGAGGCAACTAGACTGTGGGCAGTAGGCAGCCATCTTCATGGCTATTGTATCTAAATCTCAAGTTAAGACTAACTGGGACCACTGACATATCCTGCTGATTACATACCAAGAGTCACTCTTCCCACCTTTGAAGATGAAATTTAAGTTTTATTCAAGGTGACAACATACTCTGCTTCAAGGTTGTATACTCCCCTCTTGTACGTAAGTGTGCATCTATGACTGAGTTCCAGCCAACAAGGTGTTTGCTTCCTGGAATTGGATACGATGGCAGAGGTCCTAAAAACATTTTTGCACCATGAAGTGAACTTCATGGATTAAAGATAGGCACAAAGTAAGGACAGTAGCCTAAAAGTTAAGAAGGAACCCTATCCCCAGTGATGGGGAATTGTTATACCAACCCTTGACTGGCTACTTCCAGACTTTTATCATCAGACAGGGATTAAAAAAAAAAAAGAAATCTTTATGTACTAGCTCTTGTTTTTAATCTTCTATTAATACAGAACTCTTTCTAGTTCTAGCTGATGAACCCCTCTGGTTTGGAGCAACTTTTCCTGGGGTCCCATGCCTGCTCCCCCATGCTGAGCTCTGTGTCCTTGAACAGTTCTTTCAAGCTCTTTGTGCCTGCTTAATTTCAACTAAAAAATGGATAATTAGAGTATCCATCTCATAGTAATTAAGAGAATCAAGCAAGATAATATCATGAAGCTCTCCGAAGAGTCCTTGGAACACAGTCTTCATTAAATATTTCATAACCTGTGAAAGAATAACCTGTCCCTATGTTGACTAGGTTTGAGATTATTCTATGTAGCAAGTTATTCTCGATGTCTGTTTCACTCCTCTTGGGTTCCAGACAAGGCAGGACCTCTCTGCTGGTAGCTTTATTTGCCCCTCACATGTAGAGAGGTGAGGGGTGAGAGGTGTGTTTTTGTATACACATTTTCTCCTTGATTGCTGACCCCAGAGAATGGTCTCATTTTAATAAAAATTATACACCAAGTATTTGGTGTTCAAGCTCAAGGTCAATGCCAACTCTGAAAGCCCACATTTTCCTTCATTTGGATTTTCAACTGTCCTGTGAACTTCCTACCAGTCACTTGAACTCAGCATGAAAATACAGCCATGTCTGCAACACAGGGCAGGAGGGGGTGGCTATTACAAAGCTTGACAGACACATGTCGCCATTCGGCAGAGAAACAGAAGAGGCCCACTTCAATTCCAAGGGCAGAAAACATCAAGAGGAAACCAGTCCCGATGCCCCTCTCATGCTTCCCTTGGACATAAAAACAGGAATGGTTGAAATTGGAAATGACGTAGGAAGAATGAGGCACCATTTGTGGGAGACACGAGAAAAGACGAAGCCAATGAATGCTATTCGTCCCCATTCCATTATTCAGCATCTGCTGTTGACCCTTTGTCATTTGCATCCTTTTGTGTGGGGCCACCTCAGAGATTTCCCATTTTCTGACACAGATGATGAGTTCCAAACCCACTCTGAATAGGCCATTTGCTGACCGTTTGTTTCTGCAGCAAGGGTGAATGCGTGGGGCTTGTTTGCCGCAGGATGACTGCACACTGCCTTACTTCTGCCTCGGTGATGGGGAGGCTTCGAGATAATGGCCAGCCCTCAGTGGGGCAGCCCCATCAACCTCCCTAGTCAGGTGCATGGGATGGAGGCGGCAGGTGTCCGTGCATTTTCAAAAGGTGCTGGTTCAGATTTTTCCCCGATCTTGCTTCTTTGAGCAAGGCAGAAACAGAATGAAAAGGCATGAAGAGGAAACAAGTCCGTGGAAAACAAGGACCACGTTTACCATTCTACCTGAGTGTCCTGGAGATTGTGGCCACATCAGCCTGGCTAAGTGGGTATGCCGGGCAGAGT
Source organism: Leptonychotes weddellii (assembly GCF_054177405.1). NCBI lineage: Eukaryota > Metazoa > Chordata > Mammalia > Carnivora > Phocidae > Leptonychotes > Leptonychotes weddellii. The sequence goes on from NC_138382.1 coordinate 7,458,775, forward strand.
TCAAAGGCACAAACTCCTCAGGCACAGGCAGCCAGAATGCAGGATGCACCCAGTCCTGACCCAAGTGCTCATCTTTACAGTCTGAATGGCCTGGCAGCTTAAGCTGGGGGAAATTATCCCATCAATCCATCCATCTCCTAAGTCTGCAAAACCCCAGGAAACTACTTTGTGCTCAGGGAGGTTGGTGCCTTAGGAAATGAACTGCCCAAGTCCGTTTGATATGCAGAGGTCAATAGAAGCCATGATTTAATAGATGGCGAGTAAGGGAAAAATTCAAAACGGCAATTATGTTTTCCTGCCAGATTCCATGTGCTCTTCTGAGGCTCACCCTTGCTGTCTTCCTGATGCTTTTGATAATTATTTAATTGGTCTCCAATCTAAGTAGATGCTGTTTGAACTGCCTTTTGGGGTTATAGAAAAAGTTACTGATTATACAACTCTCAGATGAATAAATACACATCACTTTTTTCCTTTTCTCGGATCACAGCAAAGCAGTACTTTAGATTTATTGACAGTCACAGAGTAGAGAGATCAGGCAATTTCCTGTATAATTTTCAATATGCAAATGCTCTTTTGTGGAAATACGTATCTAATGACAAAGGAGCAGCTTTGTAAATAACACCTGCGTTAGGAACAGCTTAGGGTAGGAGAAAGGGGGAAAGAACACTGCTTTTTCACATGTTTCAAGTAGTGTATAAGAAAAATCATATAAGTCTCTTAGATCTAAAATTAATTATACATTCCATGTAAGCACTCTTTATCCTGGATTTGGTGCTTCAGTAATATTTAGGGGATTCCTAGGAGAACTTTGGACCTGAACCCTTTAAGGCTTGATGAAAGAATGTAACACATTCCCTTTCTAAAACCAGATCTCCATGTTGCCATCAAATGAGAAATTTTGAAAATGCTATATACAGGCAAAGTACAAAGCTGTTTTTTGGGTTTTTTTTTATTACAAGCCAATGTAGTAATGGTCACATGGCTAGCCATGTAGAATCCCAAAGCAGCAACATATAAATGCCATGAAAATTAGGACTTCAAATCAGCTCCTCTGGAGCCCAGCAGAGCTTGGCAAAAACCAACCACTGCCAAAGACTGGATCACATCCTTTGTTGGATGCTGAAATGGTCTTTAGTGAGACTTCTATTTTATGTTGCAGGGTCCTCACTCAGCTATCTTTCTGTCAGAGTAATAACCTATGTCCTTCTTGCAATCCCAGCATTTTAGCAAGATAAAGGCGATAATCTCAGTGTCAAACATTTAGAATCAAAAGCCCAAATGGGAGTTGTGGATTTCGCCCCTGCAGAAAGAAAGGCCCTCTAGTGTCCTCCCTGAGGCTTCCCCATGCAGACCTAGCAGAGCAAGTATAGCTTGATAGGAGTCTTCTCTTACCAGTATCCACCATCTCACGTGTGACCCATTTTAGAGATTATCATGACCCACCAAGCTCTGGCAGGCAGTTGAATTTGCCACCCTGATTTGGTTCAGCTACCTTTAAGTCTTTCCTTTTATTAGGATATTAAACAGAGGAAGGCACTAAAGCCCAAAGTCACTTATCTGGTTAATGTTGCTGTAGAAAGCCTTCTAAAATGGCGCCCAATGGTTCCTACCTCTTGCTGTCCACTCCTTGTATAATCTATGTCCTTTGTGTGGCCGCTCAATCTAGGGACTTCTAAGAAACAGAAAATAGGAAAAATGATAGGATCTCACTTCCCAGAATAGGTTATACGAGACTGACTTCTGTCTTCCTTGCACTCTCTCTTGCTACACTCATCCTATTGACTTCTTGGCTTCTTCACTTTGATGAACCAAGCTGCCATGTTAAAGAGTTCAATGTAGCAAGCAGCTAAGGATGGCATCTGACCAATAGCAAGCAAGAAACAGATGTCCTCAGTCCAACAGTTTATGAGAAACTGAATCCTGCCAACAACCAGTGAATGAACTTGGAAAATAGGTCCTGCTGCCCTTAATCAAGCCTTGATGTGGCCCAACGCAAACCTTGATTATAACCTCCTATAAGATCCTGGGCTAATCCCTTGATTGCAGCTTATGGAGAAACCGAGGAGCAGAAGACCCAGCAAAGCCACACCCAGATTCCTGACCCATAGAAACTGAGATAATAGAAGTTGTTGTTTTAAGTCACTCAGTTTGTAGCACTTGGTTATGCCATTAAAAATGTTCTGGTACCAAATCTAGTGGGTATTCCCCACACCAACAAGCAATTCTCTGAGGAAGGCTTCTCCACAAAGCACAATTATCCAGAACTCAATTCTGACACTTACTGACCCAGAGACACCAACAGATTCCACAGATAAGGGCTCAGTCCTGCAACAGTGCCCCACCCCCAACACCCACGTCACAAGCCAAGATTGTTATCTGTGCTTCTAACTAACCTACTTTCAACTGGAGGTTCCAATGATCGCCCTCTCCAACCAATCCCAAGTCCACTATGTTATGTGTATTTTCAACCGGACTGGCTCTACTTCAGAGGTTCCCATGACCCCCTTCTCAGGTTTAAGTAGTTTGCCAGAATGGCTCACTGAACTCAGAAACCATTTTAGTTACTGAATCAAACGTTTATTAGAAAAAGATGTAACTCAAGGACAACCAGATTGCAGAGATGCATAGAGTAAGGTGTATGGGGAAGAGTTCAGAGCTCCCCTGCCCTCTGTTTGCCACTCTCTCAGCACCTCCATGTGTTCACCAACGTGGAAGATAACCAAAACTGTTCTTTGGGGTTTTTAAGAGAGGCTTGATTACACAGGCATGACTGGGTAATTCACTGGCCATTGGCAATTGACTCAACTCTAGCCCCTCACACCTCTTTTGGTTGGAGGTAGGACTACAAGTTCCAACCCTCTCATCACATGGTTGGGACTCCCAGAATCCAGTCTCCATTCTCAGGTGGGCTCCCAAAGTCAGCCCCTTTCACCTAACAGAAACACATTTTTCTTTTTTCTTTTTTTTTTTTAAAGATTTTATTTATTTATTTATTTGAGAGAGAGAATGAGAGAGAGCACATGAGAGGGGGGAGGGTCAGAGGGAGAAGCAGACTCCCCGCCGAGCAGGGAGCCCGATGCAGGACTCAATCCCGGGACTCCAGGATCATGACCTGAGCCGAAGGCAGTCGCTTAACCAACTGAGCCACCCAGGCGCCCCAGAAACACATTTTTCTTATTACTCAGGAAATTCCAAGGGTTTTTAGAGCTTATGCCAGAAACAGAGGTGAAGACCAAATATTTATTTCTTTGTGTAAATCACAGTATCACAGCAGCTCTAGATCACTAATAAAATGGCAGAGTAAGAAGTAGAACCTCGACCCCCTTCCTTCCATACAGTGTGGGCACCGGCCCTCTTGAGCCCCTTTGATTAGCCAGCAGACATCCGTGCCATCAGGCCCAGAATAAAAAGAGTTGTCCTTTTTTGGCTAGACGAGAAACTTCACAAGCATTAAAATAGCTGCAATTGATCAAAAATTAAATGGAGCAAGAGAGAATATAAAAAGGAACACAAGTCACTAGAGTGTTACGCTTGCAATTATCACTGTTTTTAGGGAGGGAAGTTTGGTTCTTGAAAGTTACTTTCAGAGGAAGTTTGTCCATATTGGAGCCAAAGTGGGGGGGGGGGTGCCAAAAAAATCCTATCTCCCTGACCCCATTGTCCCTAGCAGAGCAGGAGGCTTTCTCAGCCCAGGAGGGAAGCTATAGGTGGGAAAAGTCCATGTGGAACCACCCAGCTGATCATTTGACATTGCCAGATCCCATGTCCATTGGACATGAACTGGAAGGGTGGGGCCCTGGTCCCCACATCAGGAGCACCCTCCAGTCTCCAGACTCGATCATCCATCAGGACTCCCTTTCATGGCCTTGGCTTGGGGCCCGCCCTTCCATCCCACCATCTTCGGAGACTGTGAACAATTCCCTCCCTTCATTTATTGCTTCTGTGAAGTATAACTTCATCACGTTTCTCCAGAGCCTTCTTTTTCTAGGTTATATAAATTTAGCTCTTCACCCTCCTTCACAGCTTGCCCTCCAATCCTCTTGCTAGTTGATTAATTTTTCTTCATTTCTTACACATATGCCCAGGTATACACCCTTCTGCAGGGTAAAAGTCATGGGAAACAAGACGAAAGACATTGTGAAAAAGCTGAAATTCACCATGCAAAGGGGGGAAAAATAGGAAGCTTCTTTTAGTCTGGTAGTAAGTGCATGGAAACTTGTTTAGGGAAAGCCCATGACAAGAAGGTCATTTGGAAAAGGTTATGCTTTTTGTAAATTGTATTCAAGTTCTTCCTCAAGATAGAGAGTTCTAATTAAGATCAGCCTATAAGATGTTTTCACCATGTGCCAGAGGATTAGGGTTAAGAGATTTATCTTCCTCTTGTACTCCTAACTCTACCCCTATGCTCTGATCTCTCCCTGAGTCGCTCTCCCTGAACCCATGTGCATCTCCACCAACTCAAACCAACTCCAAGGCAGGGAAACAGAAGATCCAGCCTCCCTAGGGGTAAAGGCAAGGACAAGAATGCTAACACTAACCCTTACCCCTAGGTAACTTTGTCTACTTGCAAAGTCCTACAGGGGGTATATACCCTCCTTATCCCAACTGTGAGCTTCCTAGCCCCCAGGTACCTATATTTGGGTGGCACACCTTGGATATCTTTTTAAGATATGAGAGAGAGAGAGGTTTGCATACTGGGGGGGTGGGGTGGAGAGGGTTGTGGAGGGGATTGGGACAAGCAGACTCCACACTGACTGCAGAGCCTGATGCAAGGCTCAATCTCATGACCCTGAGATCTTGACCGGAGCGAAACCAAGAGTCAGACGCTTACCTGACTGAGCCACGCAGGCACCCACACCTTGGTTGTTTTAATTGCACTATGGAAATTACTGGAGACCCAATCCAACTATGCCTTGGTTTTATTTTTCTAGAAACCCTCTTGAAACCCAAGTTCTTTTCCTGTTATGATGTAAAAAGCTTTGTTTCATTTCTCTCCCTTTCTCCTTGCTCCTTAATCAGTTTTAAGGAGTTGGAAATGAAAATACTTTTGTCATCCAGGACTTAAGTGGTCACTTTTGGCATCAGAGGCTGAGGAAAATGACCATCTTCTTTCTAGACTTTGCCTCTTACAGTATCCAGGCATTCAGTGCTTCATACTCCCAAGATGCGATTTGACACAGAATGAAATCTAGGGCACAGTACTGTGTTTTTGTTTTGTTTTTTAACAGCTTCATGGTTACACATTTACTTCAGAATCCAACAACTTCCAGAGTTTTACTTTGTGCTGTCCAAGTGTGGTTACCCCAAAATGGTCACCACCACCATGGGAGGTGGAATAATGGGATCTTCCACCATTATTTCATTATGCATCTTTTAGCTCTTATGCTATTACTTGTGTTTTGTGGCTTTTCTACTTAAAGGTGTTGTTGATCTTTGCCGGAACTAAAATGTATTCTAAGAAATGCCCAATTGCATTATTCTGCACCCATAATGGCTTAGCCTGATTAATAGGTTCTCTGGGTTTGCCTAATTTGATTTTGAGAAGGTCATAGTGTTTGGCAGCTGGCCTCAGCTGGGCTGTTTATCAGGTAACGAGGAAGGATGGAGGCAGGTGTTGCTAAAGAGATCAGGGTTGGCATGCATTGTGCATGGCCCAAGTTTAAGCAGAGGGGGAAGGAGGGGGGGTACATCAAGATTGTGATAGACTGAATTGTCCCCCTAAAATTCATATGTTGAAGTTGTAACCCCCAATAATTGAGTGTCACTGTATTTGGAGATCATTACTTCTTCAAAAAGACCTGAAGTTAAAATGAGGCCTTTAGGTTGGGACCTAATCCAATACAGATTAGCATCCTTCTAAGAGAAGATTAGCACATACAAAGAGAAATGCCAGGGATGCACAAGCACAGAGCAAAGTGCTCATGTCTCACTATGTGAAGACATATTGAGAAAGTAGCCATCTGAGCCAAGAAGAGATCTCAGGAGAAACTAAACCTGTCAACACCTTGATCTTGGACCTCGAGCTTCCAGGACTAGGAGAAAACCAGTTTCTGTTGTTTAAGCCCCACAATCTGTGCTGTTTTATTATGCAACGCTACCAAACTAACATGTCAAGGTAAGGAAAAAGATCAGAAGAAAGTGAACACACCAAGTGGCGGGAACTGGGTGAGACAGAATAGGAATCTGATCATCAGAGGATAATCAGATGCAGCCCGGCAGACAGACCTGACCTAAGGCAGACTGTAAATTCCTCAGACTATTTCCTCCAACTCCTCAGCTTATAGAGCTGGCTCTTTGGAGAGACACCCAGAGACCATGATGAGTAAAAATGACCAAGTCTAATGTAGGCTTTGCCCATCTCAGGTACAACAAAATGGATCCTGTCTTTGTTCTGTGAGCAAGAGAAGGGGATTTATCAAGAAGGAAGTGCTTAGGGAAGGAGAGATGGCAGATGAACAAACCAGGTCTCCTTCAGCATTAGGATGAACCTGCACAGACGAGAAAAGTGGATACATTGGTGCTATGGGTTCCATAAGTGACATCCGTGGTAGCAGAGCAAGGCACCCCCCTCCCAAAGATGTCCATGTCCCAATCTCCCACACCTGTGACTTCAGGTACCTCGCATGGCAAAGAGACTTTTCAAATGTGATTAAAAGGATGAACCTTGAAATGGTGAGATTATTTTAGATTATTGGGGCAGGTCCAATGGAACCATAAAGATCCTTAGAGAGAGACCATAGGGGCACAGAAGGTGATGTGTCTACGCTACCGAAGGTTGGAGCAATGCACTTTGGACACGGAGGCAGGGGGTTGCAAGTGGGGGAATGCAGGCAGCTTCTAGAAGCTGGGAAACACAAGCAAAGAGCGTCTTCTCCAGAAGGAATCAGCCCTGCCTATCCCTTACTTTACCTGGGTGAGACGGATTTTGGAATTCTAACTTCCAGAACTTTAGGGGAATGCTGTGTGGTCCTGTGAGCCTGTAAATTCTCACACTGGTCCCAACTCTGAGGGCTGCTCCTGGCCCAAGGGTCCAAGCGTCGAGCAAGAGCTACACTTTCCGCTACACCTGTCCTACCAGCCTGGACATCTTCAAGGCATTCAGCAAAAAGATTTGGCTTGGGCCTGAACTTAAATGACTCTTCAGGAAAATCCCAACACCGTGCTATGGGCTTTGGATGCTACGGGCTCTAACCTCATGACTGTGTCAAGTCCTATTATTCCCATTTCCCAGATGAAAAAAGGGACACACCAGAGAGACAAAACAGAGACCACCACATCCAAGGTCATAGAAACCAAGGCCCATCTACTTCCCAAGCCACACAAAGACAAATGCTTGCGGGGTCAGGATTCTTTTTAGTGAGTCTTCTGATGTAGACACATCGTCCACTAGATGAAGCACAGCAGGAATCTCATGACAAACACAGTAATTTTACAGGATTTGCTTTCGATTGTTATAATGTGTGCAGCAGTTTGGTTTAATGAGATTTGGAGTCCGAGAGACCTCATCGAATACCTGCTCTAACTCTGAGATCTTGAGCATATATCAGAGTGGCTATTAACATCAAGTTATATATAACCTTCAACTCCGTACTCCCATCCCTGGGAATATAGCCCTTAGAAATTAAAGGGCCCATCACTTGAAACTATACTTACAAGGATAATTACTGTCTATTTGTTTTTAGTGAAGTGAAAAAGTGGATGCTTATCATAGGGGACTGGCTGAATAAATGGAAAATATCCAAACCATGGAATATGGAGCTAGATCTACAGGAGGGTAAGTTGGGAAGAATTCTACAAAGTATCATATAGTGAGAAAGACAAACTACATTTAAGTGTATGACAAAAATCCACCCCTTTTTAAGTCAGTGACAAAACCCCCATGCTTGACATTAGATAAGGAAATAAAAGTATTGAGTGATACCAGACAAAATTCGATATCCATTCTTAATTTCTAGAAATTGCAATCGCCATACAATAGTGTTAGATAAATAACTCCGTAACAAGATAAAATCCTCCTATCATAATCCCAAAGCTAGCATTCCGTTTAACAGGAAGCACTAGAAACCTTACCATTAAAGTCAGAAATAGAATTTGATGTTGTGCTAGAGAGTAATGGCCAACAAAACTAGGTAACAGAAAGTTATTATCCTAATTCTAAAAATTGGAAAGGAGCATGAAAAATTATTTGCAGATGGTAGGACCGTATACTTGGCAAATGAAAAACTGAAAAGCTACCATAACCAGTAAGAGATTCATAAACAGGGCGCCTGGGTGGCTCAGTTGGTTAAGAGATTCATAAACACTTTAGGGATATGAAATAGATACATTAGCTTTCACATACACTGTGTGTGTGTGTGTGTGTGTGTGTGTGGTATATGCATACACACACAACCACCACATAGATAAGGCAACATGAGTATAGCAACCAAATCAGGAATTAAAATAATACTATGTAGGGGCCACAGAACACACTCCTCACAATACTCCTCAAGACTAAAGAACACTTTAAAAATGAAAACACACACTGTGACTGAGAGGTGAATTTTCCATACCCTCATTTGCAAGTTTAATATACTCCAATACCTACAAGTTTAGTTTAAAAAAAGAAAAAAGATCAACAACTAGATAATGGGATTCCAAACCTCATATGGAAACAGGAGATGGAATAACCAGGAAAACTCTGAAAAAGAAAAATTGGGGAGGAAAGGGGGGGCGGGAGTTAGTCACACTAGATGTTAAAACATGTAAAATGTTCAGTTATTTAAACAGTATGGTAATGTATGAATAGACAGATGGATAGAAGGGAATAGAAAGTCCAAAAAAGACCTATACAGACCTATCTGTAGAAACTTGAATAGATTAAAGAAGGCATCTCAGTCATGAAATGATTCAATAAAAGGATACCGGGATTGGATAACTACCTAGAAATATGTTAAGACTAGATGCACACTTCACCCTCCACTGTGGAGTGGTTTCCAAATGGATAGAAGACTTAAATGCAAACACTGAAGTCACAATCTAGACAAAAACAGGGGAGAACTAGAACACTGGAGCAGTAAGGATCTAATGAGAGCTCAAATTAGAAATGATTAGAGACTGGTAAACTGGACTCTTAAAATAATTTCTCCATGAGAAAAACATCATACTTAAGGTCAAAAGATAAACCAGGAAAAAGAACTTGCAATTCCTATCACAAAAGGCTAACTCCATCGTATATGAAAGGGTACCCAATAGAAAAAAATGGACCAAAGGTAGGCATAGATAATTCACCAGAAAGGAAAAACAAGGATCTTCCAAACATGAAAAGATGCTCAACTTCATCTCAGGATAAGTAAGTCAAACTACCCGGACTTAGCAATTTTCATCTATCAGACTGGCCAAAAAATATCTGAAATTTGGATAAAAACCGTTGGCAAGATTATGGGGAAACAAACACCTTGCATTCTGCTGGGGAGAGGACAAACTGGCCCAACCCATGGAAGCAGGTGGACAGAATCAACCTTTCTTTACCTGGGATTCAGCAATCCACACCCCCCGCAACATGCTAGCACTCGGAAATAAACAATGGGACACGGGAGGGTCTACTTATTTCCACATGGTGTGCAAAAGCAAAAAAATTGAAAAATTGTCTAATCAAGAACTGGTTAATTATGGAATTCATCTTTAGAAATTAAATGGAAACAACGTAGCTCTTTAAAAAGAATTAAAGTCTCATGCTACAATTTGTAAAGATGTACAAAATAGAGTTAAGTGGGGGTGGGAGAGGAAGCAAGACATAGGAGAGCATCCATAGGCTGCCTTGGGTGTAAAGAGAAATAGACCCATACACATGTAAAAACCCTCCAGAAGGAGTCCTAGATTAATAACAGTGCTGTTTAGTAGTTTTTGCTTTTTTAGGTAAATATATGACCTATTCCAGAATTAAATATTTCAGAGTTTTTCCATGTTTTTGTCATTAACATATATTATTTATAAAGAAAAGGCTTTTTTATCTTGAGCAAAACAAAAAAAAAACCCCACAAAACTTTGAAATTAGAGTAAGTGCCTTTAAATTCTGGTTCTACCTCTCAGTAGCTGTGTGACTTTGGGCAATATATTTAACCCTTGACACTTGACCTCTAAAACGCATAGAATAATACCTCCTGGGTTGTTGCGACAATGCGCTGGGATAATGACCTTTTAAGGCTTGGGCCCAGAGTAAACCCTCAATAAATAACACTTATTATTCCCTCATGGGGTTGCTCTGGAGATAAGGACAGGAAATAAATAGCTAAAGCTACTGGTGCGGAGCTGGTGCTCCATGAATATTCATGCCATCCCCTTGGCTTCCAGCTCCTATATGGCCCACCTCATGATAGGCCTCGTTGCTGGCCGGCGTATCCCACATCTCAACCAAGTTCCAGAATGATCTTTCTTGACAGTGTGCCATCATAAAGCCAAGAAAAGCTAAAAGCTAGAAATACGGATCAATTACATGCTTCAGAGGCCATTCACTCTTCTTACAGGGAACTTCTCTAATAATTGTCAATTGTCAAAAGCCGGATCAGGTCCTGAGCTGCTTGGCAAGAAATGGAATTAAAACACAGCTGAGGAATCTCAGTGATCAAATCCTGATGTAGTTAACAGCTCTGCTTAGAAACTTTGCATTTCTGACCTGCTAAACTTTAGAAGATATGCAAAATCAATCAACCTATGCTTTTCAGACCCCTCACCCGCCCCTCAACCCCGCCTCAGTGTTAACATTTGAGTTGAACCATCTTCGATTCTATCTAAGGACAAATCATAACTCAGAGCAGGAGACTGGTCACTAATCTAGTATCTATTAAGTTCCTGGTAAGTGCAGAGCATGATGCTTGTCTCCGCACATGGTATGAAGTGAATAAAAGTTATGGCTTTGCTGTGAAAACCGACCTGAGTAATACCAAGTAAAACCAATTCTTTAGAGCAGGAAAACGAAGTGTCCTTTATTCCAGTCGTATTTAAGATTTTTCTATGAACAGAGATTTTATCAATTATTAATATAAAAGAGACAGGAAAGGTCAACCTACTTGGGAGAGGGAGCTTCCAAATTTTTGAAACACCGGTTATAGGTAAATAATGCATGTTGATTTTTAATCATTCTTCTGTGTAAGCACAGATATTTAAAAAATTATTTTTCTTAAACACAACAGATCACTGTGACTGCACCGCCCCCTTCACCCCACAGGGCTCAGAGGTGGCCGAGTCCGAGCCCAGCAAAGTCCCCTTTGTGCTGCTCCAGCCATGGGTCCAGCATCCTGGCCTTGAGATTGAACCTCAAGGTCAGCTCAAGGTCACCTTCAGGTTTCAGGGCATAGAAAGGGAACGTATTGGCCAGGTCCTAGGCTGCAGGGAAGCTGTATTTCCGGTCCTCTGGGCTGGACTTGGCATCGCTCACAGCCTTCCTTGGGAGAGCAGGGTAGCACCCTCTTGCATGGGATGCTTGCAGGTACTGGGCCCAGTGTTCTGGCCAACGTATTCTTCTGGCATCTTCAGCAGCCAGAGCACCATAGGACCCAGGTGAGTCCCAGATATGCCATCCATGGGCACATCACCCATGGGCAAGCTCAGCAAACAGCTCTTTCCATCTGGGGCTTTCTGGGGCAGAAGGAGAGGGGTTCTTGAAATAGCAGAATGGCTGCATGCTGGTCACAGCAACTCCAATGTCCTGGAAATATTCCTCCACCTCCCCTTTGCCCTCAAAGTGGCCCAGCCATCAGCTTCTCGATGTTCTCCAGGCCACCGCAGACCACGTAGTGCAGGCCCAGGCACTGGGCCAGATTAGCCAGCAGCTTCGCCGGCTTGACCTCCTGCTCCTGGCTGCCACTTCCCCAGTAGTCAGGGATGATGAAGACAGCGTGGGCCCCAGTCAGGGCCCGCACAGCAAGCTGGCCTCATCATCCTGGTCTCCCCGCACCACTTCCTGCGGCCTGCAGCCTCAGCTTCTTTGCTGCCCTAGGCCCAGAGTCCCACATCACCATGGCAACCCTGAACATCCCAACTTCCAGGAGCACCCGGGCCACTGAGCCTCCCTGAGCACCTGGGACTCCAAATACCACCACCAGTTTCTCGTCTGCCATGTAAACTAAAAGGAGGAAGGATGGTCCCCGAGGCCTGGGGGTTGTGGGACGCGTGGGATCAATGATGGGGACCTGGGATGACCCCACGCATGTACCACTTGGTCCTGATGAGCAACTGGCCGGGGTGGGGGGGGTGACGCCAGGTTTCTAGGACCCTCGGTCAGCTCCACCCCACCCCACCCCCAGGCATGACACCCCATCCCCCACCTGACCCCCACCCCCATCGCCAGTCCCACCTCCCCACCCCAGGTAGGAAAACCGATTTTTAATCTTTCTCATCTGTTCAAGAGGGAGCTCTTCTGAGAGTGTTTACCATGCAATACTTTAGAGGCCGAGTTTAATTAACATTTGAAACTATAAAGCTCTTTCAAATAACACACTCTATAATTCCAGTCTCATTTGGCGCCTGCGGGGAAAGCACAGTCAGGAGTGAGGAACGGTGACAGGCTCGGTCACTCCCTCCCACCCCACTGTGACAGGGGCATCCATGTGCCCGCTTTACAGACAGTGCTGTGGAGGTGCAAACACACCAACAGCCACATCCCAGACCGGTTTGCTGCAAGGCACTTGCCCTTTGGCCTCTTCACCCCAATGCCTACTTCCCCTTGCATTTCACGGGAGCCACTAGTGAGAACAAAGGCCAAGGCTACGTATGCTCAGGTCCACGGCATGGAGCATCGGGGATGGCCAGCTCCTTGCCATGGCCTGCTTGGTGCAGCCACCTGAAACACAAGCCAGGATTTTAGAGCTCACGCCCTTAGAGAGATGGGTTGGCAACTGAGGGGGGGCAATCTACTTTCCAGGCCTTGGGAAGGGGTCCTTCTGGAGTTTGGAACCACCAGGATTTATACGATTGCACTGCATTACGTGCTCCAGGTTCAGGGTATGGTCCCAGCCATATCCCCTCTGCCCCCTCCCCCCATAGCAGGTGCTTCCCGAGCTACCCTTCTGCAACCTCCCGTCCTCCCCACTGTCCCTTAATTCTTCAGACAAGGTTGTAGCAATTGAATTCTTGTCGCAGACTTCTGTTTCATATCCGGACCGATTTTTCACTTAGACACTCATCGTTTTAGAAATCCCAGGGCAACTTGGAAGAATTTCCAGGTAGAACTTAACACAAGACTGTTTCATACAAAGTCTTTGCAAGGTCATTGAATTGGAGGAGTTCTTAACAATGCACTTCCTACCAGCAATGCGATCCTACCACTTTTTTTTTTAATTTTTTTATTCTTATGTTAATCCCCATACATTACATCATTAGTTTTAGATGTAGTGTTCCATGATTCATTGTTTGTGCATAACACCCAGTGCTCCATGCAGAACGTGCCCTCCTCAATACCCACCACCAGGCTAACCCATCCTCCCACCACCCTCCCCTCTAGAACCCTCAGTTTGTTTTTCAGAGTCCATCATCTCTCATGGTTCGTCTACCCCTCCGATTTCCCCCCCTTCATTCTTCCCCTCCTGCTAC